>NC_137234.1:23218850-23428850 GCF_949987685.1 Ammodytes marinus | reverse complement strand
AGATAGATAGATAGATAGATAGATAGATAGATAGATAGATAGATCAATAGAGACTAACTCGAGACGTGAAAGTCCTCCTGGTGTTGCTCATCTCTCTGTGTTTTCCAGGATTGATCACCGGGCTTTGCCAATAAACAGCCTCTCCACTCAGAGGATGTGTGAACACACCGAGGTGCCTTAATTGAAAAATCTTTGGCACTGTCACATCCCTCTATCACTCGCATCCCCTATCCCTCAGTCCCAACCTCATCACTAACTTCTAACCTCATTTGTTGCTTTTATTTTCCACAGAGGCAATAGCCTTTCCCACACCACACCACACCATGCTCATGTGTCATTATCCCCAGCCCCCTTTGCTGCTAGCCATGTTATCGCTTCAGCAGCAACGCTTTGTGTGCTTACTGAATTTACAACTCCAACCTGCCAGAGGAGCATGCATGGCATAGTGTAATCTTTGGCTGATCCCGTCCCCGAGGCTTTCATCCCCAGTAAGAACTGTTGTTGGTTGAGGGATGTACAATCTGAAGCTTGCAGACCTCTTCCAGCCGTTGACAGAGTGTCTATTATTCCTGGTCTTAGTCCCGGTGTGCAGGGAGAAGCAAGGACTTGCTAATCAAATAGTTTTAATCCATGGAAAGCATCTGTCTTCATTCTCCAGAGGGCAGCAGGCTGTGCAGCGGAGGAGCTCTGAACCCTGCTCACGACTGGAAAAGGAAAACAAAAACCTGTCGCTGAGGAGTCATGTGTTGTGACTTGGTCAGCCAGCTGTGCAGTGCATGTAGGGTATGGATGGCAGGACTGTCAAATTGACAGATGTTTCCCCCCCCCTCTCCTTTTCCTAAGTGTCAGAGATAGTAAAAAGATGGGTCAAAATTTCTCTCATTATCTGCAGTCATTGGGGCTTATATTTCTATGCTCTTTCATCCGTCCACCCCTGTCCTTCAACATGAGCACAATACAGAACAAGCCACTTTAAAGTTGTTCTCAAACAAGAGACAAACAGTACAGTGTCCCTGCTTCTGTCATTTTATCATGCAACTACCAGTCTAAGAATAGAAAAGTTTCCTACCCTCTATCAGTTAATTTTCTACAAATTGATGTTCTTAGCCATGTTCAAACAGAATGGCTCATGATGTCAGCTCGTCTTCTTTTCCCCTCACCCACAGAGTAAATGTCTCTGGTTGTTCACTGTTTGTGATTAATGGAACATCAAAAGCCGATCTCAGCTCAGTGTGATACATTCCTGAGGACATGAGTCTGCCAGGGACACATAAACATCATTAATGAACAAGAGGAAGACTGCAGAGAGACAGAGTGACAGAAAGAGGGTGTCGAAGCAAACACGCATCAGGCAGAATGTATTTTGCCAGTAATGTTGTGATGTATATTTACCTGCGGGTTTGATGATGATTGCCTCCATGCAGCCACTTTGAGCGATGGCAACACACTGTTTGCACCCAGGGATCTCATGTGATTACCTTCCATCAGTTCAGTGCAGAATGGACAGCAGCACCTTTCTTTACCCCCTGAATCCATTTGGAAAATCACATCTCTCTCTGCTCCCTCATGTCCAGTGGCAAAGAACACAAAAGTGTACAAAGAAATAACATATCCACTCATCTATGTGAGGACAGCTATATTTATCTGGATATGTAACTCTCTGCTGAGCTCAGAGACTTAATTAGCCAGAAAAGAGGAAAGCAAAAATGAAATGCAATTATGTAACAGTGTGCACTGTATTCTGAGCTATTGTAGATAGGGACATTAATGCTGCCGTTTCATAGCGAAGGTCTGACCTTTGAGTCATGTTTCTCTGCAGAAAAAATCTGTGGATCCTTAAGGAAACAAATCCTGCAGCTTTAAACTATTTATTGAAAGCATTTGAGATTCTTATGTTGGAAATTCTAAAAGGTTTCTGTATGTTCAGCTCAGCCTTTTCCTAAATCAGTTTTTTTTTTCTCAAGAAACTCTGAAACTGCCGTGCTATAGCCAGCTGCCACTTAACTTAGCTTAGCTTGGCACACAGACTTGAAACAAAGTACCTGGCTGTCCAAAGGTATTACATTTGATTATCAGTAACTTTGTAATAAGCTCACTTAAGTTACCTGGTTTGTTTAATCCTACACATAACCTCCCGTAGAACCATACATTGAAATGTGTACACTTCTACGTTTGTATGGTAAAAAGATAATACATGTTATTTAGTGAGCTTTAGAGGTATGACTTTGTTACCTTTGGACAGAGCCAAGGTAGCTGTTTGCCCCTGTTTCAGGTGTTTATGTTTAGCTAACCTGGGCTAAGCTAATTGGCTACTTGCTATAACTTCATAATTACTTTCTTACTTTTCATCAAACTCAAAGTGAATAAGCATATTTCCTAAAATGTTGAACTTTTCTTTTTTTTTTACTTAATTAGAAAATGCTGCTACACAAATTATTCACGTTCTGAACTGGCAAGGGAAATCTGGATGGAAAGAAGTTAATCACACACATATTTTTCTCTCTAATGTTGTAAGTGCCTTTGAGCAAGAGAATCCTATAACTACTCCATCCCAACTCCCCATCAGTAGAAGCCTGCAGGTCTGGGATGAGTGTGGGGGCTGCACAGTATATATGCATGAAGCTGAAAAAAAATGCACCAAAATGAAATCTCATTGTGTGTGTGTGTCTCTCTCTCCGTGTGCCTCCCTGGCGGCTTCAGCGTGAAGGATGTAGAGCCAGAGGGAGGGGCAGGATGGAGTGCTCCTGGAAGACGGTGCTGCTGCTAGTGTGTGCATCTCTAGGGGTCCAATACACGGCCATCCGCACCCTGAGGGACTCAATGTCTGGACCCTGCCAGGGAGCCTACCGTTGCCAGACCAGACAACACAGAGGTATATACGCCTCACAAGCCACACAAGACTGTCCCACATATACTGTATTGCCCCTGCTACAAGAGATCATAAAGTGTGAAATGCTGTTACAACATGTATAATTTAAAATGCATGTACATTGTTTTAGACTTACAGTACTAGCAGTGGGAGTACCCTTGTTATATTTCTTTTGTTTGGAGGGAAAGCCTCATGCAAAGAGATTCTGTAAAGAAAGGCACAGCGTCAAAACTGTGTGAGTGAAGCAAAAAGGGAAAGGAAAGAAGATAATTCATCAGACAAGGGAATTCCAGGGAAGGGGGGAGGAAAGAGAAATGAAATATGTGTGATTCATTTTTACAATTATCCTCCAATTTATCTCAATTAATCCCCCTCTCGCAGCGCATCTGTAGCTCGCTAGTGCCGAGCTCCTGTGTACAAAAGTAACATCCCGCTTTTGCAATCAACTCCTCATCAGCAGTAATTACACTTATGCTATTTGCGCTATATTTAGAGATCCGCCGTTTTCATAAGCACCCCTTGGTATCCACCGGCAGACAAGTAACTTACTCATGCATGTTTACCCTCTAAATTATGTAACGTTTATTGGCTGAATTCAGTGGTTTACTTTCTCCTGGTTTGGGGTTATGACCAAAACAGACTCACTTTAAATTTTTTGGGGCTGAAGTGACTCTTAATAATTGAGAAAACTTCGCCAGAACTTGAAACATAAAGCTCAAACATGTTTTGTAATATGTTATTTAATGTAAATCTGTTATTTAGCTTATTGTAAGAAAACATGATTCCATTGGTGTCAGTACCACATAATGTGAGGTAAAGCACATGTTTCTTCTCTCTTCAAGACTCCAGGTGGAGGGCCTTGTGCGATGACAGTTGGATGCCTGTGGAATTGCCTCGGAAGCACATCCTGCTGTTTGCCACCACACGCAGTGGCTCCTCCTTCACCGGGCAGCTCCTCAACCAGCACCCGGGGATCTTCTACGTGTTTGAACCTCTCTACCACGTCCAGCAGGCCTTCACCAACTCCAGCAGCAGACTGCGTCGCTCCCTGGACCGCCGGGCCCTACTAGGAGCCTACAGGGACCTCCTCCTTAATCTCTACACCTGTGACCTTCACTTTGTGGAGAATTACATCCGTCCAGAGCCCCAAGACCACGTCACCAGCTCCTTCTTCCGCCGGAGCTCCAGCCACTCCCTCTGTTCCCCTCCCGTGTGCTTGGAAGGAGTGGGTGGAGGCGCGACCTCCGATGCGCCAGACGAATCCTGGTGTCCTAAGAAGTGCGGGGCGCTGAACCTCACCCTGGCCTCTTTGTCATGTCTGTCGAGGGGACACGTAGCCATAAAGACTGTCAGGGTCCCCGAGGTGGGGGACCTGCGCACCCTGACAGAAGATCCACGTCTGGACCTGAAGATAATCCACCTGGTGAGAGACCCCAGAGCCATCCTGGCCTCACGCATGATCGCCTTTTCAGATCAATTCCGCGCTTGGAAGATATGGAACGCCACGGGAAGGCAGCCTCGATATGTGGACCTGACACAGATCACCAGCACCTGTAAGGACATGGCGGCCTCTGCAGAGACTGGTCTGCAGAGACCGGCGTGGTTGCGGGGGCGCTACCTTCTGCTGCGGTATGAGGACCTGGCGTTGAGGCCCACAGACAAAGCCGCTGAGATCTACAGGTTTGTGGGGCTGGAGATGGAGGAGAGGGTGCTGATGTGGATTGCAAAGAACACCAAGAGTAATGTGTCAGCTCCGTCAGAGTGGAACTACAGGTACTCCACCAGCAGAGACTCCAGGGCAACAGCAGAGAGCTGGAGGCTTCATCTGGGCTTTGACATAGTGAGGACTGTACAGAATCTGTGCAATGACACTCTGGCTCTGCTCGGATACAAGCAGGTCCGCTCCGCAGCTGAACTCAGAAACTTGTCCCATAGTTTAGTGGACCACAGGACCTTTCAACCAGTCCCAAAGTAGCTTTGATTCAAAGTGTGAAAGCATCTTACTGTTACGTGATTATTTATTTTTGTTAACTTTCCGCTCCGTTATGATGCTGATGAAATGAATGTAATTTAAATAAAACATTTAATGATTTTAATTTAAGATTGTTTGTATTTTCACTTTTTGTGGTTTTGTTAAAGAAATTAAAAGTGACAAATTTCAAGCGTGTGTTACATTGGAAACTTTGATCTATAATAAAGTCTGTACTGCAGTCGCTGTTGATTGAAAACTCGTCCTGACTTGTGATATAGTTTATTTTGCCTATCATTTAAATGTTTAGAGAGTTTAAATGGGAAACACGTGCACTTGAAAGATCGTAAAACCATTTAACCATTTAAGTCGAATAAGAGGGGATGTTCCAGAGGGTGAGGCACGAGGGAGGCGAGGGGGATTTATTATTTTTAAAAGAAATCCCCTTCCAAGTCTCAAATGCATATTGAAAAAAGATTAAAATGTTGCCAGCTCAATCTTCTTTGCTTTCTGTGTGAAGAAGTCGAGAATACCAGAATGTTTGTTTTATCTTCACTATAAATACCTAAATACTACTGTAAATACTGACTTACTGTTGCAATGCAAGTGTGCATTTAAAAAAAATCATATGTAAGTAATGCATAGCTACAACACTTCTGAAATCTTCTTTCAGCCATTTGTGTTTGCAGTGGGTTTTTAATCCTATTAATTCTGAGAGGCAAATGGTGTTTGGGTTCAATGAGAATGGCGCAAAAGCATTGTCTTTAATCTTCTGAAGCCTCTGTGTTTGATTTGTCATCCAGCCAAATTTTAATCGTGATGATGTGTCTGGATTTACAGATATGTTTTTGACTCAAGATAACACGCATCTCGCACTGTGTTTCATTCTGAGTTAACTTTGAACCTAAAAAGGAATAACACCCGGATTGCTCAGCGGTACCAGCTGTCAGTAGAGAATGGACGGAGATTAAACAGCTGCAGGTTCTCTGCCAGTTCCACCGTTTGAATTTGGTCTTTGTGTCTAAACAGAGAAAGGAAGCCTGCCATCTCCAGACACCGGCCCATTTATTTCCATGTAGTGCTGCTCTCTTGAGATAAATGCTGCTTAAGTAGTTTCAGAGGAAAAAGGCTCATTGCATGAATCATAGTTGAACCAATGATTGACTGTGATTTTCATGCCTTTCAAATGTGAGCATTGCATCTTCCTATGGAGGCTGCAATTGTATACCGTTAGGAGCTATGTGATTTAGCTCTAATGCTGCCATAGAAAGCCACTCCAGCACTGAAGGAAAGTATGTAATTCGAGTATAGAATGGTCATGCTGCTCTGAGAGCACTATTATTCTGGGGTAAAATTGGCCCTATAATAATGTATTTTTGGACAACCAGTCCTCCCCAGCCTTCCTGTAGCTGCCCTATAGCTGCTGACACCAGGGATATATCAGCACAGCTCAAATAATTGATCTACAGATCCAGCTAAGAAGAAACAGGATTTAAGATGCATGGAGAATAGAGCGGCCGTCTTTCTTTGAACTTAATCTGCAAGGCTACACAAACTGGCCATAAAGCAAAGCTTTATGACACCCGGGGAGATGTGCTTCATCGGGATTTCCATCCCCATACTGACACACAAAGCTGCTAGTGGCCTGAGTCAGCTGTCGGCTAATTACCCATTTCTTTGCACTCAATACTGGCAACCCCTTTCTGTCTCCCTAACTGTGCTGACAAATTTAGGTCTTATCAATACTGGTAACAAATTTGCGGTGCATGCTGATATTGGACAATGCAAAAAACTGCACACTGTTCATCTATGCCACTGGTTCTCAAACTATTTTGTAATTTGTCTTTTTGTTGTTTCTTTCGAGGTACTCCAAAGCCCTGCCAGATGAACTCAAGTATACCTTCATTTAAAGCACTCTTTATTTAATACAATTCACAGATTTCAGCTGATTATCCATCGCTTGAAGCTAACTATTTCTACATTACTATAAGCTAACTCTTTAGACATCTCTGGAAGCTTGCTAACTAGTTTGTACACTCTCTGAGAATGTTCTGAGTCACAGTAGACTCAAGCTGTGGAAAGAGTTGTTTTCAATCGAAATTCTATTTTATTTAAATAGTTGAGCTAATCAGCAAGAGTCTTTCCTACATCCCTGGCATGTGCAGAAGGAGGAGCCCACGCACATTCCAATGGTGTGGTTTGTGGTCATGTGGGGAGGGGCAAGCATACATTGGTCACACTGACAGCAGATACACTTTCTGCTGGCTTTGGAAACAGGCATCATTTCCAAGTTGTTTTCAGATGTTCAATTAAAACAAACTGTAAAAAAGTAAAAGTTTAATGATTTTTCCTTTTTATATGTACATCCAAACTCTTGGATAGCTGTAGGTTATAGCAGATAAAGGAGGAGAGATTGACTTTGGAATGTCAAGATATGTACTTTCTTGTTATTAACCAGTATAGTAAAGTAAGACAGCATGATAAACTAAAGATTATGTGAGTATGGAGGCTTGCAGAGGAAGATCACCCTCAAGCGAGAGAGGTTTATCGTTCAAAGCCTGAGTCGGCAAAAGATTCAACCGCTTTACTCCCAGCTACACAGCAGCAAGCAAACCCAGAGTTTTCCTGCAGGGATCAATAAAGAATCGTATTAGTTCAACATTATCCAACTAATATTGTGTTCATTACACTCAAACTAATCAGACATGATTAGTCATAACTAGTTCATTTCCTTCAAAGTGGTGCCCATGGGGAAATCGCTGAAAAAGTTACAAACACTGTTTCCTTTACCTCTACCATTCTCTGCTAATGATGACCCATCCTTTGAGGTGCTCCTTCAGCTGAAGAAGGTGTGTCCCACGGTCGATCCTTTGTGGCCCTTTTCTGGGCGAGCAGCCAGAAAGTCTGCAAATTATGAGTTGTCTCGCCGTCACGCTGACACGTAACCGCATGCTTCGATCAAAAATCTTCTTCAAGCTGTGTGTGCACACATGAGCATACATGCCTGTATGAACATGGAGCGCGTTGTGGATATGGCTTTGACAAAAGGTGAGACCTAGGCGCAAAGAGGCAGCAACACTTCTTGCTCTTCTGTGAGCAGCACAAATTGCCCTCCTTAAAGAAAAGCATTGATTTTTTTAAAGAAGAAGGGGAAAAAAGGTCAGAGCATGGTATAGGAGCAGAACACAGCATATTGACTTACCACTTAAAATGGCTAGTAAAGCCCTGTTGATGACCAGAGAAACATTGCCATGAAATTGTTATTCCTATTCTGTGCCAGACTTACAGCAGCACTTAGATGTAGCTTTTCACAGCACACAATATTTATATTTTCTCTTTGCCTCTCAAGTGCCAAGAGGTACTTGTTACTAGAATTATTTCATCAAACTACCCAAGTATTTGAATAATTGAAACTGAGTCAGGCCTTCTTGGAAGCAGGTGAATTTACTTGCAAACAGCAGCAAGGGTCAAACAATAATGTACCACAAATGGGCTTACATGATTGAATACATCGAATGAACAGTGTACATGGGATTATATGCAAGAGAAGGTGGTGTGTGCGCAAACACATACTAGGTTTGGTGTGTCCAGCCCTTATTTTGCTGGCGAAAGCAGAAATGTTTTTAATTGGCAGATATTCCCAGAAATTCATCTCAGCTGGTGTTATCCTTCATACAATGTCTGATAACAGAATATGGGGAGTGAAATTACTGTGCACATGAATGCGTCATACCTCTGTATTGTGCCAAAATCTTATTAGGCTTCAAGGCTAAACAACAAACTTGTAGCAAAACACTTTGGAGTTCTCAGGTTCTGGGACAAAGTTCAACAGCCAGAAAGCATGTATTGTGCATTAAAATATTATACAATAAAGCAAATTAAATTCTGTTAACAGTACTGTAGGCTGTAATTTCCACAAAATAAGTACATGGAGAGTATCATATCTAAATTAAAAACATTTGGGATCATGCATCGGGCTCTCCTGACATTTAAGCTCAGCAGCTTTTTCCTCCATTGACACCAGCGGTAAAATCCCACTAGCACTGGCACATACAGTTAGCATTTTCCCCTCTCCTTACTGGAAGCCAAATGCGTCTTTAATGAGAGAGATTAGGAGCATTTAAGACAGAATGAAAGCACTTTTCAGCCATTGTATCTTTATTACTGGAGCCACAAGGGCCCTTAGCACACATCAGCCTCTGTCACACCAATCATTCAAACGCTGTTATTTCCCCCCATGCGCACAGTTCAGATACACACAAAAACACACAAGTCCTCCATTTGCACCCCTGATCTTCAGCAGCCATCTTTACCTCACAGTCTTTGCTGTTGCTCTCTCTCTCTCTCTCTTCCTCTCTCTCTCTCTCTCTCTCTCTCTCTCTCTCTCTCTCAGCATCACCAATTAGACAACGGAAAAAATAGTCCTTGATTGTGTGTCTGTTAAACTGAAGGGAATGTTGCATCTTTATGACATCTCTGCCAGAGTTGGCTACCAGCGCGAGTTCACTCACAGATAATCTATTTTGTTTTCGACTGATCTTAATAATGAGCTTTCATGGCGAAGATCAAAAAGCCAGCTGGCAGAGCTGCATCTTGGGTAAAGCTCCTCAAGGTAAATGCAAGCGTGCCCCTCTCTGTCAAAACGTAGCACTGTCAGCAGTATCACACCCATGCTCCAGTTGAAAAAGTCATTGGTGAATCCCAACAAATCATTAATAAATCAGTGCCTAACTTTCAACAACAGCAATACATTCAAAACACCATATGCATGCATTATTGGGTATTGAGTGCCGTCAGCAGGGTTGAAATCATAGGTTTATGTCTTTACAATAATTAAATGCTCAATAGATTTCATCCCTTAGTGCCCTTTTTTGGTCGAAAACACACTCCAGTAGGGCATATGGTGATTGCTTAACTGCTGTGATACTGCAAAAAGCAATTAGGCATTTTACAATCAGAGCCAAATGTTCAATTTAAGAAGTGTCTAGAGCTTTTGAACTGTTTGAACTGAACTTTTACGACACAATGAAGTAGGCAGATTCGGGTTGTGATTTAATGTAGGATCCTCACTGAGAATGACCCCGTTCACATTGTTATGTGATTGTTTTATATAAACATGTGGATTACAGCACTTTTACTAACTTATAAAATGTTGACTATTTTAGTCCAGTGGTTTGCAAACTAGAGGTTGTGCCCCCTCCAAACAGGTACAAGATAAATCTGGGGGATTTGATAATAAAAATCTTTAAAATGTATATTCAGCTTACTTTATAATACCATGGTATGGCTACTGGTGTCTGGTTACCCTGAACTCAGAATACAGTGGAATAGAAGCAGTATTTTATTTACATATTAATGTATTATTCATGAATCTCTCTCTTTAGTGACTTTTAGTATGTTTATAATAATTTCACCTGGCCTCCTAAGGGTGTTTTCAGTGCAATAAGGTAAAATCAGTCTATCTACTGGGGTTCAGTCACACACCCAAATGACTGCTCTCACCAGGCAGTAACAGCCAAGCTCTTACTAAAGGATCTTACCCCGGGGAGAGTGTTTCTTCCGGGAGGTTTTGGAAAACCCAGTCCAAATCTTTTTCAAGTGAGCAACGCTCAGATGTTTTAGATGTGGGTGTTGGTTACTGCCCCCTCTCTTCCTCCCCCACAGCCAGCCGTTATCCCTCCTCCTCCTCTGTTTGGCATCTCTTTCTTCCTTTCATTCCCCGCTCCACTTGCAGGGAACAGTCGGTGTGAAAATGTCTGTAGGATTTTTATTTCTCTTTAAGTATTTAAGTCTTTTACACAAGGAGGACCAAAGCAAAGTATGGGGCGTGGGCTGCAGCATCACAGAGGCAGTAGGAAGGTGTGATCACAACGCTGCAGGCTCAGATAGAATCACACATCATGCTTTTCAGCCTTGGTCTGTGAGTTTGGTTTGGCCCCAGTTTATCCAGCCCACTCATCTCCGCTTGCAGCAGCTGAAGGTTTTCGGACAAGTTTGAAACACAAGAAACCGAAAGGAAATGTGGTTCCTCCTTTTCTTTGTCTGGCTTTTACCTTGCATGCTTTGAATTGAAATTTCTACTCTCTCTGTTGTTTGCCTACCTGCTCCCACCCAACACAGCCAAAGGGCCTAGATAAAGGTTTACCAGCAGTGTCAGCAGTACCTCAATGAATTCCCAACAAGCTTTAATTTTCAGACTCATCCATAATTCACCGATAGAGGGCACCGAACAAAATGGCATCAAGCTGGATTAAAGGCGCAAGTGCGGTATCTTTCCTTTCGGTTTAATTTGAATAGATTTCATATTCATTGAAACAGCATATGAGACATCCAAGTTCATTAAGTTGAAAAGGAAAAGAAGCAGACAGCATGGGGTACAGACGGTGGGGGGATGGACTCTGACTACAGAAACATCAGCATGGATGGCTGTGAGCTGTTTTTGAGTGTCCTGATGCTGCTACTGGTTTAAAAAAAGCTGTCTTTTGCCATTATTGTCTATTTTTCCTGACTATCTTGTATATTTTGTCTAGTGTTGATGTCTTAAAGAGATACTTGCAATTTAATGATGCACTTCCATAAAGTTGCGGGACAAGAGAAATCTTATAAAAATAGGTACACCAGAGGCCTAGACCTCCTGACTTTTAAATCCTAGTATGGGTCAAGTGAAGTGTAAAAAAAAAAAAAGGAAATCTGGATCCTAAATTTCCCAAAATGCAATTCATCAGCATATTTTCACTTTCTATCTTATCTTGCAGTAAGAGTTTGATATTTTATGAAATACACATATTCTCTTACTTGCTAGGTGTTGGTATTCTCTTTCTTGCAGGGAGTTATGTGAAAAGATTGATACTCGGTCATCTCTGCTACACTAAATATAAAGCCACAGTGATTTAACTAAGTTCAGCAGCTAGCCTCGTTCTATCCTTTGTTAGGAAAATATTTTGTGTTCTTTTAACCAGAGTTGAAGAAGGAAAAACAAGTAGAAGATTTATTTCAAAGCTTAAAGATTTATTATCTAAATTGAGTGAGCAGAAACATGTAGGCCTACATGGAGCTTACTGGTTCTCAAAAAGCGTCCCCAGTAAGACTGAAGACAAAATGGTGGGACAAAGTGTTATATGGAAACAAATACATTATTTCTGATTGGTTGACTATGTGTTAGAGGCTGGCCGTAGATGTTAGGCTTGGCTTGATGACGTCTCCTTCTTGCTGGTCTTCATAAGATACATTTCATGTTTTACACTACACTGCTCATAAGAGAGGTGAAGGGAGGGTGCGGGTCGTTGCTAGCCGGTTGTCATGTGCTGGCTCATCCCACACAAATAGTTCTCCCCTGACCTTGGGCAAAAACTGCCTGCCTCTGTATATACAGTGTTGTTATGTGCACTTAAAAATGGTGAATGAATGTGAAGTTACTAAACATACAAAAGTGTATAAATTTAAAAAGCACAAGAGTACAAAATTAAGATTTATTCTCACACCTTACAGGTTCTAATGGCGCTTTTCCACCGCATGGTATCAGCTCGACTCGACTCGACTTGACTCGCATTTTTGGCTTTTCCATCGCAATTTCATGGTACCTGGTACCACGTAGCGGCTGCTTTTTTGGTATCGCCTCGCTCTAGGTTCCAAGCGAGTTGAGCCGATGCTAAAAGGTGACGTCGGCAGACGGCCGGCCACTGATTGGCCAGAGACTATTGTTTGGCCAATCAGTGGCCAGAGACTACCGGCTTCATTCTGTTGTTTATTCTCCCCAACTCTCCGGCACTTTTGAGTGTATTCACGCCGCGTGCAGCCTTCTCTGGCTCTCTTTCATTTGATTTGCATCACAGATCCGAATTTATTTTCCATATATTCGCTAAGCTCACCCAGTGTTGGTTGTTGGGGAAGTTATTTAACATACGAGAGGAGACATGTAGGGCAGCTAGCAGCTAGGCTAGTAGCCAGCTGGGACAGACATGATAGCGTGCGATTACATTACAAGCCTCGGACTGAACTGATTACCTCAATAAAATATGCAGGCTGAGACACGGCTTGCATTTGAAAACACGTATCCTGAAACAAGCACTAAACAGTCAACTTTATCATGCCCGTGTTTACGTAGGGATGTACGTGACGCATCCCTACAGCTGACTGTGTGGCACACATCGGGACAACAACCATCCCTTTTAATGGCCCATAGCAATATTCTTCTACTTCTTTTAGCAAACAGATACAAGGGGGGTATTTCTTAAACATTTTTCATCCGTGTTTTTGGCGGTTGGTTCAGTTAATAGTGCAACAACTGCTCGTAATTTCTGCTTTGCTACTTTGCTCCGGAGTAGGCTTTCAGCCCCTTACGACAACCCCGCCCACGTTCAGCAGGTACTATTTGCGGTGGAAAACGACCCGTGCTGCTACCAAACCGAGTTGAGTCGAGTCGAGTTGAGTCGAGTCGAGCTACATGTGCGGTGGAAAAGCGCCATAAGGTAATGAACCCAAGCTGAAGCAGACTAACGTATGTATGTATGTACAATATATATATATATATATATGTATATATATATATATATATATATATATATATATATATATATATATATATATATATATATATATATATATATATACTGTATATATGTATAAAGTAGCAGTGACCACCTGGTGTCCATGAGGTTGCCAATTTTTATTCTGCAGACTTTGGTGCCTGTGTTACTGCTGCCAATTGTAATTTTTTTTGTTTACTTTACAGTTTAAAAATTCTCGTCATTTATGCATAAAACAAGCAAGATAAATAATGTAAATACCACCTTTAATTTGACTGTAACCTGAATCAGTCTACCTGCTTTCACCAGCCTCGAGTATGTATGCTAAACTAAGGCTAACCTCGTCCTGTCTCACTCTCCATACATGATATAGATAGCAAACTTTTCATTTTACTCTTGGAAAGGTGGTAAACATTGAACTATTCCTTTAAATGGCTGCAGGCTCTTGTGGGCTACAGTATGTTGGTCAGCTTGTACACCTCGATCGATGGGTCTCCTCCCCATCTCCTCCTCCTTCATCTCCCTCTCATTTTCCACCCTTTTCTTGTTTCCAGTCTCCAGTCACACAGCCCCAGTCCCATCAGTAGGCTACCCCGGGGCTGACATGTCTACTGATGCTAACAAATGACGAGCGTCCCCACTGACTGCAAGTCCATCTGTCTGTGTCACAGTAATCTAATTTCATAAATATAATCAGAGGGGTATGTTATGAAAGGACCTGTAGTGTAGTCTGGACTCCTCTGCATCTTGGCTGTGTATTATTCCACACACAGACACAGACACTGTCTGCAGCCACAAGACCGACAACAAACATGATCATTGCAATACACAGATCGACGTTAGTTTGGTACGTGACGAGTATTGAACAGAGAATTTGCTGCACTATTTAATCTAATAGGAAGAGGCAGTTGCCAATTACATGCCAGCTTCATTGATCGGGTAATGGAGGGACAATTGATGCTCTGCGATGATTTTATTTGGTTTGAAAAGTAGTTGTGCTGAAGAACTCTGCTAGACAATTTAACATTACTCAAGTGAATGAATATACAGCAGTCAATTTGCCACAATTGATCGAAACAAAAAAATAACACAGAAAACTCTAAACCCACTGAGGGCGGATAGACTTGAAACCACAGAGCCCATTGATTATTAGCCAAAGCAGCGCCACAGTATTCCCACCGACCAGCATTTGCATATTCAGCTTTAACTGTATGTTCTGATGAAACAGAGGCTTCACAAGAGCCATATGCTCAATAGAAAGCATCTAATTAGCTGGTAAATGAGACAAGCGTTGACCTCCATCGTAGGGGTAGATAATCCCTGTTGAGGCAGTTTGAAGAATTATTGATCGTTAAGGCCCATCAAGCTGAGGATGCAATCGACCAAAGTATACAGAGAGACCAAAGTAACCATTCAGACCACAAATTCTTGAGACAACAGAGAATAAGTTGAAAAAAATAAAATAAATAGAATGTCTATGTGTACATGATCACGAAAAAGAGTGAACTGACAGGACCTTGAAGGGTTCTCAAAGATACTGATATAATTAGTGGCAATAAAGACTTTGAAAACTCCTTTGACGATGCTCTCGACAGAGATTATCTCTCTCCCAAACAGTAGAGAGCAGAGCAGCAGGCCGGGATCAGGGTTCTCTTGATGCCACTGATAGTAGACTCCACATAAGCCAAACCATTGTGTGAAAAACTCCATTCAGAAACCCAACAACAACTTGAAAGAATCCATCTAAAGTTATGTGTGCTCCGTTTGATTAAGGCTTCAATTACTGTAACACCCAAAAGAAATCCCTCAAACAACATTGACTTCATTTGGAGCATATTCCAATAAAAAGATCAAAGTAAGAAATAACAGGAAATATGTGAAGCTGTCTCTGTTTGGCAAGCTTTCTGATGGAGGACTGTGATGTCTGCCAAGCTGCTGAACCTGTCTGGAAGGGAATGGAAGCAGCAATTGGCTGATTCACTCAATCTCTCGTGTTCAAGTCCTAATAGACTTCATTTCAGAACAATTGATAGTTTGTCGCGTCGGCTGTGCTATGGAACATGAAGCCTGGGATGTGAAGCGATAGCCAGCATATGGCAGATTTAATGAATGTGAACCATCTCGTCATCTGCCTCCCTACAGACAGTTTATGCATGCTAGACCCTGCAGACCTTGTGTGTTGTTGGGATTCACAGGCACTTCCGGACCACTTCACTCTGTGGGGTTCACCTTACTGAATTAATTAGTATGCTCTCTGTCCACCTGAGCCTGGGCCTGCTATCACTTAAAGCCGAAGAAAAACGACTAGAAATTTGATTCGTTTGTTTTGAGTTTCAGTCACTTTTATTCCGCCGAAATGCAGAAGCTTATTACTCTGATTCCCCCAGATCAATGGGCTGTGTTCCAAACACTGTTTGTATTTTATCTCTTTCTTTTTTTCCTCTGTTCTGCCAAGGAGAGTGCTCCTTTAATGGATTTGAACACTAACCTGATGAAGAAGCATTTATTGGCTTATCAGGACAAATCATGTTTTTGAGCAGGCTCTTAGAATCAGAACTCTTGTCTGTAATAGGATAAACAAAATGGCCTCGTCTCAAGTGGGAGAGTGTGTGAATCTTCCATTGCCAATAGAAAATATATGTTCCAAAAGAGATGGGAGGGAACATTCGATTAAACTGATCGAGCCCCTGGATGTTAATCCTTTACTCACATGCATCAAAGAAATAGCCTGTGCCCTGTGAAAAGCACAACAAGAAGAACATAATTTCAAATTGAAAAAATGAATCTCGCCTGGGTAAATTAGATTAAAATAGCTGAATAGCACATGTCCAGGCTCCTACTTGGAGCCAACACATAAAAAGGATGAGGTTTTAACACTGCGCTGCCTTCGGTGTTAACTGGAGTGATCTCTCTGAATATACAAAGTGCCCAAAATAGAAAAAGTTATGAAATATTGAGATTTAATGGGGGAAATATTTTGCTCTTCCCTCTGGCGCACCAGTGTTTCTTCTGTTCTGTCCACCAAATCATTCTCCAAATTCAAAAGAGGAGAGTGGAAGTAGCGAGTAACAAAAACACAAATATCATCACTCACCATCTGACAACATGACAGCTATATTTAACAGCACAATCAAATATGCAACATCCTCTAGTTATTAAATCACCTGAGGCCTGAGGAAATGTAAGTAAAGGAGCATTGATTGGGGGGGCCAACACAGCGCTCCGTCATTATCGACTGACTCCGCTGTCAGGAAACAACCTGACAAGCTATTCACTCTGGAAACACAAAGAACAAAACTGAATAATGCAGTCATCAAAACGTTGGTCATTTGAGACTGTTGTTGGGTGATTGTCAAAGATATATGGAGTGAAATCAGTCTCAATATTAATGAATGCACAGAGAAGGATTCAAACTTGTATTTTGTGATTTATATATAAATGACTCTCTTCTCACAAATACATTTCAATGCACACACAAATGGATACCGTCATATATAAATGTAAAATAAATCCATCTATAATAAAAAGTTTCACAAACACATTTCCGATCCACACACAAATGTGTCTTGTTTTAAATAAATGTAATATAAATCCATAAATATATTAATTTAAAAAAGATTTGCAATTTTCATAAAAAATGTGTTTGGATTTTGTTACATTTATATACAAACTGTTACATTTGAATTTACAAAATGCTTTTAATTTGTGAACTTCCTTGCATTCATGTGTGAATTGGTCTGTATTTATGTGTGGATTTTTGAGACTCCCCTGACGTCGCTGGATTCACAAATGCGCTTTTTTCAACCAGGGACTACCTGTAGCCAATCGGATGTCTTCCTCGTTTTCAGCCAATCACAGGAGCGCAGTCCCACAAACAGTCCTTATGAGAAGAATAAATGCAGTGTGCTTGTTTATTAACTGAAACAATCAAATAGAATATAGAGAGAGTTCTATGCAGTTTAGAATATCTTTAACTACATTAGCATGAGTAGATTGTTCATCATACCTCTGTTCCTTTTCTTCTCCATGGTTCCATTTGTGTGTGCATTGAAATTTATTTGTGAGAAGAGAGTCATTTATATATAAAACACAAAATACAAGTGTGAATCCTTCTCTGTGCATTCATTAATATTGAGACTGATTTCACTCCATGAAGAGATGGCGATGATAAAGTTCAAATAGATAACATAGTTTCAACTAAAATATTCTTATTCATATTAATTGCAATGCAGTTGAACACAAGAGCATAATCAAAAAGAATAGAGTAGCATATATTTATTTTATATTCCACTCAGTATGAAATTAATTATTTTCTTTTTCAATAAGGAAATGATTCATTCAAACATTTCAGATGAACAGGAGCCAGCATGGTAAGCGTTATGCATTTACAAGT
This sequence comes from Ammodytes marinus, assembly GCF_949987685.1. Taxonomy (NCBI): domain Eukaryota; kingdom Metazoa; phylum Chordata; class Actinopteri; order Uranoscopiformes; family Ammodytidae; genus Ammodytes; species Ammodytes marinus. The sequence goes on along the minus strand of NC_137234.1, from coordinate 23,411,094 downwards.
AATATAAAAGGCTTTATACATGTTGTAGATGTTGTAGAACCATAACAAAATCTCGTTCATACGGCCATTAAAGATGAAAACAGACTGTGTCAGCCATGCAACACATGAAATAATTTCCTTTTATTCTGATAAACACCAAAAACTGACTATGAATTGACGGAGCAGGAGGATCATGTTAACTGGAGAGAGTGTGGCTTGTGGTTACACTGACATTGTGTGAAATCGTATTTTAAATATAATCTTTCTCATGAATGGATGCAGTCTGGTTCTTACGTAAGAAGGCCAAAATTGTGGAAAATGAACTGGTGCGATTATGATGTGATTCTGACAATGCGTTATGAATTGGAGAGGACAGTGATTGTGTTGACAAATATTCAGAGGCACAGCACAGCACACATACCTTACATGTGTACGTCCAAACAAGGAAATAGGTACATTTATCACTGTGCACACTTGCACCTTTAAATCTGTCAAAGTAGTTTATGTATGCATTAAACATTCATCATGAATGTTGTTTGGTTTTGTGTTTTTTTGTTGTTGACTAATTCACTTTTTATGTTGTCATGGCTGATATTACATGGGCCCTATTTTCAGTGGTGGCAAAGCACCAAGCTTGGGCTTTGTTCAGGTGAATGAATAATATGCTAGTGTCCAACTGATTGCGGGGAGGCTGAGACTTTGCTGGAGGGGGGATCCTGCTGCTCTCCACCAATTAGAGCCACCCAGTCACTATTGCCACCTGCTGGTCCACACAGAAAGCTCATCATAGTGCCAGCTTGCAGCTAATCCAGTATACTGAAGAGGGGACAGGAAGAGGCACGTCCTGAAAGCTCGCCATCTGAAACCTGTTGTAGCAAGACAAGAATGGTGATCTTCACCCTCCATCTCCTCAGTTACCTAGCTGCGATTCTATAGGTTTTCGTAAGAAGCATTGCGACACCCAGGAGCCTCGATATATACACAGCAGGTCCTAGTACTCCCTGTCTGATTGCCTTTTTTTCATACCGCCATGGAATAGAGGAGTGAGAAAAATCCAGAGATACCTGTTCTGTTGCTATTCTACCACATTGTGCTACCCCTCTTCTCTTGGAAGTCTTCACATTCAAGCATGTATTCATTTGCAGGGCCTGATAACATGGCTAATGGGATCTCTGCAGTCCGATCACTCAAGAGCTGGATGCCATTAACAACCAGGTAGCCTGAGCAATGTTCTTTACATTAGGCGAACATAGGCATTTTTAGGAAAGAAATAATAAAAGAGACATGGTAGTGGAAGTTACCATGGAGCAGCTTTTTTCTGATGGTTACAAATATATGAGCAAAACAACAAGATAATATAGCACAAAAACAGGCCATAGGCGTGTGAAGAACACCATATTATCACACAAAATACCATTTAATTTAACTTAGGTTTAAAGTGACAATGGGTTGCTGCAAAATGCAAGTCCTTGTATACCACCTGTGAAGGGATAATTTGACCATTCGCAATATTTTTTAAACACTGTTCTATTTTCTACAGCATCCAAAAATAAAACAAGGCAAAACTGACTAGATGTAACGTGTTGAATAGTGAGCCTCAGAGGTGCTGGTAATGCTAAGCTAAGCTAACCACCGCATGCTTTCAAGAATCAGCTTTAATTTGTCATTGCACATGTTACAGAGCAACGAAAATCTGTTTTCAGTTATACCCCGCCAAGAGACATAAAGGACTGTAACCGTTACATTGGAGACAGGAGGGATAAACTGAAAAGTTGTCAAGCGTGCGCTGCGCCCCTTATCATAGGTAGGAAAGGGTCAAACAAGATGGGAAACTAGGGAAAAAAGGCTGTTCCCAAACTGGGCTCCTGTAGCAGGAACGCAGTGTGGAATTGGGGAAAAAAACACCTCAGCACAGTAAGCACATAGAAGAACATCACAGACAGAAAACTTGAGGACTTGCACATTGGGCATGGGAGAAGGGTCATTGAGTTAAGGCCTTGGCACACCGGGCGCGACACGAATAAACGGCACGTAAAAGCAAATGTTTTGAAATGTGAATTTTGTCGCGTCTCACTTTAAGAAGTGACGTGTCTCTGTTCCCACAGCCCTATGTTCCCACATTCCTAAGTAACTATATAATAGAGAGTGTGTGTGTGTGTGTGTGTGTGTGTGTGTGTGTGTGTGTGTCTGCGTACGTGCGTGCATGTGTGTGTGTCTGTGTGTGTGACTGTGTGTGTGTGTCTCAACTGCTCCAGGGGCGCTGTACTGCGGCTGACCCTGCGCTCTGACCCCCTCCGAAGTGTGGTAACTTGAGAGGGGATATGCGAAAAGACGAATTTCAATGTGCCTCGTGTACAACTGACAAATAAAGATAACTTAACTTAACTTATTCCTGTCACTTTTCACTCTGACCGTGTCTTGGTTTTGTGGAGAATAAATGAAATAAAAGGAGTTTCCACTACTCCTGCACTGTGTAGTGTGGGCTGTTATTTATAATGTATGATATCAATAAACAATGTAGAATTGACTTCAGTGAGAATTAAACAATGCCACACCAGATGTCCTGCAGCAGCAATGGGCCTGATCTAAAGGAGAGTTGCTGCAGAGTTCTCGGAAGGATGTGATCAGAGCAATAATCAAACCGACACGTGCAGGATTTACGTAATGGAGGACATGAATCAGCGAGCAAACAAGCAATTAAAGCACAATTAACTGAGAGCACAAACTTACAATTCACACCGGATCATTAATGGCTGTAAACGTTATTTACTAAACGTAGAGAGAGCTGCAATAAAGCAAACAGAGTACCATGTGAAGCGGTGTATACTTAAACTGGAATATAGGGCGATGCTTGTCACATGTGAATGATGTCCAGTAAATTATGTACATGACCTAAAGCTATTGGCCATGAAAGGTAAGTCTCGAGAGAGGGGCTAACACATGACACATACTTTATCAGTCTAAACAAAAAGACTAGTAGGCTATGTACTTTTTCATTTCAGCTACCAAAAGAACATTTTGCTGGTTTCTTTCGGTAGAAAGGAAATTGTTGCAGGTGAAGTCTGTGGATCTTTAAGAGAAACTGGAAAGACACGCTCCTTCTGAGTGTTTCAAATGTAATTTTGAAATGCTTTCAGTGCCTCAAATGGCAATTCTGTTCACCTCTATTGTTTGTGGGTTGCAGCAAAAATCTCATGGAAAGACATTTCAAAAGTATGGCACAATAAACCAAGGATTTTGATGATCTGTCCCTTTGATTTGCACGCGTTTATTTGCAAGTACAGGTAACGATACAATACAAATAACAATACATCAAAGACCAAAGACAGACACCAATGTTGACAGTGGCAGAAAGAAAAGTGTGTAAGTCTGGGAAATTGAAGTTCCAGTGGCAAAAATACATACTTTTGAAGCAATTGATCCCAGAGAAAAAGGTTCAGACACAGATTGGAACAGCCATTTGAAAAAAAGCTATTTTGGCACAGAATCAACATAAATCGTCTTTAAAAAAAGCATCAAGGTCACAAAAAAGTATTGATCATTACCTCTATTTTCCTCAGTAGGCATGTGTCTTTGATTCAATGGAGGTTCAGCTGGAGCTCTGTCGATGCGTGTGTCAGACAGGAGTGGTAGACAAAGATAAAGTCCCAGGTAGCTATCTGTGTCATCACTGATATAAACAAAAAAAATGTTGTATCAGTGATATCAGTGGAACAAAAATGGTTTGTTATCTCGTCATCATTATGTTGACTTCATCTACTCAAATGCCGACAAATTAAATACATTTTTATAATTAAATCTCGAATTTAAAAAATCAAACCTTGCTTCTTTTAGAGCTACAATTTACTCAATCAAATATTTAAAGCGGATCGATTTATGTATTTAACTGTGTATATTTCCATTTGCAGGAGAGCTTAATGTGGTTTGGTCTTCATTGACTCGAAAGAATTAAATCATACACAAGATTTTAGTGTATATTGTAATGCATAACTGATGGCTACAAATATCAGTGTACTGTACGTATGTTTGATGCTTAAGCAAAAGCAGCTATAAACCCTAATCCATTTCCATAATAACGATTGATGACAGTACTAAGTCTGTGTAAAAGGAGTCTCTCATTGTGACACATCCACAGAGATTAAGCTCCCCCTCAGCTCTGCAGTGTTTCAGCATTGTGTTTTGTTTTTATGGCCTGCTACTGTACTGTTACAGTTCACTCTCACTGCTCTCATCAGCGTTGTTTTCGGATTACATGCCTGGGTGGTAAACTGGCAGCCAGGTGAGTCCCTCACATTTGTTGTTGTTGAAGAGTGAGGCAGTTGCTTTAAAAAAAAACTCAGAAACAAGTCTTAAAACAGTGTGTGTTGGTTTTTTCCATCTCTGGTTTTTCAATCAACACATCTTTCCTTGCAGGTTTTCAGGCGCTGCTTCTTGTCCCTTAATACACCTCCTCTTGGGCCTGTACAAACTCTCCCTCACTGTCACACAGTCTGTGTGTGGACTTACACTTCTATAGTTCTTACTGGTGTGATCAGCCAGAATAACAAAAAACATATTGTATAATGTGAATCACTAAACTGTTTCCATGTATGGTTTATGTAATGATGTGATATGAAAATAAATATGTCTCAACAGAAAGTGGAAGGAGACGGGGGAAGAGAACATTTATGTTGTAACCAGAAGAAGGAGGTGTGCAGGACAATGAGCTTTGGTGGATAATGTACACCAAATTATATCATGGTGACATTAACTTTAATTATATAAATGCATTACTTATTAATGACTTTGTTATGACTAGTCAGCAAATAAACGAATGACAGATCAGGCACCGACACATGCAGAGAAGAAATCTCTTCTTTATTCCAATCTAAATGTCATTGATACATCAGTAGTCATGGAAAATAGACGCCTGTATGTGCACATTGCGTGGTGTGTGCCCCCTTTCGGTGCTTCTGCCTCTACCAGCCTCCCAGTAAGATCTTTAAGACAACCCCCTGAGTCACAGTGTGCCTGAGGTAATAAGAGAAGACTTCTCACTTAAGCTAAGCAAACATTCTCCCCATCTAGCAGCACCTCCACACGCATTTGAGTTTCAATATACTGTGTGTGTGGGTGTGTGGGGGCCGGGTTACAGTTACAATGGTGGCGATGGCGCAGAGGAACTGAATTCAAGATTCATGTTGTATTAAAGGGTATCATCGGGATGTGTCATCTCCCTCCGACAAAAAAAAAACGTATTAAAAGCTAAATGAGAAATTTCCCTTGTGAGTTTCAACACACCCACATTTCTCAGCAGCTTTGCGTCCCTACCGTCACAACACCACAGAAACCTAAGCTCTCTGTAGTCCCATCTCCGCATGAGGCCCTGCGCTGAGTGTTGCTTTAACCTTGAACTACCTGGAAATCCTATTTTCTCTCTCAGCAGCACAAACAATCTTTTAGGATCAAGCAGCGCAGACGAGCAGTGACCCGCTCTCCACATTCTCTCCCCCAGGACGTTAAACATGGTCCAACTGGCTGGCACAGGGAGGAGTGTTTCCAGAGATGAGTCTGCTGCCTGTGTGTGCAATCTCCCTCAAACCCCCCATCTTCTGTAAGTGTTATCCACTGGGGAGCACTGCTACCTCCTCCTGCTTCATATCTTACAACTGCCTTTGAAACACAAGTCTTTTCAGGGGGAAACGGCCTATTTCGTTCTGTTTTTCTGGTGGCATTTTTATGTGTGTGCATCTCTCGGGGGAGCAGCAGCCAGCTTTAGCTTCAGTGTATTGTGCCAAAAACTTTCTAATGGAGGTGGATTTTCTTATCACAGACATAACATCAAAAGACTTCCTTCTTTCAGTGTGTGTGTGTGTGTGTGTGTGTGTGTGTGTGTGTGTGTGTGTGTGTGTGTGTGTGTGTGTGTGTGTGTGTGTGTGTGTGTGTGTGTGTGTGTGTGTGTGTGTGTGTGTGTGTGTGTGTGTGCAGCTATAAGAACTCTGTGGGAGCAGGACCTTGGTTCTGCCTTCACAGATCACATGTGGGATTCAGTCCTGGATCAGATACATTCTACCTCCATGTGCGCCCGACATGCTCTTGTGCAATTTAAAGTAGTACATCGTATCCACATATCTAAAACTAAACTAGCTCGTATGTTTCCCGATGTAAACCCGACCTGTGATACAGTCATATGAAAAAGTTTGGGAACCCCTCTCAGCCGGCATTATAATTGACTCTGCTTTCACAAAAAAAAGATAAAAGTGGTATGTCTTTAATTTACCAGGAACAGCTAAGTACTGGGATGTTTTCCAAACAAAGATTTTTTGAAAAGCAGTATTTGGTTGTATGAAATAAAATAAAATGTGAAAAACTGGCTGTGCAAAAATATGGGTACCCTTGTGGTTTTGTTGATTTTAATGCCTGTAACAGCATGTAAAACTGATGACTTTAAACACACAGTTGGTTGGATTATGTTGTTAAGCCTTGAACCTCATATAATTGTCTGTTTAATCATGAGAAAATGTATTTTAGGTGCCTAAATGCAAGTTGCACTTCTCTTTGACTCTCTGCTGAAGTGAAACAGAATGGGATCATCAAAACAGCTCCCAAAAGATCTGAAAAACAAAGATTGTTCATTGTCATGGTTTAGGGGAAGGCTACAAGAAGCTTTCCCAAAGGTTTCAATTGTCAATTTCGACTGTAGGGAACGTTGTCAGGAAATGGAAGGACACAGGCATAGTGGCAGTTAAACCCAGGCATGGCAGACCAAGAAAAAAACAGGAGCGGCATAGGTGGAGGATTGTGAGAATGGTTGCACACAACCCACAGATCACCTCCAAAGACCTGCAAGAACATCTGGCTGCAGATTGTGTATCTGTACATCGTTCAACAATTCAGCGCAATTTGCACCAAAACATCTGCTTTTTATAAAGACCAAATAACTTAATTTTTGTCTCATCAGTCCAAAGCATTTTCTTCCAATATGAAGTTGGCTTGTCTAAATGAGCTTTTGCATACTCCATGCAACTGTATCTGTGGCGTGGGCGCAGAAAGGGCTTCCTTCTCATCACCCGGCCATACAGATGTTTTGGTGCAAATTGCACTGAATTGTAGAACCATGTACAGATACACAATCTGCAGCCAGATGTTCTTGCAGGTCTTTGGAGGTGATCTTTGGGTTGTGTGCAACCATTCTCACAATCCGCCGCATATGCCGCTCTTGTACTTTTCTTGGTCTGCTAGACCTGGGTTTAACTGCAACTGTGCCTGTGTCCTTCCATTCCCTGACAACGTTCCTTACAGTAGAAATTGACAATTGAAACCTTTGGGAAAGCTTCTTGTAGCCTTCCCCTAAACCATGACAATGAACAATCTTTGTTTTTAAGATCTTTTGGGAGCTGTTTTGATGATCCCATTCTGTCTCACTTCAGCAGAGAGTCAAAGAGAAGTGCAACTTGCATTTAGGCACCTAAAATACATTTTCTCATGATTAAACAGACAATTCTATGAGGTTCAAGGCTTAACAACATAATCCAACCAATTTTGCGTTTAAAGTCATCAGTTTTACATGCTGTTACAAGCATTAAAATCAACAAAACCACAAGGGTACCCATATTTTTGCACAGCCAGTTTTTCACATTTTATTTTATTTCATACAACCAAATACTGCTTTTCAAAAAATCTTTGTTTGGAAAACATCCCAGTACTTAGCTGTTCCTGGTAAATTAAAGACATACCACTTTTATCTTTTTTTGTGAAAGCAGAGTCAATTATAATGCCGGCTGAGAGGGGTTCCCAAACTTTTTCATATGATTGTAGCTGTAAGAGCGCACCGGCATCAGTCTTTCATATGTACTGGCTATGTCCCACCTTGACTGGGTTCTGGTCATCAGTTTTTCAAACAATTTCTGAAGTACTTCAGCATCAAATCGAGCCGAACCCTTTCACTGCAATTTTTGGCATTGCTCCCAATTCAGGCTTGCCTAAGGTGAAGCTAAAGGTACTGGCCTTCACCTCTTTGCTTGCTCGTAGGGCTATCTTGCTCAAATGGAAAGATCCTGCTCCTCCCTCCCACTCACATTGGATTAGAGACATTATGTCATGTATGAATCTGGAGAAAATTCGTTGTACTGCCTATGGATCTCATCTGAGACTAAATTTTATAGATTGTGGCGCCCCTTCCTGGACTATTACGAGAAACCGACCACAATGGTTGAGGAGTAGCTACCCCCTCCCCTCTTTTATTTTTTATTTTTTTTATTTTATTTTTTTTCATATTGGTTGTTTGTTTTTGTTTCTTGTTGTGTGTGTTTGTGTTTGTGTTTCGTTTCTGTTTTTTTTGACGTTGTGTATTGCTTTGTGTGTTGATTTCTTAATGCAGGACTGTTTGTGATTGGGTGGGATATGGGTGGGATATGTTCGTGAGGGAAAAAAAGGGGAAAAAAATTTAATAATCCATTGTATTGCAGCTGTTTGATACTTTGTGATTTAATAAAAAAACCTTTTAAGGAAAAGACTTCCTTCTTTCAGTGTGTGTGTGTGTGTGTGTGTGTGTGTGTGTGTGTGTGTGTGTGTGTGTGTGTGTGTGTGTCTATAACCTTCTTCCCATTCCTGTCACTTTTCACTCTGACCGTGTCTGTTTAGTCTCGTTTTTCTCAATTTCCCTGCAAACTGTGAGTCTCCATGGCTGGCGTTTACAGATTATGCTGCACACACACACACACACACACACACACACTCCACAGGGACTCTCTTTCCATCTGACAACTTAAACAACGTTCGGTCACCATCTGTAAATGCTCTGAATAAGAACCATGAATTACTGCACTGCTGTAAAATGAAGTATTGAATTGATTTATTTGGTGATTATTTACAAACCCCTTAGACATGAAGCGCATCTCATTTCTTTGGCAGTGCAAAGACAAAGCTAATTAAACAGATAATGGGTTTTTATCAGGGATTCGTTCTTCTCTCCCAGCTGGATGTGAATGAGAGGGATCATTGTCACTCTGCTGAAGACTGTATTCCTGTTTGAGAGCAGCTCAGTTGTCAATCACGACTTGCGTAACCTGCTTTAATGAGATGTACGCCCTGTGCATTATAATACTTGATCTGCCTGTCAGTTGGACTGGAAAATACATATGACAGCTGAACTGACACAAACAAGCACATGGGCTGTGGTGCACCGCACATGCAGCTACACGTGTGTGAGTATCTCTCATCCTGTGCTGTTCTTAAAAATAATCTCCTTTATAAGAGAACTGTTGACACTTGAAACTGAATTAATTAGTTTATATGAGCGTGTCTTTATTTTGTGAAAGGAATCACAAAAGCTAGATGTTTAGAGCAGATGGTGTGCTTATGAATGTCACCATACGTCAGCTGTCTCACACACTCATACAACAGGAGGGAACTGATGTAAACAGTATAGTCACCATATACTGGGTTTTCCACCACATACAGTATGTATATCAACAAAGATGGACATCATCATCTATCTTCCATAACTGTGTTCCCAAGTCAAATAAAGCAGAAGAAATGCCCCCACCCCATCCCCCATTTCAGCAAATGACTTAACTTTATGTCACTCAGCATGGTGGTGGTCTTCATTTTAGAAGACGCACGAGAAGAGAATGAACAAGAGAGAATTACGCCTTGTTACTGTGAATGACTGTCTACAAAAACATGAGCGAGAGAAAACATTATGCACCTCAGGATGCTTCTCCCCCTCTTTTGCTCCTATCTGAAAACATTCGTACCACTCGTACTTCTGAGGAGATCATTGAGTGCACTCTTGCACAAAGCTTAATTCCACAGAAGCATATTAATGGGGGTATTTGCATATACGGAGAAAATGAATTGCACGTCATACAAGACAAGCTAAGAAGTACCATTGTGTCATCAGTTTTCCTTTGACAGTAAAGCATATCGTTGTGTGAACACGATCAGTCATGTGGTAGCACCTGGGAATGCAAGTTCCAACTCGGAGCACACTGTTTGATTGTTTTTACTGTTCTCCCCCACCACGTGCAGTAATAATTACAAGGAGGAAAATCAATTCGGCAAAGCTCATTGTTTTGATTTATATTAATCAAAGAGTAAGCTCTCTAAATAAATGATGCTTTCTGAAATTCCTGCCAAGTATTTCTGCCCGCGCCCTGCTGTGCATATTTGTCGAATGAGCCAAACTTGTTCAGAGACCAAGTGAAGCCGCTTTTCTCAAACCTGGTGGGAAAAGCGTGATGTGTGGGTATAAGAGGGCTTTCAAAGTCGTTTGCAGGGTATTTTATGGATCGATGTTTGTCTTATTTAAGCTGCAAGCAGGCTGCATGCTTACGTCTGTATTTCTGCATTAATCGCATCAGTACATATACATCTTTAATTATGCAGCCTGCTTGCAGTCAGCAGAAAACTGGCAGGTGGTCAAACTGAATCCTGCATCAACACAGCGTTACCTGTAACATCTCCATCATCACACAAGGTTGAAGCAAACAGCTTTCTGCTTAAAAATGTCCATTTTGTAAGGAATGATTCCGGTACACTCAGTAAAGTAAATTGTGATCACATTTTTAGACCAAACTCAGTATCACTTATTCCTGAGTTTCCTCAGTGCTCACTCAGTAATATTCCGCTTTATACATACATCTTCTTCCTGTGAACTTTTTACCCACATTGAACTCTCTTACATGATGGCCTGTTTACCTAGCCTGGTCCTACAAGACCATCATACTTCATTTCATTTGTACAGAGGGTCTGGAATCTCTCAATTGACAAACGTTAACTCACTTGAAGGCGGGTGTCTGTTGAAGTTTAAAACTATTGGATCTGCCAGTGCCACTCTGGATCTGCCAACCAATCGCATAACGTTCGGTCCTGACGCATGTCATGCGCCGGCTTCTGACTACAACTGAAACTGGTGCACGTCATTGTTCTCAGCCACTCCCTCTGCTCGCTGATTGGACCGCCAAAAATCTGGACGGAGAAAACCCACTAATATACTGCAGGCCCAGACTACTGAAGGGAAATAAAAATTGAGCAAAAGTACGTAGGCGGGCGGTGCCAGGCTACTGTTTTCCCTGTTATTAGAATACATTAGTCCTGTAAAAGAAAGCAACATTTCCCTAAATCTTAGATTGTTCCTTATTTATATATATTTTGTATCCTTTATGTCCCACAAGCCCGGTCTGAGCTAGGAAAGACAGCTTTTAGCTTCAGTGCCCCTGACTCCTGGAACAACTTACAGCAACAAATTAAACTAAATAACTTCATATCCTTTAACCAATTTAAACAAACTATTTTAAATCTGCCAAACTCTACCTGTAACTGTTTTAATTAGGCTATATTGTACTCTCACCCATTTAATTTTAATTGCTACCACTTAATTTCACCACTGTGTAAATGTTTCAATTGTTTTTCTCTTCACCTGTTGTTGTGTATTTGATGTATTTGCGTTGAATATTGTTAATGTATTGTTGTTTTTCCTTTGAATTTGTTTGAACTCGACGTCATTGAAAATGAGGGTCACCCCTCAATTGGTCTCTCGAGGATAAATAAAAGTTAAATGAAAAAAAATGAAATGAAATATTCAGCACACTGTACGTTTACATTTGAGGGTGAGGTCAAGTGTAAGAAACTGTCATTTGTTTTCAGTGAAGTGTTGGTCTACTGTCCCTGACTAATGACTTTAGTGTGTAAAGTTATTAACAATATTGGCTCTGAGCTCCATACACATTCTTCAGTACTTCTCAAAGATCAGATGTCCATGGAGGGCTGGAGAAACAGCACTGTGACCCTGGACTCATCCAAAAATCTGAAACTTTTAAATCATTCTTTCTTTTTATCTGTACATGTTAAAAATGTTCTGCTTAAAGCCGAGGGACCGCGAATATCCTCAAGAGGTGGAGTAAGGATGCAGGAGGAATACTGTAGACTCGTCCTTCCCTAAAATTGTGCATTCAAGGATGACAAACCCATGCAGCGGTCAGGGAGCTTAGATTCCCAATTTTCATAATGATTATAATGGGACAGAAGTCAGAGGCAGACCTAAAGGTTGCTTGCTTTGTCTTTATTCACCCACAAGCCTGGCGAAAACAGCTTCTGTTACAGAACTGCTTTGACAAACCACATCGGCTTGAATTAACCACAAAGAATGAGAAGTATAGCACGGAAAACCATCCAACTTAGAATTAGCAAATCAATTAGTTTCAAACCATTTAGCTGGAGGATAAACAGAGAAAGACTGCGGGAGAGTCTATTTAACCCAAATGCAGAGCTCTTTCTCCTGTCTATTTTGAAATGAAGCTGTAAAGAGAAAAATCAGACAATTAACTGTAGCAGCAGAGTATTTAATCAAGCAATAGCTGCTCCAAGATCTTGAGTCCTTTGATCTTTAAGGTCCATCCATGACGTAGCAGCACGTCAGGAATGGCAATGAGCACAACCAAAATCACAATACTTTATACTGTTACATCAAAGCATTCAGTTATCACACAAGCACAACAATGTAGTGTGTCGGGATTAACTGGGCATGTGAAGGGGGGAAAGGCTCTAGGCAGTCTGAAAGGACAGTGATTCACACAGCATGGGGCGTCTGGGCATTTAGACAATGGGTTAGATGTAACCAGTTAGCATATAGGGGCCTGTGGGGAGGATGGCAGGGGGTGTCCGAAACGCAGACAGAACAATGCTTTGTCTATGTGAATATTTCTTATCACATTTCTCCCTTTCTATCATTTATGATAATAACAATAAGTTACTGTAATATTTCTCTTCAAGAGACATACAATATGCAATATTTTTCATCACAAAGCCGAGAACCCAGAGTATCTAAGAACATTTGCTCATTTGAGTAGTGTATTTACGTACACATTTGAGGCCCCTGTACTTGGCTTACGTATTTTTATTTCAAGCCACCTACACTTCTTATCCACTGGATAGGGGAAATATTGCACTTTTTTACTCTACTACAGTTTGTGGGACAGCTTTAGCTACTGGTTATTTACTCAAAATAATTAAGATTATACCTGACATACAGTCTTAATTCTACTCACAAAAGGCTTCTAAGATTTGACGCAATGGTACAGATTTAACAACCAAACTTTATGATAAAAATAAATAATAAATAAAATAATTATTAAAGTACACTTTATTATTTAATAATATGGTGTTTAATAGTATGACTGTCAGTGCATATTACCAATGTGCTTTTGCTACTTTTACTTGAGAAAATGATCTGAAAACTTCCCTCTTCCACTGATTCAGAAAGAATATCATGGACCTATTGTGGCCAAGGGTTTATCCAATTCGTATCAGTATGACTTAAGGTTGTTCCTGTTCACCTGTGTGGATACAAATAGACTTGGCTGTCTGGGGGGTTTGTAATGATGAAGATGATGCAGACAAACACTCACCAAAGACTGCACACACTAGTTTTACTGCACCCTCTCTGTGATGTCTGGAGATTGTGTTGCACTGAACTCTGGCCAGACCTCGTACTGACATGTGAAACAAAGAAAAAAATACTCTTCAGAATAAAAAAGAAGCAGAGAGACAATTTCCCATTATGAAAGGGAGAGGTACCCAGAGACTATGATAAGGGGGCAAATTAGTTATATCATCAAATCTCTCTCTCTCCCTCTTTCTCTCTCTGTCTCACACACCGCACACACACAGAAACAAACATACACACACACAAGCAATGATCGTGTTTGACCAACAGGGGGAGCTAGAGCAGTTCTTTACTAACTAGTTGCCGCACTTAGGCTGTTGAATTGCCTGCATCACTTGGAATTAGCAGACAAGTGAAACATGTGTTTGAACGGTAGGCTAATATGTGTAGCAGTTTTTCCCTGAAATGACTCTGATACATAAACAAGGACTCTTATTCATGATTTTAATGAACACTCGAGTGGCGCTGGTCCCATCAACAAACACCAACTAAAAACAGTCTTCTAGTCACAATCATATGACGACCACAAAACACCTGATTCAATTATATCCATTGCTACTGCAGTGCTGAAACACAAGATTTTTTATTTTTTTTTGAACTTGCAGCCGCAAATGTATTTCTATTTCAACCGCCTGTGTGAGAATAATTTAAATGTTATACTCTTGTGCTTTTTACACTTATACACTTTTGTATGTTTATTAACTTCACATTCATTCACCATTTTGTAAGTGCACATAACAACACTGTATATACAGAATAGTGCTGTCAAACGATTAAAATATTTAATCGCAATTAATCGCATTAATGTCATAGTTCACTCGCGATTAATCGCATTCTTATCTTTTCTAGCCTAAATGTCCCTTGATTTCTTTTTGTCCCATTATTTTTTCTAATTTTAATGCTCTTATCACACCCATTCTCTACACCCTCCACAGTGTATTTCTTCTAAAATGTCATAATTTGCAATTCAGTGCAAATAGCCCACAATGTAGCCTAGATCTCGCCTTTTGAGAACCAGTAAGCTCCATGTAGGCCTATATGTTTCTGCTCACTCAATTTAGATAATAAACCTTTAAGCTTTGAAATAAATCTTCTACTTGTTTTCCTTCTTCAACTAAAAGAACAAGAAATATTATAGGCCTACCTACACCTGCATTGCTTTTGGGGCTTTCTTCCAGAGTGAAGAAAAAGTTTTTTGATCTGATGTAACCTGTAACCTCTTCACCTTTAGGCTAAATGTGTTTACATGAATCAGTTGAAGTGTTAACACAAATACACTCAGTTGGTAAACACATTATAGAAAACGTTTTTACACATGTTAGGTCATAAAACAATTGATGAACTCTTAAAGCAGCTCTGAGTAACATTTAAATATCTTTTAAACAGCCTCATGTTTCCTCTCATAATCATAAATTACCTTTAACAGCAAACGAGACCATCAGTGCAAAGAAAGACGTTTTTAGTTTTTATTACTGCTTTTGGTCTGGTCGTACACCCAGTCCGATTTTCGGTTCGCTCGTTCAGGCTCTATGGTCACATATCCGTATTGGTCGCAGATTTCAGTGTGGCGCTGCAATGCGATTTGAGAAGCCTATCCCTCCAGGTGAGGGAAGTGGAGCGGGAGCCTTGTTTGAGACAGTTATTTGTCGTCATAATAACTGATAACGGGGCTGAACCGTCAAAGAAAAAAATTAAAATGCAATGAAGAAAAGCTAAAAGGGAGAGTGATAGACGGGCGGGAGGAGGGGGTTGCCAAGCAACGTGTACACAATTTCACGGGAGCGAATTAGACTTACTTTGCCTCACCAGCATCATCAGATGACCATTATTCATCTGAAATAGTCATTATTTACAACAACATAAACACATTACCTCATCGTGATCCATACTAACTGCCGTCTCTCGTTCATTCACTTTGTGTGAGGACACGGACTCTTTCAGCTCCGTGAGAGGTGACACTGCATCAACTCATTGCAATCAGGTGTGTGTAGCACTGACTGGCATTAGTTGATGCTGTGTCACTAACCACTCTCACGGAGCCGAAAAGAGTCCGGTGCCCTCACACTTTCAACACACGGACATGTACTATATTGCTTCCTGATTATTTGAATCTCGCACGCCCGGCACGCGCTAGAAAACAGCTTTACGACAGCTGGCGTCGTAAAAATACTACCGCTTTTGTCCAAAGGGGCCGCCAACGTGCCATGTTACTCGTAGTGGCTTTAAGGAGTTGTTTTCCTTAAACATCCTTTATTGCCACCCTCGTAAATGATACTTAACTCTAGCAGAAGGTTTGAACTTTTACTTCTTCAGTGAACATTATACAATTCACAGATGTCTAAGTAAAACATCACGGATCAGTGAGTGAGTGAGTGAGTAAGTGAGTGAGTGAGTGAGTGAGTGAGTGAGTGAGTGAGTGAGTGCGTGCGTGCGTGCGTGCGTGCGTGCGTGCGTGCGTGCGTGCGTGCGTGCGTGCGTGTTTGTGTGTGAGAGCGAGAGAGAGAGAAAAAAAGACGTTCAACGGAAGAGGAACACACTTTGTTGCACCTGTGTAAACAAACCCAGACTTTCCCAGACTTTTGTTTTTTGTTTTCACTTCATCGGCATCTTTATAGCACTGCAAGATACAGGAGTGCGCGTCACTTCATAGAGTATCAAGGAAGGATTTTCCATTATCAAAGAGGCTCTGAGCTGTTCTTTATTCTTATCCACATGAATAAAATCTATATAAACTACTAAAAATTATTGTTTTTGGATTAGTTTTACCACAAAATGTTTTGCCTTATTATGCACACACACACACACACACACACACACACACAAACACACAGTTTTGGGAGAGTCTCAGTGAGCATTTGTGCATGCTTGGTGAGAAGCCCTGAAAGCCCCAAAATAGCACCTTTTAGCTGCATATATATGGAAGCACACAAAGACACACACATGCACACACAATAATTTCCCAACAAACAGACAGACACAACCCTTAGATATCCGTATGGATCCTAACCTTTCATGTGTTGCTCATATTTTCTATGTATAGGGCTGCAACTCTGAAAATTGACAAAAATTATTAAAAATCATGTTTTTCTTGTTTTGTTTTAGGGAGCATTTTGACGTATCAGTAAAAGCTGGAGTAAAAGGATAATTCAGCTAAATGGGGGTAAAAAGTATAATTTTGGTGTCTTAACTTTGCGACGCATGGCTAGTATCATCACATTTACATATCTCTGTCAATATGTCTATCGTTTGAAAAAGAAAGGTTTTTACAGGTTTTAATGCTTTCAAATTGAGCCATTTTTTACATACAAGTTTGGGTGTGTGAAGTTTGGCTGTCTGTACAGTGTACACAAATACACAAACCATACTTTCTCAATAGCTACATATAAACCACACATTGGTATCCCTACCAACACATCAACACCATTTAGGTTGAAATATTTTTTGACATTGACCTTTGGGGGGCAACAATTTAGCAGGACTGACAACCAGGAAAATAGCCTGTCATTCAACCCCATGCAAAATATACCTAAAGGGCACCACCTCGTATTTGGGTGAAAATCACAAATATTGATGCCTTGTGTCAAGGACGAAAGCACAAAATAATAGAAAAATATATTTTATGCTGGTTTGTCAGCAGGATAAAATTTGGAAAAATAGGCCGTTTTGAATGGAAGTCAATGAGGGCCGAAAATGGTCTTGGGTCTTCTGTGTAACAAAAAAATGTCTTGCCTTTATTATAGGTGCTATGAAGTTGCTGAGTAGAAATTCAGAAATTATCTGCATAAAAATTAACACTGGCCAAAATGTATTAGGCTAACATAAGCGCAGCCAAAGTTATTCAAAAAAATTAAAAAATAAAAAGGCCAAAAGGCCGAAAATGGTCCCAGGGGTGCATGAGGGTTAAAAAAAAGTCAAATTAAATTCTAGAAACCCTTTAAGAAGTCTTACAGGCGTCTGTAAATATATGACTGCAATAAATTACTTCAATTAGCCTACTTCTAAAAGGGTGGAAAGATTGGCATCAGGCTCTTAGCTGTTAAAAGTCCTTTAGTGCTTTAAACATGTCAATTCTTTTGACGTTGGGCAGAAGGACAAAGAGAAAACATGCCATAGTAGTGTGGGATTACAGGGGTCAAAAAAAGAGTGGAGGAAGGGCAAGGCTCTGCTGTTAATCTTTCGGCCTTTACTCAGAAAAACAGCATTGGTAGCAGGTTGATGAAAGAAGACGCAGTTTGAGGCAGATGAGGAGGTCTTCAGTAACAATTATTTTATTTAAACAACAAAACTCATCCTGCAGTCAAAACAAAGCCAATAAAAGTTAAAGTGTTATAGCCAAAAAAAAACGAAAAGAGGTACATGCATAAAAGAAAAAGCTATGAAGAATTCCTGTAAACTAAAATACCTGTCTGTCACAACTTCAGCCAGTATTTAGTTTGTTTTCATACGTCTGTTTTCCTGGTTTACTTTCTACTCATGTCACTTCAGACCCGGCCACTCCCTCCTGCTCTGCACTCCCGGTTAATTACATTCACCTGGCCTGCCCCACACTCACCTGCTCCTCATCAGTTAATCAGCCCCAGTATATATTTCAGTTCAGTTCCATCAGTCAGTGCCAGATTGTGCTTAGTGCCTTCACCCAGCTTTCCAGCGGTCTGAGTTTATTCCTTATCATTCTGATCTTGCCTGCCTGTTCCTGTTTTTGACCTTGGACTTTCCTTTTTGCCTGCCCCAACTGGACTTGTTTGCCACGCTGTGTTACTACCTGATTTGTCATCCACTTTTCATTAAATCTGTTTTTGAATCTGAACTGTTTCCTGTGTCGTGCTATTGGGTTCTTGTCTGTCTTTCCCGGAAACCTGACACTGTCTTTTCCTGAATTGTGTCCGTCTTTAACCTGCCAATCTAAGTGAGCTGATTGGTCCTTAGGTCAGTAAGCTCCGCCTCTCCTAACTCCTGATTGGTGGACCCTAACTAACTCCAACCTATACTATTCAGAGGACATCTGTTAATCAATCCCTGGAGGCGATATCTCGTGGGGCGCCAAGAAGTCTGATTCAGTAACTTTAGGACAATCTCTTTAGCCAGGGACCAATAAATTAGCTGTTAACTCTTAACCAGGCTGTCCTAAATTGCCCCCCACAAAGGATCATCTCGGAGTCTCCCTTTGTGTGCAATTTGAATGATCTACAGATCAGCCTGCAGGCTTCCTCAATTTAAGCAATCCACATGCGAGAATGAGCAAAATATCCGCTTGGATAAATGATCATGAAAGTCTGGAGTTATTAGCTAATCATTATTATCGGACCCAAATGAAATCATTGACCCAGACAATCACTTCTACACTATCGGAAAAAGAGACTGTCATTACCATACTGAGGATTAATTCATCAGATGCTTTCAAACAAATGGGAAATTGTCCATCTTTAATTTTTAATAGCAGAACTCTCTACACTAACTTTTCAGAAATTAAGGAATATCTACAGAAATTCTCCAACCAGTTCAACATCATTGCAGTGTCAGAAACATGGATTTAAGAAGGCAAAAGCATGGACTTTGAACAAAAGGGATTTAAACTGGTTTGTGTCAAAATATAAGGTTTGAAATCGTAAATACAATGTGCTCTGCAATTGATAACCTAATGGAATGTGTGACTATTCAAATTCAAATGAAAGATAAATGTTAATCATCAGCTGTGAGTACAGAACACGTGGGAGAATTACTTTCAAAGGCAAATAAAAAGAAGATATTTATCTGTGGGGATATAAACTTTGATTTACTTTAAAAAAAATAATCATTCACTGACTGAAGAATTTGTAAATACACTGCATGTTATGGGCCTGCAGCCGAGGTCAGCAGACAGACTGACTGTTTTGAATACTTTTGTAGATGTGAATAAGGAGACCTAAAATTGTCTGTGTATTGCAGGGGTCCCCAAACTACGGCCCGCTGCCGATTTTAAAAATATAATGTAATATGGCCCTTTGAATTTTTTTTTTTTTTTTTTTTTTTGCATTTCTTAGTTAACCCACTAGTGCAGGGGTGTCAAACACTGATTGATTGGCCCGTGGCACATTTTTAAAATATAATGTAATATGGCGCTTTTAATTTTTAAATAATTTAAATGCACTCATTATATTACAGAGAAATATGTCCCATAAAAGAAAATGAGCAACAAGCCCATCCCAGAGGACCCTGCATAATATTTTATTTTAAATTAATATTATTATGGAAAATCTATGCGTCGTTCTCCAATAGCTTCTAATTCATCTGACACAGTGTCTCCATTTTTTTTTCATCCAAAATTCTTCAGATTTAGCCTCTTAATTTCCCTCTCAAAGTGCACCAGATTCATGCATTTCGCTTTAAAAACTTTAAAAAATCTCTTTGGCTTCTCCTGCCCTTCGGACGATAACACAAAGTAATATGTGTGAATATGCAAAGAGAAAATTGTGTATTGTGTGTAATTGTCCGGAAGAATAATAATAAATAAATAAATTCCTAACTCTGGTCCCTGCAAGATGGGACCAACTCAGTGTGTGTCCTCCTGAAGCAGTATACCTTAATAAAAAATGTTTAGTAACATAATACACTACAGCTCTTTAGGGAAGCTGTCCAGCTGAATATTTCTTAAACCTGATAGAGTGAAGAAAAACACTCTATTACACTGTTACCTGGCCTATCATGTTTTGAAGGGTGAAAAAAGGGATGATTTTCACATGAAAATGTGTTCAGCTGTTACCCTGGTGGTCTGTCAGAGAGGGAATATGTGTGAAAAACCCAGTGGCACAAAGAGCTATGTGTGGCATCAGGATTTACCCACATCCTTTGAGATAAAACTCTTTTTTTTTTAAAGATATTTTTTGGGGCATTTTTATGCTTTATTTATAGTGCAGAGAGACAGACGTGAAATGGGGAAGAGAGGGGAGTGACATGCAGAGAACGACCGCGGGCGGGAATCGAACCCGGGTCTGCTACCGCCCTACCAACTGAGCTAAGGGCGCCCCCTGATAAAACTCTTTTGAGATAAAACTCAAATAATTGCAACAGTTTTAAGCAAATTTTTACTTACAGTAGGCTAATAAATAATAACTTCAATTACAACAAAAAACTATAGCTGCTGTTAGAGTGTGGTGACTATTATTGAGTATTATAAAACTAGTAGGCCTATGTATAAAACTATTAACATGTAAAATTATCACAAAGGCCCAGTCAGAAAGAAACCCCACTTTCTTAAATGGTATAGCAGTCATGTACGTTGTAGTATAAATCACGACTTCTATGTCCACAGATCTCTGAAAATCGTCCTCTTCCTGTCTCGGCAGCTCAGAACTTTAAATTGCTTTTGAAGTGTTGGCATGTGGAAGGAGAATGATGCCTCAATAACAACCTGGATAGTTGAGGACAAAGGTAGCCTATGTGTGTATAGCCTATCTCATCCCCTTTATCAGCTTTGTGTGAACACATTGTTGGAGCCTATCTTGCCAGCCACACTGACTCATAGGCAGAGGGCTCAAGGTTGCAATTCCCCGTCTGAAATCAAGTCACTACATCCGCTGACGCTGATAGACAGCCGCCATCTATATAAAACAATCCCCAGGTGTGCTGGTCAAGGCCAGAAGGGTCATCTACTCTGGGTAACTTCAATGACATGAAGAAAACGATCCATTAAGACTCATCCACCTCCCCCATCAAATAGCAATATCTTCACACAAGATGAGAACATAAGGGGCTCTGTGATTATACTGCCAGGCTCAGGTCACCACTGTCACAGGATAAACAGTGTGTAGCATATGACTGTGCCTCTGAGCTGCCCTCTGCACACATGAGATCACACACACACTCTCTCTCACACTCTCTCACACTCTCTCACACACACACACACACACACACACACACACACACACACACACACACACACACACACACACACACACACACACACACACACACACACACACACACACACACACACACACACACACACACACACACACACACACACACACACACACACACACAATTTCCTTTTTATTCATTCAACTTTGAGTGTAAATCTAAAATGTGCCATACCTAGCTCAAGGTGGTAATTATTCATTTATTCATAATATCAGAAAGTAGGAACGTTTTTAAGCGGAACCCAAGTTTTGTGTCCCGCTTTCAGGAAGGCGATGGAAGTTTTCTGTCCGACACTATTTTGCGTTCGTGTGGAAAACACATGAAACAGCAATAATGGGTGACAGCTGGGTCGACATTTGACACGTCTGTTTTCCCCATTAGTGAGTGTGGGAAGTTGCTCTTAGCTGCAACATGTTTTTTTAAGGCAAAGCCTATGTGGCTGACTTCATTTAGGCAACTAGCTTTCAGTTAGCCTACTCACACAGACACAGCTGTTAAATCATGTCGGTCCCAAAATGTTTTCGCTGCGTTCAGGTGTTTTTCAAACAGACAACGAGGCACTTGTGTTCCTCACCCAGATGCCGGACTGATGAGGACATCCGGAGATTTATCTCGGAGAACACGGAGGTGTCGGGCGAGCAGAGCCTGACCCCTGAGGTCAGATTGAGGCTGTTCACTTCAAACTGCAGGTTCTGGAGAGAGAGACCGGAGCTGTGGCCTTTCGACGACCCGTACTGGGCCATATACTGGCCCGGAGGACAGGCGTTGTCCAGGTACTGTTTCAGCCGCCCTCACAAATGAACAACTGGAAGTGTTTTTAATGTGTGAGTGGGGTTGCCTCTTATGCAGTGCCGCCTGTCTGCAGGTACCTCCTGGATGACCCCGCGGTGTGTCGCGGGAAGACGGTCCTGGACCTGGGGAGCGGCTGCGGAGCCTCGGCCATCGCTGCAACCCTGTGCGGAGCCGCTCGTGTAGTGGCTAATGACATTGACACTGGTATGCATGTATCAAACCATCTTAAAATAACTCAAGGGGGATACTTTGGGTAAACCTAGCCTTCAAACCCATCACAGTGAAATGTGTAGGATTTAGGAATAACAGAAAATATTTAGCTCCCCCTTCAGACAATTCAATTAGCAAATAAATAAAAGATTATTGGCCTACTGTGTGTAAAGCTTTTTCTTGTCACTTGTGTAAAAAAGATTCAAGAGTAGGCCTATCAAAATTTGCCGTAATTCTGATCATGGAAATTCACCACTATCAACATATTGTGAGTGTTTTTTGTTTTTAAAGTGTTATTGTGTTAAAATCTTTTATTGTCCCACTCCCATCAATACTGCCAAGCATTTTAGTGGGCCTACATAGGCCTAGTTAGACTGATCAATAAATACAGGCATCTTGTAGATAGAGAGTGATGCTCAAAATCCATGGCCCAGCCAAATGGGTTCGGATCCTCCGCCACACTTTCCGTAATAAAGTTTGATTCTTATCATGCCTGGTCTGGAGGACGGCCAGAGAGGGGTGAGGGATAGGGGAAACTGTAGGGTGGGGGAAGGGAGAAGGGGCCCATTTGAGGAGGATTGTTGAGAATGTGTTGTTGATACGCTCTGTCTCAGGGTTTCGTCATGGTTTAAACTCTCCTCAGGCGGGGGCTGTGGTGGCTCCTCATCATGATTTCTAGCATGTGGTTTCTTGTGTTATTCCTTGTAGTCTCTTGTCCTGCGGAGAAAGCAGAGGGCTGATGCAAGAAGTCAAATATGTTAAAGGTGAACCATTCTACTGTGGGCATCTGCCCCTGAAAGATATCTCTGGGCCCAGAAAAAGCTAAGTGATAAAAGTGCAGTAAATGCAGTGTACCTGCGGTTGAGCAAGGCAGGTGTTCGATGATTCTCAGACTCCTCTTTTGAGTGGTGGTGGAGAGCCACTGGTAAACACCTCAGTGTGTTCAATAGATCAAAAATTAGCAGTAGCCTAGTTTTCTGATAGTTTCTTGCCCTTTCCAGTATAACTCAAAATGGGCTAAAAACCATTGTAAAATGCTGTAATAAGTTAGAACATTCCTACATTTCAGCTGGTGCGATGGAAGATAAAGTACCAAATAAGACTGTTTTTGTGTTACAGTTGCAGCAGTTGCAACCCACATGAACTATGATCTGAACGGCCTGCAGCCGCCCATCTGTCTCACTCACAACATGATAGGTTCACGGCCCGAGAGCTTTGACCTGATCCTCCTGGGTGACATGTTCTACGATGAGGCCCTCGCCACCAGCCTTCACAGCTGGTTGGACCGCTGCATCCAAACCCGCGGCACCAAAGTCCTGATCGGAGATCCCGGAAGAGCCCAGTTTGAGGAGCACGGCATCCGGCGACTCCTGTTTCCGCTGGCTCACTTCGAGCTTCCCAAGTCGGTGAGGGAGGAGAACTACGGGCTGACCCACGCCAGTGTTTGGTGCTACCAACCTGAACTCTGAGGACGACATGCACTCACCCGCAATGGACTATGGGAGGTGTTGTGTAATCATGTTCTACGCTCAGGGTCTGTTTTCACTTGTGGCCGTACCTTTACACTGAAAAATTGAAGAAGGAAAACATTTTAGGAAGATGCACATAGACAATATGACAAAGCAAAATCTTCATATGTGGATGTTTATTCAACTTAATGTTGCAAATAAATTCCCATACGCATTTATATTCAGATCATTTGGAGCAAAATCATGCAACCTAAGCACAACATCACTAACTCAGAAAAAAAACTAAACAAAGTGTAGGAAATGGAATAAGTAGCCAACATGGTGCCCTACAATGTTATACAACACACTGCAATAAAGATTGTAACATAATTAAACAGTTTTTATTATTATTTAATATTGACTTTGAGGCTCCACTGTGTATTGTGGCATATGTCTTCCTTTTTTTTATCAAGTAGTATGCCAGTTGAAGCTCTCAAGCTAAGGCACCACACCCTAGCATCAGAGCAGTCTTCAGTTCACACCAAGTTTATTTGCAGTAATACAGAATAAAAGCAAACCCATAGGGTTATACAAGAAGTAGACAGGAAACTGGGTTTTAAACATAACTTGGCTTATCGTCAAATATTTTCTTCGCCCTTGGGGGAGACAAAGGTGTCTGTCTCCCAAGGTTTTAATAAAGTCTGGAGACAGGGAGTGTCTCGTCATTGAACCATATACCAGGTCATGATGACCTGACAGTTCACAGATAAATCATTTCCGCAAAATCTTACTCCCTCCCTCTTCTCTTTAGATGTCGGTTTCTAAAGCCTGCTATTCAGGTTGCATATGTTGTTCTGCCGATATCAATGTAAAAAAACTGGCTTACATCAGTAACATGCTGTTACTGATCAGCAGCCAGGTCCAACTCAGAACATGCAGATTTATGACATTTCGTATTCCAATTGTATCCATAATAATTGGTTTCTTATATTCCTATTCTAAATACCATTGTATATATATCATCATGATGCACAATGTGCAGTATCAATTGCCTAACTGCAATTACCCTCCGCCATAGGTACCACTACTTTTCCTGGTCATATAACCGCTTTGTGCTCAAGTTGCCTACAGTATACTGTTTTTAGGTGAAAAACACATAACATGTCATACATCATATGTTCTGGGTAGTTTTCTGGAACACTCACAAAGCTATGTTGCTGTTAATTCAATTTAACACAAATCTTGACACTTTCTTTAATAAACAAACTGCGAACACGCCTTAATATGCAAACCTCTGTGCTATCTGGCCACATAACACATTTTAAGCCGTACTAAGCAGAAAAGGATGCACACTATGATGTAATGCTATTTACATGCATGTAATTTAATCATGACAGATCTGTGTGTGTGTGTGTGTGTGTGTGTGTGTGTGTGTGTGTGTGTGTGTGTGTGTTAGGGCCAGCTATAAGATGGCAGAGCTATAGGGATCTCAGCAGATTCATTTTATCAACCAAACTTCACCTTTTGATAGAAGATGCTCAGAAAACTACATCACCTCCATCTCAGATAAGTAAAACAAGTTGCACATTCTGAGCAATAATATGCATTGTGTTCCCGCTGAAGTAGTTGATAGTGAAAATGCATGACAAATTTAATTCCAATTCAAGGCTGAAAACTTGCTATAATTCCACTCTACCATGGTACTTTATCTTGAATTATTGTATAATTTAACCAAATACTGTAGCTTTCATTTGGCCTTGAATCCAGAAATGACCTCAGAGTGTAAGGAGCCCAGAATAGAACATCCCACAGCCAGCTGACCCCTAACCCCAATGTGAGGGCTCACCTAAAGGGAAACAGAAGGTGGAGATAATGTCAGAGGCATGCAATCAAAGCCTTCTGTTGCTGTGTGCCTGTAGCCATGGCTTGCAGCAGTGGAAAAAGTATTCAGATCCCTTGGACTAAGAAAAGTATTAAAACCACACTGTGAAAATACTCCACTACAAGTGAAAGTTGTGCATTCAAAGCCTTACTTACGTCAAAAAGTGAAAGTTAGCTAGTAAGATTTATGAGCAAAATGTAGGCTACTTAAAGAATAAAAAGTAGTACAGTATGTGACGTGTTATACTTTTATATATACCGGATAAATAATGTGTGTGTGATAGGAACATCATATGTTGCCGTACTGTGGAGAAACAAATATCTAGGTGGTTAGTTTACCTGCACTGTTCAAATCTAAATCTAAATCTAATCAAATCAGTTTTATTTGTATAGCCCAATATCACAAATAGACATTTGCCTCAGTGGGCTTCACATTCCATACATATGACACCCTCTGCCCTTAGACCCTCAGCTCCCTTAGTGGGAGGATTTTTCCCATGAAGGAAACTCAAATCCATGCAGGGTGTTTAATGGATAGGAAGGGATTAGGGAGTGAACAATAGACTACTTGTCCAAAGTCTTATACTGTATTTGCTTCTTAGATAGAAGTGTAGAAGTACAAAGTTGCATAACATGGGAATAAACAGGGAAAGTTCCTCAAATATGTACTAGAACAGTAACATTCCACCAGTTTGTCATCTGGAACAAATCTCAAGGCTTTTTCCAACCAAGACAAACAGTGTCTTGGAAAGCTGTGGGTTGTGGTTTTTGACAGTCATGTGACTGCCAATAGAGTTTACTGTTTCTGACGTTTAACAGTTAAAAAAACTCAAAAGGGGACATTTCAACATAAAACTCATTGAATAAAAAAGCCATATTAAGACAGTACCTTCAGATACTGTGACATTTATTTTGAAGGAACTTCAGGGTCACAATAAAAACACAAACAAACCCTGCTCTTCAGGAATTGGCAGCAGTAAAGTACCAGTTCTTACTGCGTGTTGGTACAAATTAAATGCTGGAGGGCAATTCACAGAAACAAAGCTGAATAAGTCGATATGTTTGATCTGTAGTCACACAAAAGCCAGTAATACTAGGTAAACACATTCTAATGTATGTAGGCTAGTATACAGCATATTCATTATGTGACTTCTTGGCCTCAAGACGACAAAAAACTAAAAAACAGTTTGTGCTGAGATTAGAGTGCAGGAATTCAGTGGGAGTGCTTCATGGACTTCAGGCAATGAGAATGAAGCTCCAAACAGGAAGAGAGAGGGGATGGGGGTATACTGCCAGGGATGGTGATGAATGTGTTGTTAGATTGATAGGGCTCTGTCTGTGTCATGTGACCTTACACAAACAGGCCTCAGTCTGCTTTTCTGCTTAAAGGCCATAAAGGTCCCACCCCCCACCGTTAACAAGAGTTTGAAACCCCAAGGTGTAATTGATCACAGTATTTGATCATCTTCTATCAGAGGAACAACACTTAATATTTTAAGCAGATGCAGGGGGAAATCCAACACAGGTCATTGAAATAGAATCATTTGAATCAAATGACACTCTGGTGAGATAAATCACTGATTATGTTTTTGTGTTAGAATATATTTTTAAAGTTGCGACCCGTTTTCACTATAGAGCCATAGCATAGTAAGAGCTGTATGTAGTTATACTCCGGTGAGGATGACGACAACGACGCAGTTTAGCTTCAACTTCAGCATCTGTAATTGATCAGCCTCATGGAGTATCTGCAGGATGATAAAGTATGGCAATTCCCAAAACTCAAGTTAGATGCTGAAGGTATATTTAGGGTAGTTCACTGCCCTGGTATTCAACCTCAACCTGTTGGCTCTGATGTAAAGATTAAAGTGGAAGACATATGTATTAAGAACAATATTCTTCTTGTGTTATTCTAGATTATGTAAAGTACAAAGGTATTCCCGGTGACTCTCATGTAATGCCCTTTTGTAGTGAATATATCTGAGATAATTTTCTGCCTTAGAAAACTACCTCTGCTGAACTCTTGGTAGCACTGCTTCTACTGCTTTATTAAATGACCAGAAAATAATACATTTCTTTCCATTGAGTACCATTGTAATTTTTCGAGCCGAGAGGTCCCATGTCCCGGAAGTATCGCACTTCCGCTTAACAGCTCTATAATATGTCTATGGTAGCACGGGTCGTTTTCCACTACAAATAGAGCTGTTAAGCGGAAGTGGCGGAATTACGGGGCATGGGGCCTATCGGCTGAAAAAAAATTAATGGGAGTCTATGGAAAGTAATCTACTATTTTCTGGTCCCAGTCATTAAATGCCCTGGATTACATATATGTTTTGTATGGGTCTAAATGATAATTTTTCATGTGAAGAGTTTGACGGTATGTTGTATGATTATTCGTCTAACGGCTTTTGAATTTTTTTTACGAGAACAACTACAAGTCTTGTCGCCTCTGTGACGTCACCTCAACACATTCCCTCCACTTCTCGACTGACAGTGCTAATGCTAATGGCTGGCGTGGACAACGCCAACAATCTCCCCACTCGAGAAATTGAAACTCTCCACATGTCCACTTGTGTAGTGGTTTTCGCCACGCTGAAGAATTTTGTCTTGTCATTGAAAGAAGGCGGTAAAGTGCATTAAAGACAGCCATGTTTCTGAGCTAAGCGGGTGCGAGTGGTGGTGACGTATATCATAAGTGTCAAGAGCAGCGAAGAGCTGTAGTGCACAAAAGCGCTCTGCACAAAACCTGACCGTATCCAGCTTCTACTCGCTAAATTGTTCCATTCTTTGCACGAAAAAATACCATCTAAATCCATACAAAACATATGTGTAATCGAAGGCATTTCATGACTGGGACCAGAAAATAATAAATTTCTTTCCATTGACTACCGTTGTAATTTTTCGAGCCGATAGGCCCCATGCCCCGGAAGTAAGGGACTTCCGCTTAACAGCTCTATAGTACCTCCTGAACGTGGGCCGGGTCGTCATACAAAGGGGCTGAAAGCCTACTCCGAAGCTAAGTAGCAAAGCAGAAATTACGAGTAGTTGTTGCACTATTAACTTAACCAACCGCCAAAAACACGAATGAAAAATGTTTAAGAAATACCCCCCTTGTATCTGTTTGCTAAAAGAAGTAGACGAATATTATGACGGGCCATTAAAAGGGAGGGTTGGTATCCCGATGTGTGACTCTGCCACACAGTCAGCTGTAGGGATGCATCACGTAGGTCCTACATCCCTATGCACATTAACACGAGCATGATAAAGTTGACTGTTAAGTGCTTGTTTCAGGATAAGTGTTTTCAAATGCAAGCCGTGTCTCAGCCTGAATATTTTATTGAGGTAATCAGTTCAGTCCGAGGCTTGTAATGTAATCGCTCGCTATCATGTCTGTTCCAGCTGGCTACTACCCAGATAGCAAAAATCATCTGGCCCAAATCCGGCCCGGAGGTAGCAGAAGTTCCGGGCCAGATCCGTAGAACGGACCCGGGCCGGTGTCCTTACGCACAACGGGCCAATACCGTCGCGGATCCGTTTTCCACAACTGGGCCGGTACTGGGCCAGCTCCGGAACGGCTCTGGAACGGATGTGGTGAATGTGTGGTCAATGAGTCCAAAGGTGGGCCAGACCTGGAGCGGGTCCGTAATGGAACTGGCCCAGAGTTTATTTGACTCTGGACCGGATCGGTAAAATGGATCCAAACCGGCACTCAGCCAGCTCCAGTTAGGATAAAAATCCTTTTGTAGATTATAATGGGCTGAATTTTTATTTATAAATCGGTTTGATCCACACCACCAGCAGGCATTGTCATAATTCATACCCAAAATGTATAAAAAAATTGGATTTTGGTACATAGAGTTACATTAAAATGAAATTCTTCTTTGGCTATACATTTCTGAAATTATGTTTCTATACACTTCACACATTCACAGTATATTACAAAGGATAAAATGTAATGCCCTTTTTCTGTCATGAAATTACTTTAAAAAAATTAAATAAACAATGTTCCTAGTTCTTATTATTTTATCTGTGTATAATGCTCTCTATAGTAGCCTACTATGGTAGCCTACTCCAAAGACTGCATTGTTTTTCATACGCATACATTGAATTTTAAAAAATGGATACAACTCTAGATACAACTATTTTTGAAACTCATATTACATTTTATTTAACATAAACATGTATTCACTGTTAGTCCTGTGTTCTAAAGGTAATTTACTTATTGTTCTCATTAATGTTAAACATGATCAGAATATAGTGAAAAGTGACTATCACATTCTTCAAACTGCTTTTATTGTATCCATACAACAGTTCAATTAACAGTCCAAAACCAAATATTTAAGACAAGGCAATACACATGTCATGTCAAGTGAATGTCAGTTAATGACGTCCTGCTGAACTCATTGATGCGTCATTCCTGCAAAGGATAAAAGAAACATTAATTACTAAACTGATAATGGCATCAACATCCCAGTCTGAAACCTCATCAAAAGCATTTCTACACATGTAGTCACAATAACCTCTTATGCTGGAAACACACTGGATGTGGAAGTGCCTCATAACGCAATAACAAATACAATAATTCAGTCAAGGGAAATGGCCCAAGAATAGAGTTATGATCTTTCATGCCTTAAGTCCGTATTTTCTGAAAATGTTGTAGCATACACGGAGACACGCTTTTTATTATAAAGTAGCAGCATTCATGGCCTACAGCAGACTGCATGCAGTTGTCAGGACAAAAATCATAGCAAAACCAAAGCAGATAAGGTGAGTTCATGTAAAAACAATAGATCATGACACTTTCCAAATATCAAGGTTAAACACCCTGGGGCAGATTTCACATCTGTTCACTCCATAGATAGTAAATAATAGGTTCACTCATGTTGGTGGGGATCGGCATACCGACATCCTGTTTCGAACTGTCGCTTCCCAGAAGCCTGGGCTCACGTGCCATGATGGATCCAATGTTTGTAACTCAGGCACTTATCTAGACCAATTGAATGCTCACCTCTGTCCATGTTACATTTTGTCACAATCAGTGTCTTAAAATCGAAACAGCCTGATTAATGACTAAAGCGATTGTTTCTGTGAATTAAGATGAAGATGTTCTGATCATCCATTCCTCTCCAGTGGCTGACTAATTGGTGTCGTATCTGCAATTAACATACAAAGACAACCTTTTGACAGTTTCCCTTGTTTAATAGATTGGCCGCCACAACAAAAATGTAATTCACTCTGTGGCTCAGTAAATGTTCGTTAAGAGATAATTATGTGTGTGTGTGTGTGTGTGTCTGTGTTTAGCTGAACCTGAACATGCTTGTGACTTGTCATAAATAACCTTTTATGTATGACGTAGGATAAAGACACCAGGTTAATTGAATTATTTCCCATGGCCAAACAGCCCCAACAAGTTAAACGGGAGTGAGTGTGGGAAAGACTGCAGCTATAAATCAATGCAAAAAAAAGTTTATTCAACTATGGAAAATGTTCTCTTCTTCTCATTTTACATGTCTGTTCCCTGTACCAAGACTTGGTGTCTGTGCCCATTGCTGCACTTTAAATTATTTCTTTGTTAAATTAGTCTATCCCACCTACTGTATAAGCCACGACACAAGAACCTTTCAGTTCCTTGAAGAGGAGTTCCTGGAACTAAAACTTAGGTAGTGTTGTTTGAAAAGCAGATTATGTAATTTATGACTATACCTGCAGGCATGCTACTCTTGGCAAAACCAAACTTTTACATGTCACATTCTGTAGTTGACTTGTCAGCCCGCGGCCATCCTACCCTTCTCTTACCCTCACAGTGCCGTCTTTGTCTCAGCTGTATCTGAACTGCATTTTTTAAAGACTATTCACACCCTAATTTTTTTAAACGTGAAGTACCTAAACAGAATGGTCCTTTTAGCTAACTGAATTTTTTTTAATTTGATACCCTTGTGAGTAATGAAGAACAAATAAACTAATTTCTTGGAATATCTGACCATAGACTCAACAAATAGCTTGTGTTGTAGAATAACAATCTATCTAAATGAGACGTGTTGTCACTGAAATGTAATTGTGATATAATACTTGCTGCTAAACATTTGTATTGAAGTGCTTTAAGTTTTATAAAGTCAAATGCATGCTGTAACCTTTGTCCCAGTAACCTTGAAGCTATTAAAACTATTTCTCGTGTTTGTTTGTATGGAAGGTAAAAAATAAAAGATGACTGGAAAAAGTTTCAGAGTTCTCAGGTGTTGTTTAATGAAGTGAGATCACAGGACAGCATATGCAGGAGTCAGTGACAGACAAAAAAAGAGTCGTGAGCCTTTTCGACAGCAAGGCTTTTTAACATATCTTGACAAAGTCTATTGATTGGTCTATCTTGTTGTCTTGCATCTTCTCGTCCAATCCTCTTCTACTTCGCTCTTGACCTGAACTATGCCGAAACGTAGAATGATGCTCCTGGCCTTGAAAGTAACTTGTATCTATGGTTTGGTCAGCTGAGTCAGGAAAATACAGTAGGCCTTTGTTTAAGATAGATACATCTCTCTGTATCTAGCCTCGTTATTCTGGGAAAAACATGTTAAAGAACTTTCCCCACTATCATGTGTCCTTTCTCTCCTTGTCTCTTAGGGCATGTATATCACATGTTATCAATGTATTAATTGTTAGTTAGGTTATATAAGATTAAATGCAAATTAATGATGGTGGTTATAAGCATCATTAATAATAAAATCCTGACAAAGCCCAATGTTTTTCTTCCACAGATACGGTTTATGGCACGCTCATGTTCACAAGGTCAAATGTCCATGAGAACTCTGAAGAAACTCTCCCTACCTACGCATATTTCATTAGACAGGCTATGAATTGCAACAGCATCCTCTGTGTAACACACACACATTTTTGCACACATGGCCAAGGCCACACACATATGGTCAGAGAAGCACACAAACAAAAACGTGCCAGTATGGGTATAAAGGTTTGTAACATTCCTGTTGACTTCAGTCAATTTCTGTACCACTTGTTGCTACAAGTAATTGATTCCTTGCTATCAAGTAAAGATCTGACTTTTGATCCTGATTCTTTATTGAAACTCTTGTGTTTTATAGATTATATCTGGACAGTATATGCCAATATATGCTTCAAAGACAAAGAGTGATGATATATTTGGTCAGATTCTAGGAAAATACAGACTCCACATATTCCAATATATGCCATGCGGGCATATATGCCATGCGGGCATATCCGGATATATATTTAATCTGTGTGTCAACATTAGATGTATCTGGACACGGAATAGGCCTACTTTATGAGGCAAATATGACACTGGATTTGATCTGACATAGTGTATGTAAAAAAAATCTCCAGATATACTCCGTATTCTAAGAATAAAAAAAGGTAATCTCCGGATTTTGCCTATGACAAATAGTGATGATATATTTGGTCAAATTCAAGCCAAATACAGACCCCACATATTTCAATATATGCTATACAGACATTTTCGGGTTCATATTCTATACGTGTGTGAACATTAGATGTATCTGAAAACAGAATACTATATGAGGTAAATATGTTGAAATATGACCCAGCATTTGTTCTGACACAATGCATGTCAAAAAAATCTCCAGATATGCTCCTGATTCTAGCAGAATTAAAAAAAGGCAATCTCCGGATTTGGGGGGTTTTCGCGCAGTGGGGGTTTAGTGTGCGTGTTTGGAAAAAGCAATGAGAAGAGAGATTAGAGCATTAGCAGAGATAGCCCGGACCACCATGTACAGACAAGAGCAAGCTACTGGCCTTACTTGAAGAGCTTCCCAACCTGGAGGACTAGTGAGGACATCGATCACCAACAACAGAATACTGCCTTCATCAAATCACGTTAGGTAGCCTATTAATTCCGAACTTACCTGGCATATTAAAACAATAGTTTAAAACTTTGCAAGTTTCAAGTACAGAAATAATATAACTTGAAATTGTGTTAATTTGTTGCGTACCTAGAACGGGCCATTTTCAACAGTTTGTAAGAAAAAACATAAAAAGGGTAACAAGACATCTGTAAAATACTAATCAACATAGTCAAACCTCAAAATTGCTCCCGATAGTTAGCCTGCTATCGGTGTATGAAAGTGTGTGTGTGTGTGTGTGTGTGTGTGTGTGTGAGAATGGTAACGTGTGTGGTGGCAGATATTGAATGTTGGAATGCTTATTAATGTAATAGGAAACATTGTATTTATCTTGTATTACTCCTGTATGTCTAAGGTTAAAATCCTCAAAAGTGTATTACAGAGTACTCAGACTGTACCTCCCCAACCCCCCCTCCCTTGGATATCCCCCTTGAACAGTAAACAGTCTGTCACTGAGGCCACAGAAAACTTCTAATCCGACTGTTTTGTGTCCATTCATGTTCTGTATTGTACAGAAAATTGTATAGAAAAAGTTATTTAGTAAGAAATCAGTAATTAAAACATTGAAATTAAACAAAAATTACTACTGTATGTCTGTTCAGTTGTGATTCAGATTAACATCCATACATTAGATTGTCTTTCCCACCAACTTCCATTGATATGTGATTAGTGATGTAGAGAATTAAAACAGCATTTTCTTAAAGTACATTTAAAAAAATATATATTGCTTGTTTTTCATAGAAAAAAGAAAAAAATATATATACATATATATATATATATATATATATATATACAATAAAAAATTTAAAAAAGTAGAAAAATATAATAAAAAAATATGTAGATCAAACACAGTTCATACTGTCAGCAAGTTAAGTTTTTCGATTTACCTGAAGTTGATGACGAGAAAGCTTTAACATCCATGTACAAAAAATGTCTACTTGACAAAAAATGTGACCTGTATACATTATTTAATTATTTTGTCATCAAATGCATAAAAAAACTAGAATAACTTTTGTTTACTCCTTGAGTACACAGTACAACAACTAAAATCATTTCTGTAATAATCTTAGATGCTAATTTCTCAAATGAGAAATTCCTGTCTGTCTCTATGGCCGCCATGTCATTCATCCACAGACGGCTGCGTCTGCTCCATGTATTTCTGTCGAAACATTCGGAAGAGGAAGGAGGTCTTGGGAGGTAGTGGAGAATACTTCTTCTCCGGATTTACATGCCATGAACCTATGGTGCAGTTCATTTATATAATTAGGAAACAGTGTAGGAACTACCAAAAATAACAAATAAATAAAAAGAAGGATAATTGATAATGTTTTATTTGCTTTTATTACCTGATGTTCTCATGAATGCTTTTTTGTGGCGCTTGTCCTTCTTTTCAACCAGGTCCTGTCTATCTGAAAACAAAGAAAAAAGGCTTAGCTGAGAAAAGACAATAAAAAACATAATCACATGAATATATTAGATAGGCACAGCAAGATTCCTGTGTTTATTAATCTGGGAAGCATTGGAGTTGGGCTTTCAAACATATCGTCTTAGTATGAGGAAATAAATTATGTGCCGAGACTTGTTATTTCCTCTGCTCACTAATGTAGACAGTAAAACACAATTGTTATGTAATCCAAGTGGGTTGGAGTTTCTGACATATAGCAGACAGTCATATGAAACAGAAGAACTTTTAACATTTATTTCACCTTTATAGCAGCCGGTGACCAAACTTCCTGTGTAATTTCAGCATAAATTTTGACCCCTCTCTTTTAATCTGTCTTCTACAAGTCCCCCACAATTCCAGTGCCTCCATTATCTTAATATTTTGACTTACCTGGAACAGGATCATTGGTTTCCTTTCTCCCACTAGGTCCATCAGTGAAGTTGAAGGTTTTTGGTAACACACTGAATTTAAGCACAGTGTTCTGCTGAGGCGTGCCGGCATGGCTTCCATTTTCAGCGTTACTTCTCTCAGGCTGTTTGAGTGTGACCATATACTTCCTTATCGTTTCTACTCCATGTTTTTTTCCTTTGGAGTGGTACCTCCTCCACTTACGAAAATGTTTTCTATTGCAGAACCTCATTTCAGTAGAAACCGGCAGCTTCCTTATGTTGGTGGGGCCAATTCTCTCGGCTTTCTTGAGACTCACCCCAGAAAAAGGGGCAAAAGTGCACCCCTGCATTTTTGGTTGAAAACTTCCATTGCTCCTTGGTTTAACTGAATATTTACCAGTTGGGGCAGTTCCATTGGACTTTCTCTTCAAAGGGCTGGGAATCACAGAAATTACTTCATGAGGCCTTGGTACTGCATTTGACACATCCCCATGAGATCTCTTTCTGACACCTACTGAAGCACACTTGTTTTGTTGTGCTGAGCCAAACAGTGCCAGCTCTATAGGTCTAACATGTGTGGCTAAAGCTTTACCATTCTTTGCATCAACTAAAACCTTCCTACAATTTGAAACGTCCTCAGGTGCAACCTGCGAAACCACATCGACACAGCCTTTGTTTGATTTCTTAAGGAATGGTGGGAATCTGTCAGGACTGCATAGGTCCTTGCGCTTTCTTTTAAGATTTTCATGTTTCCCACCTAGTGTGAAAGTTCTCCGGAGGGCAGCCATCGCAGTAATTTCAGTTTGTTCTTCAGTTTCCAATGATAACTGTGTCACATCTTTTAAAGAGAGCTGAGCTTGTCCACAGTTGTCCTCAAGGTATAACATTTGGATGTTATCTTCACAGACAGGGAGATCTTTAATTTTGTTGTCACTGCTGTCCAAAGTACACAACTGTGCCGTCCCTGGAGATTTCAACGGGTCTTGTACACAGTCCACCTCACGGTCTGACTGATTTTCAGTGTCGCTGCATGAGATGTCTTTGGTTTCTTTCTCATTATTGTCTGCACCGCTACTTTTTGTCATTTTCACCTGAACATGTTCAGAATCCTTTTCAGAGTCTGGCATCTGGTTGAGAATTTCACTTTTGCTGGTGGAAAAATCTTTATTTTCACTTCTGATTATAATGCTGGATTGGCTACTGGTTTCTTTGGATCCTTTTTCAAAATATGACTGAGGTTTCTCATCTTCAGCTAAGGCAATTGTTTGACTAAGTTCATTGAATTGATCAGACCAATTATATACCATTATTTGATGGAGGACATTCTCCATACTCTTAGCTTGATTCTCCCCTTCAGTGACAGAGAGACATTTCCTATCAGGCATAATCACATGCAGTATATCTTCCTTTTGAATGGCCATCTCTTCCTGATCAAGGGTATTGTCATTAATATCTTCATGATCTAGTTCTTTCTTGCAATTGCATTTACTCAAAGAATGCGAGTCACAAATCCTTTCCATCCAGCTTTTAAGGCAGCAAACATGTTCTAATGGATTGACCAGCACGTTCTCCAGTTTTGAGTCATTCAATGGGACATCTATATCCTTGGGTAGATCACCCTCAACAGAGTTACTTGTTATTGTTTCTGGCTGACTGTCCTTGTCCATGCTTTGTAGCATCTTGCTTTGTCCTTGCTCAAAGATAAGTTTGGCCTCTTCTGGATGCAAAACTTCAATTTGAAATGAGTAAAATGGGTCACTGGAATCTGCACTCTCCGTGTTAGGGGAAGCAGGATGTGTTGGAGCCGCTTTAACGGTGGATACCTGTTTTTCCTCAACTGAGTCAATTGGTTTAAGCTCCGTTTTCGACAAGACCTCAGTTGACAACTCACTTACAATATGTAAAGGATTTATGTCAGCTTCCCCGAACTTATCTGGCCTCTCAAGTGTGGGAAAACAATGCTTCCAAGACAAATGGAATCCAAACTCTTTATCGATGTCATCTAGCTGCTCATTGACATTTAACCATGAGGATATGTAGGGTGGTTCTGAGTAAACTTCCTTATCCTGGAGGACATGATAGCATTCAAGTTGCTTTTCAAACTCATTTTTTACTTGTGACAGTATGACAGAGTCCGAATTTGTGGTGGAGAACTCAACCACATCAATCATTAATCCCTGGTACCAGCAAGTTTCCAGCTTAGTTTTCAAGTCTCCAGGGCTGTCCTTCCAAAAAGTAGCTAATACATTTTGTGGAGGAATTAAGGTTGTACAACTTCCTTCAAGTTTCATCTGAAGTTTTTCTCCATCCAGTATCAATTTATTTAATGAGGCGGCGGTCCATGGGATTGTTGGGATTAAGGAAAGCTCGCAAACGGAGGCCGTTGGATCAGGTGGATTCTCACTTTTGTCTTCTTTACCTGTACCACACTCTGGCACCTCTACTTCAGTTTTTTTAGCCACACATGGTGACAGACGTTTGTCAATGTCACTCAAAGATTTATCTGTTGCGGTGCATTCGTCGGATTGAAAGATCGTGTTAGAAGAAGTATGCTCACTGGCAACCGGGAAGCCTTTCTGTGACAATGGTTGCACAACAGCAACAGCTCTTGTGCCTGTGCGACCAGGAGATGAGTGAATGGAACAGTCATTTGCCTTGCCTAATAATAGCATTTTAATCATTCCATTTGTGTTTGCTACAGATGATTTGGTCTTGGGCAATATCATCATTTGAGATCCTCCATGTAAAGATCCAACTAGATTTTCCCTGTTACTTGTAGGGACAAATTTAGTGAATGCCTTAGCTCCATTACCACGTCCATCTCTTGTTGATGTGGCATATGGGGAAGCAATTGGAATGGAGCCTTTCTGAGGCGATGCATTCATGCTGTGCTGTGCTCCTGAAATGACTCTTTGGTTGGTCTTAGGCAAAGACAGTCCAGAATTGAGTGATAATGATCGTTTGAAGACATTTGAGGTGTCATTTTCAGAAACATTCAATGCTGCAGGTTGCATGTTTTGATTAGACCCTGTCATTCTGACATCACTGACAAACTGCTTTTCTCTGTACTCTGAACTATGGTACACCAAAGGATGTCCATCCGATTCAGCAGGGAATGAGTTACGCAGATCGTCTTCAATTCTTGCGATTATCTGTTGGCTGTGCATTTGCTCTTGTGTATGAGCAGCAGTATTTGAGGGAAGTCCATTTGTGTTTGACAAGGAAACGCTGGTTTCGTACTGTCGGCTATAGAAATTTGAGTGAATAGAGGATGTGGCCTTCTCCCAATTATTAAGTCTTGAGATGAGTTGAGTTGGGGGTTGTTGAGCTTCCTGAATCATGTTGGAATTTGTAACATGCAAATTTTGTTCACTTAGTGATGAGTTTATTGAAATGTTGTTGTTCCCAAAAGAACAAGATGTAGCCATACTGTAATTTGGTGGGGGAAAGGAAGGAAATAATCCATTTTGAGTGCTGATTTGATGGTTAGTGTGGTGGTGAGCAGCCTGTCTGTTGTGATCCGTCGCAGACCCTAATGTGCGGGTGCAAAGCACTTGTTCATGTGGGAGCGAGGTAGCTGTTGTAAAGCTTGGTGAAACAGATTTAGTTGACTCCCCATTTACACTTTGAAACAAGCTTTTTTGAATCCTACAATTATGTAGATCAGACACCCCGTTACCATGCTGTGTCCTAATGGATTGGTTTCTCCAATGTTCTGACATGTCTTGCTGGGAATATGTACTGTTTGATGTCTTCATGTTGTGTGGACTCTGTCTCAATGCATACTGAGCATTATTTTGATGAAAATCGGAAAACTGAAACCCATTATTGACCAGCAACTGAGGGTTACCATTTGGCAATGGGAGCAATGTATTTTGCACGTATCCGCTTAAT
This sequence comes from Ammodytes marinus, assembly GCF_949987685.1. Lineage (NCBI taxonomy): Eukaryota > Metazoa > Chordata > Actinopteri > Uranoscopiformes > Ammodytidae > Ammodytes > Ammodytes marinus. The sequence goes on along the minus strand of NC_137234.1, from coordinate 23,371,852 downwards.
CCTTTCATTGAATAATTGTCATTATTCCCCCCAACTGGCTGTTGATAAGAAACTGCCTGATGAGGAACTGCAGAGGTCTGCCAGACTGAAGTCTGTTCGTTGCAGTAAGTTCTGTCGCTGTAGGTGAAATGAGCACTTTGTGGTAGCCGGACTCCTGTGTTTGATGTAGTATACTGAGGTGAGTAATTTGCTGTCCCATTCCTCATTGTGTCATGGGTAAGCTGAGTGGCAGTTTGTGGGGATTGCGAGGGTGGTCCAAGCTCTTGGTACTGTCCATACAGCCGTGTACCAGACTGCATTTTGTTCCTCTGTTGAGCCTTAATGTGGTCTGAAGAGGCAACTAACCCTGAAAGAAGGAATTAAAAAATATTAATAGTTTGAAAAAAAAGAAAGGTTTGCAATTTCATGTTGAAAAATCATAACATGTAAAATTGTTATTAGTCAAGAACACATTTCCACTCCTCTAGAGTCCACTGACCGCATCACCCACTAACTCCACTCAGGGGGAGATCTACAGGGGGGCAAGGGGGCAGCAGCCCCCGACTGTAGAGCCTTGCCACTTCAAGCGGCCCCCTAACTTTTGTGTTCTTAAAACTGTACTTGTAAAAACAAACCTCCACACATATAAACAGGCCCATGCATGCCTAAATATTACATTCAACTAGGGCTGTGAGTGTGTTTCCTTGAGGCTGTTCAGTCAAAAAGTGACGGAACATAAGTAAATGTAATGGACCACCAGCATGCTCTGTGTTCGCTGCTGGCGATCATACTATTACAAAGGACAGTAGCCTACAACTGCATGTTTCATACATCAACATCTCATACAACAATGCTGAGAACCTGCCTGCAGAGGGTAGATGACAGTGGAATGTGGCACAAAGACCTGTACTTGGTGCCATTCCATAGATAGTAAATAATATGGATGTAACATCCGGGCTGACCTCAGTTATTCACACGGCATCCAATAATCCTGGTTTGTGCGCATCGGCATTTTGTGAGGGGGAGGGAGATAGCTGACGTATACCTCCGAGGCAAAGTGAGGGACAACGGGCGGAGAGCTGTCACTCAAGAGATCGCGCCAATACATTTTAACCTCCGATAAAATAAAAACTAGTGTGGTCCAAAAAAATTCACCCCCCTCAGTGTTGTCATGGAGATATGACCTAAACATACAGACTAAAATGGTTTAGTGGCCCAGGCTGTAAATAGGTTTAATAAGACTTTGAAAACGGCCTATCTAACAAGTGAGTCAAAGAAAAACTGCTCGGTCTTGGCACCACCCCCCAGTGGCACTTCCTGGTTACTACAGTTGTGGTCACTTCCTTATTGGATGCTGGTAAAAATCGCTGAGGTTGGGGCTTGTGCCATTCATTCAGCTTGATTAAAGTCTGTAATTTTGTCCTGCTATTAACATGCTCCTACCTCCAACCACAAACAGACAGAGCTAGGAAGTCATCAGGAAGTGGTTATAATTACACTGTTTGTTTCCAACTACGCTCTGTGAAACTCAATTATGTAGTACAAGAGGAGGAACGTATCATCATAACTCGGTACATCTCTTTCCTTTCTTAAATCTTAAGCTCTCACGTCACCTACGTATATCTTACTATCCGCCATCTTGCCCTCAAATCCCCCTTTTTCCCTCTCCACAAACAAGTCTGTGATTTATTTCACTATAGTAACTCAGTGTTTCCCACAGAATTTTTTGAAAGTGTGGGGGGATGGGGGGGGGACCCCGACCCCGACCCCCCTAGGGGGGTCCGGGGGTATGCTCCCCCGGAAGAAAATGTTGTACCTTTTAAATGTTAAATGCATCAATCTGGTGTACTTTGAGGAACACTATTCCTATATAAATGGTGATTAAGATGGAGTTTAACACACTTATCAATGGTTAATGAATAAATAATTTTCTATGATACACATTTGAGCCATCAAAAAAATGAAGCAAAGGTGGTGGTTACCTGTGGTTCAAAAGAGTGAACACAAGCGCCCTTTTGTTTTATTAGATTGTTGAATTACTAGTACTCAAATAACTGTGACTACAATCACGAAGGATAGCTCACAATATTCTTTCCAGCAGAGGGTGCTCAAAGAGCGCAGAATGAATTGTGATGGAAAAATTGCAGAAAATAGCTACTTATGAATACAGTCACAGCGCGTGTTGACACCGCAGGGGGAGGGGCTGATTGACTCGGGGAGATTGAAGCCTCGATCCCTCAAGCGGCGCTTTGATAATACGTCCATGATTGAAGGAAATATTGTTTCTTGAGATCACAGCGCGAATCACACGTTAAAGATTTTTATGCGGAAATGCTATTGTTTCCAAGTGAAACTTGCGCATTGCAAATGAAATGTATACATGTATATTTTTAAATAGTAAAATATACATATATATTAAAAAAAAAAAAAAGAAAAAAAAAAAAAAGTGAAAGTGAAAGTGTGGCGGGGCAAAATGAAAGTGTGGCGGCCCGCCACGGAATGATACATTAGTGGGAAACACTGGTAACTCAAGTTGCTTCCTCATTAGCTGTTGTTGCACTTACTATGTATTGCTTTGAGCATTGTTGATATTTACACAAGATGCTTTTGTAAATGAACACTATTTTAAGTTTCTGAAGTAGCTGTTTGTTATTGTTTTAGCTAACCAACAGCTATTGCCACGATTTACTACAGTTCCTGCTGTCCAGGAAAGCCATTTGCTGCTTCCCGAAGTAGTAGATAGGTAGGCTACACACACTCACCTGCCTGCTTTTTTTAAGAGGGTTGGATATCAAGGACAATTTAAGAGTCTGGGCCCATTATCTCATAATCCGTATATGAACCAAATGGTTTCCACAATCTTTTTTTCTATTTTCGCCGGGAGCATGCACAAGCATTATTTATTGAAAAAGATTAAAAAAAAATTAAAAAAAAGTGGGGGGCCCCACACTCGGTCTTGAAACGGGCCCCGAGATCGTTGAGACCGCCCCTGCCTGCTTGTCGTGCCGCCTGACGACGGAACGACACACACACACACACACGCACGCACGCACGCACGCACACGCGCACGCACACGCGCACGCACACGCACACACACACACACGCCCCTCCAAAAAATATTTTCTCAACGGATCTCCACGAATCACATAGATGGCCAGTTTTGGGGTAATTGATTCAATGATTATCAACAGTAATTAGGGGTAATTGATTTAAGTAATTGATCAACAGTCAATCAGAATAACATTTGGTTAAACGGCTAGCAAAAACAAAACAAACAAAAGTTTAAAAAAAAATCAAATCAAGAAGACAATAGCCTATTGTTGTCGGTAGGCCAGGCTCTATTGATTTTCTTCATAACGCATATCAAGATGTAAACTGCTGGACCTCACCCACCCCCTGAAATCCCAGGAAAAGAATGGTCCTCTGACACTTTAGTTTGATGGTTTTCTTAATTTGGAAAAAAAAAATTACATGATGGCCTAACATACAGTGGCTTGCAAAAGTATCCAAACCCCTTGAAATTTTCCACATTTTGTCACGTTACAACCACATACGTACATTTATTTTATTGGGATTTTATGTGATACACCAACACAAAATGGCGCAACATTGTGAAGTGGAATGAACATTAAACGTGTTTTTTTTTAATAAATAAACTGAAAAGTGTGGCGTGCAAAAGTATTCAGCCCCCTGAGTCAATGCTTTGTAGAATCACCTATCGCTGCCATTACAGCTGCAAATCTATTGGAGTATTTCTCTACCAGCTTTGCACATCTACAGACTAATATATTTTGTCCATTCTTCTTTGCAAAATAGCTCAAGGTTCAGATACAGCATCAGGTTGGATGGAGAGTGTCTGTCAACAGCAAGTTTCAAGTCTTTCTCAATATTCTCAATTGTTTTTAGGTCTGGACTTTGACTGGGCCATTCTAACACATGACTATGCTTTGATTTTAACCCTTTCATAGTAGATCTGGCTGTATGTTTAGGGTAGTTTTCCTTCTGGAAGGTGAACCTCTGCCCCAGTCTCAAGTCTTTTGCAGACTCTAACAGGTTTTCTGCCCTGTATTTGGCTCCATCTATCTTCCCATCAACTCTAACCAGCTTCCCTGTACCTGCTGAAGAAAAGCATCCCCATAGCATGACGCTGCCACCACCATGTTTCACTGTGGTAATGGTGTGTATAGGGTGGTTTGTAGTGTTAGTTTCCGCCACACATTGCATTTTGCATTCAGGCCAAAAACTTTACGTTTGGTCTCATCTGACTATGTATGGCTTTTGGCAAGGGTTGGAGGAGGGTGCTCTGTTCAGATGAGATCAAAATTGAAGTTTTTGACCTTAATGCAAAATGCAATGTGTGGTGGAAAACTAACACTGCACATCACCATATACACACCATCCCCACCGTGAAATATGGTGGTGGCAGCATCATGCTATGGGGAGGCTTTTCTTCAGCAGGTACAGGGAAGCTGGTTAGAGTTGATGGGAAGATGGATGGAGCCAAATACAGGGCATAAAACCTGTTAGAGTCTGCAAAAGACTTGAGACTGGGTGTACCCTAAACATACAGCCAGATTTACAATGTATTGGTTTAAATCAAAGCATAGGCATGTGTTAGAATGGCCCAGTCAAAGTCCAGACCTAAAAACAATTGAGAATAGGGCTGGGCGATATGACGATATCATATCGTGGACGATATGAAAGTGTCTACCGGGAGAGATTTGGCCATACCGTTTATACTGCGGAGAAAAAAAGTTCATGTGGCGGGAGCATAGATGGAGCGGGAGGCAGCTGTCCTTCCGAGTCCCTATAGTTACACTGCAGTTACACCGCCGCGCCACACGGGGCTCTGCAGCAGAGTTCTGGGCTGCAATACAGCTTTTCTACCCTCAACAGAAGAAGCCTCATCTGTTGCTCTAGCTGTCTAGCTCCGGTGCGCCATTACTACAGTTAACAAACCAACTCCGTGTCACGGTGGCAGAGCAGCTGGTTTTAACGGTCAAAATGTCATCGGGCAAAGGAAACTTGCTTGCTGCTTCAGCGTGCTGTTGCCGTGACGCAGAGTTGGCTTGTTTTAAGCCGCAAACTACATGGGTTAGCTCTCGTGAGCTAGCTGGCTAATAATGACATCTTTAGCCTACTCGGGGCTTCACCCCCGTGCTGTTATTGTTGGAGACAGCCAGCAAGGCTGCTTTTATGTAACTTTAAAACATGTCAAACTTGAAAATATTATTTGTGTTGAAGCTGGAGTTAAAGTATTATCAGACATTTGCTCACTAGTTAATTTTGACAGCTTTTTTAAATAAAGATGAGCAAATACTGCAGGAAAATTCAAGTCTTTCATTATTTTGACATAGGCTACTATCAATTAGAACATGTAGGCTATTTTGTTGCTGCTGTCATTTTTATTTTGCACTGACTGACTAAAGCCAGACTGGTGTGGTATTTTGCACCAGTTTCTCTTTTGTATAGAAATTTAAGTTCCAAGCAAAAGATGAAAATAATCTAATGTGATTAAAGTTCAGTACGGTTATTGTAATCCATTGAATTTAAAGGAAAAATACTATATCGTGATAGGGGAAGGTGGGGTGATTTGTGCATTTTGGAAGTTGCAAAACCCCTTGTTTCTAGAAAACCGTGGAAGAAATTGGAAATGTGACCACATATTTAAGAAGAGCCATCCATTTGACTCATCCTGTAAAGAAGGGAGACACAAGGAATAAGATATAAGCACATTTAAGCTCAAAAAACTGTGTTTTGCCTTTCAAAGTAAAATTTCCATGATCAAGGTTTTTTGATTATTGTGTCTGAACAATTATAGACACGTTTGAAAACATTTGACACATGTTTTAGTGCTTTGGTATGCTACACTTTGAGTCTATATAGTTAGCACAATGTCAACCCTAAATTGCTGCATCATGCCTATTATCCAAAATTCTGGGGATGGGGTGATTTGTGCGCAAGGGCCTGGGTGAGTTATAAGTAAGTAAGTAAGTAAAATGTATTTATAAAAGCACATTTATGACAGTTTGCACTGTCCAAAGTGCTGTACATAGTGCATTCAGTAGGTAAACAATGAAGGTAAAATAACAATAACCAAAATAAAAGACGTAAAGCCCATACATCCACATAAACACAGATAGTAGTGCAGAGGTAAGTAAGTATTGCAGAGGTTAATGGGGAGGAAACACCAGGGTGTACATATGGGTTTTGAGCCTTGATTTAAAGGCAGAAATGTAGGGGGAATCACATTTGTCAGGTGGCAGTTGGTTCCACAAGCACGGAGCAACTAGTGCAAAGTACATTTCTGAGAGTTGTGCCAGTGGCATGGCTGTATACGCTGGTCACCAAAAGAAAGTGATAGTCTACAGTAGCTCAGGAGAGAGTGACATCTCAATTCCACTTAACGACACCACTGATGAGAGTTCAGATGGCCAGAAAGATGATGATGGTGACTTTGTCATTGTGACACAATGACGCACAAATCACCCCACTACGTGGGGTGATTTGTGCGACAAGACAACTTTTTTTCCGAAAGCTATATTTCTTAAACAGTTTATTCCAGATCCAAAGTTTTTATTGCCAGGGATGCACAACATCCTGAAATATATGTACATATTTGAGTTGGAGACATAACTGTCAAGGCCTCACTTTAAAATCACTTTGAGTAAAAAGTTGCACAAATCACCCCACCTTCCCCTATATATCCATATCGTGATATAAAATTACCTATATCGTGATATAAGATTTGGTCCATATCGCCCAGCCCTAATTGAGAATATTGAGAAAGACTTGAAAAGTGCTGTTGACAGACACTCTCCATCCAATCTGATGCTGAATCTGTAGTTTGAGCTATTTTGCAAAGAAGAATGGGCAATAAATATCAGTCTGCAGCTGTAATGGCAGCGATAGGTGGTTCTACAAAGCATTGACTCAGGGGGCTGAATACTTTTGCACGCCACACTTCAGTTTTTTATAAATAAAAAAAAATTAAAACCACGTTTCGTTTTTATTCCACTTCACAATGATGCGCCACTTTGTGTTGGTGTATCACATAAAATCCCAATAAAATAAATGTACGTATATGGTTGTAACGTGACTAAATGTAGAACATTTCAAGGGGTATGAATGCTTTTGCAAGCCACTGTAAATGGCCATTATTATCCCGGAATTAAACACTTTGTGGAATTTTATTACCCTTAATAATATTTAATGTGGCATATATTCAAACCATGTGGCTTTGTTTCAGATAAAGGCATATTGCAAATATAAAATAAAGTCGCACAAAGGCTTTTACACCTAGAAGTTCAGGCAGAAATTAGCGAAGACCTGCGTACTATGGCTGTAACAATGGACAACAGAGTTGCTGCCGTGGAGGGCCGATTGAAGCCGGGTGGTGGCGGAGGACTGGCTGTATCGGATGGCCCTGCAATCGGTGCTGGAAGTGCTCCGCACGATGGCCCGGTGAATGGCACAGCGCATGTTGCGAGTGCACCCGGCACCTCCGTTGCAGGTGAACCCACCTGTGTTGAACCTGTTGCTGCAGCAATAACCGTGACAACCTGTGTGAGTCCTGGAAAAACAGCACCGAACTCGCCGAGATGGAGTCAAGTCGTGAAACAGGGTCGAGGTCGGAGGAATAATCCCGATAAGGATGCCCAAGCCTATTGTTGGCACTGCTGCGCAAAAGGATATAAAAGTGGTGCGTACGAAATTGGTAAGTGTTTTCGCCACCAAATTCTCGCCAGACCTAGATGCTGAGACACTGAGTATATATATATCTTACTGAACAACTTGGCCGCAACGTTAATTGTCAGCGTATTGTCACTGCAGGCAATAGATATAGCTCGTTTAATGTGTGTGCTGAGTGCGATGAAGTTGCGGAGATGTACAACCCAGAACTTTGGCCTGAAGGCTAGGGATGCACAGAGCCACTATTTTTAGATCCGATCCGATTCCGATATTTGGATATCGGCCGATACCGATACTGTCCAATACGATATCATAATTGTTATAAATTTTTTTGTTGGTGGTGATGTTATGTATAAGGCTAGGAAGGCTTAAGCAATTCTAATTTAAAAGAGCAAGAAATATACACTAATGCATATAGGTTTATCTTAAAGACAGAATTATAGAGTCATACAAAAAAAAAATCCTTCTCAATGATCACTTCTGCCCCACTAGAATATGTGGTGGTCTGTTTGTCTGAACAGTCTTCCTCTCTCTGGCTGTATTTTACATAGTAGAATTTGTCACAGTGCAGAAGCCTCTCCACTTCCTTGACTTGGATTAGCTTTGGTTAGCTCACTGGCTAACAAACTACTGTATGTCAAATAAGAAAGTGGTGTCCTCTCTCCCTCCACCGAACGTCGGCGCATGCTCGCACGGCTCGTTCGCTCTTTCATAGTAAAAAAAGAAAAAAAAAGAGAAAAGAAAAGAAAAAATTTATAATCGGAGCTGTCAGTCCGATATCCGATACGCAGATTTCGGCCATATCGGACCCGATACCGATACTGGATCGCAATGCAAGTTGGATCATATAACTGTCGCGGGCTGCGCCTGGGTAACAGCGAAGGTGATAGGAGCCGACGTATAGTAGTGGACAATTTGCTGCAACATTGTGACATTTTACGTTTGCAAGAAACTTTTCTACCAAAGCAGGATTTGGGAAAGTTGAACTGTTTTAATGACAATTTCCATGAGGCTGGCGAGTCCACAACGGACCTATCTTTAGGACTAGTGAGAGGGAGGATAGCAGGGGGCATGGCTATCCTCTGGCACAAAAAGCTGGACTCTGTCATTAATGTCATCAGGCTTGAAGTTGACTGGTGTATTGCAGTGCGCATACTTAACAATGAGTTCAGTATTCTAAATGTATTCACACCATATGAGTCGCAACAAAATGAAGATGAATATCTGAATAGGCTTGCTTTTATAAATTATTTTATTTCTGATAATCATTCCACAAGCGTCCTTGTAGTGGGTGATATGAATGCTGACCTTACAGACAAATGTTCCTCGTTTGCTATGCATATGCTACAGTTCTGTGACGATAACAATTTAATTGTATATCCAGCCAAATGCGTTTACCTGCTGATAGCTATTCTTATATAAGCGAGGCTTGGCACACAACATCATGGCTTGACCATTGCATTAGCACCGCTGATGCCCATGAAATTATAAGATCTATTAAGATTGTGTATGAGGCCTCCATGTCTGATCATATTCCTTTTGTTATGTCACTAGATTGTGAGAGTCTCTCTGAGATGTCTCAGGGGGGTAAAATGCCTGTAAGGCCAAACTGGATCGGGCCAAGCTCACAAATGAGGATATCTTAACATACTATGGGAAAACTGATATCCTTCTTAGTGCTGTATATTTACCGAGAGATGCAATTATGTGTTCTGACGTAAACTGTAATGTAATTTCTCACCGTAAAGATCTCTGTGCTATGTACAATGATATTGTTGGAGCTGTGTATGAGGCCAGCAGGTCATATCATAATTATTCTAAAAGGGGAAATTCTGACACCAAGCCAGGTTGGAAAAAGCATGTTGCTGCATGGAGAAGCTAAAGAGGCATATAAAGCTTGGGTTCAGGAAGGCCGACCTAGACAGGGGCCTGTCCTGGTCCTGGATTATAAAATGGTAAATGGTAAATGGACTTGACTTATATAGCGCCTTCTAGCCGATTTTCTCAGCCCCAAAGCGCTTTACATTTCTTACCACATTCACCCATTCATACACACACTTATACACCGATGGCAGTAGCTGCCATGCAAGGCGCTCTCTGAACCATCGGGAGCAATGTGGGGTTCAGTGTCTTGCTCAGGGACACTTGGACATGTGGCGGGGAGACGGGGGATCGAACCTCTGACCCTGCACTCCAGAGGCGACCTCCCTACCCACTTCACCACTGCCGCCCGATTAATAAAAAGTTAACTCTTTCAAAGTTTAAATATGCAGTTCGTTATATACAAAAATTAACAAGTTATGAGAGCAGACTCTATGGCTGAGAATGTCTCTGGAGCTGATAAAATCGCTGATTTGTGGAAACAGAATTACTCGGCTTTATTTAATTGTGTAAAAAGTGACCCTTATACAGTTGGCAATATTTCCAATAGGGATGCAGTAGGAATCACAACACATGAGGTATTTGAAGCTATCACAAAAGTATCTGTCAATAAAGCAAGTGGCTCAGATCAGATCACTGCAGAGCACCTTAGTGGCCGCTCTACTTGCCATATGTTTCACTGGCTTTATGACACATGGGCTGTTGCCCGACTCTATGTTGGCCGTAACTCTTGTGCCTGTCATTAAGAACAAAGCAGGCAAGATTGGGAGCATGGACAATTATAGGCCAATCGCACTGGCAAGTGTGATTTCCAAAGTTCTGTAGAGTATTCTTTTAGATCGATTGGGTAATTATATTAATACCAGAGACAATCAGTTTGGTTTCAAACCAAAGCATGGCACTGAGTTGTGGATTTATAGTTTAAAAGAAATAGTAGAAATGTATAGAGGGCAAAATTCCTCTGTTTTAATTGGTGTTATTGATGCCTCTAAGGCCTTTGATAGAGTCAATCACCAGAAGCTGTTCACAAAATTAAATCAAAAAGGGGTGTACCTGCTAGCATTAGTGTCCAATGCCCAAGCCAATGCAGTTGGCAAGAAAATTTCATGTTATGATCATGTAAAAATATGTCTCTTTAGAGCAGTGGTTCTCAAAGTGTGGCCCGCGGGCCAATGGCGGCCAGCAGAAACATATCTGGCGGCCCGCATTGAATTATGAATTATAAAAATAAAGTTTGTCACACACAGCGAGTCAGCGAGCTGCTGTGCCATGCAGCCCGGCGAAGAGTAACTGACCTGCCCCGAGCATCCGAAGGTGAAGTCAGTTTACCCTTGTGAATTTTAAACACAACAATTTAACTTAAAGTTAAATTTGTAATTAATATAATGCAATGTAAAAGTAGCTAATTCATCAATAAGAGCACACCCATTAATCGTTGGCCAAAAGGGAAATCACTCGCTTATGACTTGTAGGAGCATATTGCCCTTTTATTAATTTGTAGGCCTATTGTAGTACAGGCAAGAGCTTGATAAAAATATTTAAAAAAAAACTTGCATGATCGGATCCATACAATTTAACAGTGGGTCATTTTCCCCCCACGTAGGAGCAACACTTACAGGCCCCATCTGAGACCAACTGTCCAGGGAAGAGAAACACTTACAGAGCTCCCCAGAGACCTGTAAGAGCAGGGAATCAATTCCCCCAAGGGGGCACATGTGGTCAAATAGATGGCCTAATGGACACTAAAAGGAATAAAATCGATCAAAGGTCAAAGGTCAACCATCAATCAAATCAAAACCCTTTGATTTGATTAACTCTCTCACAAATTACTGCACAAAAAATAACCAGAATGCACAAAATTAAGTGTTTGAACCTCAAAGCCCTTCATTTATTAATTCAAATGTGTTAATTACATATTAGCCTACTGGATGCAGACCAATACACGTAAACTGTAAAGACGCAACCTGGTCATTGACATTATTTCAGTTTTTTTCAGTCCAATGTTGGGTTCCTAAATTGGCCCTCGGCTATCAAACCAAAACCAAAAACGGGAACAGTGCCCCTAATAATAAAAGGTGATGACACGAAAAAAATCCAACTAGCCTATGCCCTATGGGTTGTTGACGAGATAATGGACCGTCGGGCTTATGGCATGAGTCGTTTTCATATCAAGTGGAAAGGCATGAAAAGCTTGTGGTTATAAGGTTAGACGAATGAAAAATATTCCTTTTGCCATGACCACAGATTATTTGCGAGTTAACCCCAATAGAATGCAGCTAAAAATGTCTTCCAAGTCCGACAAAACATTATGTTATGAGCTCAATGCACGCTAGTTGGGGAAATATTTTTACGTTATGGTAAATTGATTATGATCAGTTGACATTATTTTCCAAACTGGAAGAACCACAAGACTTTTTCCCACTCTCAAGCTTAAATGTAGCTAGCTATGGTGGGCTAATGTCCCCTTTCTAAATCCATGCGAGTCTATCGCCATGTGGTAGATTTCTACACAACGCCTGAAACCAACTTCTGCTTACACTCGAGCTGTTCTTTATAGGTCCATGTGTTGAACTTACTTTTAAATCTCGTAAGGGTCCAATTGCACCGTAGGCGGAAACAAGAGTAGTCCTACAAGTGAGCAAACAACTGCTCCATATAGGTGGCGTTCAATAATCCATATTCCCATTAGTGTCCGTCTGGTTTGACTCGATGTGCAAAATCCTTCCTCCTCCTGCTGCTGATGATGATGCTGCTGCTGAACTCTCAGCTAAACTTTGCTCACGTTTGCCCCCCCTCGGCTGAGTCGGCTCAGTCTTCTACTTCCTTCTTCTTCGTTTATTTTCCGGCAGACTGTATCCCTTTATGGCACAATACTGCCACCCACAGGAGAAAAAAAAATATTCCAAATGGGCCTATCTACGGTGGCGCTGAGCATTCACCAAATAAAAAAAAGTTTCACAGCAGGATCTCGTAATTACGAGATAAGGATCTCGTAATTACGAGATAAGGATCACCCTCTCATTCATCAATAACGATGTATGTGTGTGTGTGTGTGTGTGTGTGTGTGTGTGTGTGTGTGTGTGTGTGTTTGCAGTGACGTGCGGTGAGGTCAGTGAGTGGGTAGGCACTGAGTTCTGAAAGCCAGATTTCTCTAAACCTATATTGTTAAATCAAAAACAATAAACAACAAACAGGCACGCACGGCCGATTTCAAATAAGTTCCTCCCTTTCTTTCTTTATTTCTATCTCACTCACTCACTCACACACACACACACACAGACGGGACGTATATGAAATGTCACGACGGTGACTTCAGGTTTGCCCGTAGCCTACTGTAGTTTGGCTCTGGAGCGCGGTTTGTACCAGGGGCACGAAAGTCTTCAGCGGGTCACCAACTTCAAATAAGTTTCTTTCTTTCTTTCTTTCTTTCTTTCTTTCTTTCTTTCTTTCTTTCTTTCTTTCTTTCTTTCTTTCTTTCTTTCTTTCTTTCTTTCTTTTTCTCTCTCTCTCTCTCTCTCTCACTCACTCACTCACACACACACACGGGACGTATATGAAATGTCACGACGGTGACTTCAGGTTTGCCCGTAGCCTACTGTAGTTTGGTCTAAATGATTAAACATCGCATCCATCGACTTAATGGACCCGTCCCTCACACCGAGGGCCGAAAAAACGTAAGGCAACAAGTCAAACCTTCGCCGATTCAAACTACCGGTACTACTTCTATTCAACTTAAAAATAAAAGACAGCATTCATCATTATGTAGGACTACAGCATAACTGATGGCAACTCCACTCCATAAACTTTATCTTAATAGATAAAGTACCAGTAGCATAATGTAACCATGTATCCACATTGCAGAGCTTAGGTTTGTCCGTCAGTAGGCTAACAATGAAAACACAACTGCTCAATTGAATATAAAATGCAGAATGGATTGCACTCGGTATCAATTCATCCAAATTTATTATTAAATAAACCCCAAAAAAGTTTCTGACTCACCAATCTGACTCCCTGGCTGTAGAAATAAGCAAGACGACAGTAATCCAGTGACAGTCTGACTGACAGCACAGCTAGCTAGCATCCTTCAGTTCATGTAGGCTACCTGTCCGTTTGAAATGCTCGAACATTGTTTGTCCCTGTTGCTGCTGTACACCGTCCAAGGCTGGCGCAGGCCTTTCTCTTGCTATTCATTCTGTTCCTTTTTAAATTATAATCCAATTTGTTAAAATTCCTCCAGTCTGAAATATCTGCGGGCACGGACACGGCAGCTGCAATGTTGACTTAAAAATCCGCGGGGGTAACGCGACGTAATGACGTTGGCCTAAGCTGCGTAAATGTCTAGTAATATCTCGATTTTAATTGGTCCATGAATGATATGTAACGTAAAGGCTTATGTGGCATACCATTTACGTAAAAAAGGCACAAAGAATTATGCTTATTTGCGTACATGTTAAATAATACAGAATCAAGTGCGCATGCGCGAAAACTTTTTTTTTCTTGCCGTCCACAATGAATAGGCGCAAAGGCACTGATTCTTTGCCGTACACAATGAATGGGAAACAGCAAAGGCACAATATTTTTTTGGCGTAACTTACTAACTGCCACGTTTCTAATCAAAACGTCTACACTTTTTTAAAGTAATCGCGGATTACATGTAAAGATCGAAATAATTAACAGTAATAATACAAATATAAGTTTATTAAATAAAAAAAATATTTTATTTTATTTTATTTTTTATTTTTTGCACACGGCGCCAGGGTAGGCACTGCCTACCCTGCCTACCCTGACCGCACGTCACTGTGTGTTTGTGTGCAGACGAGGTGAACCTAGCCATAGGAAAACGTAGGCAATAGCCTAGTTTCCGGACTACAATGGGCCCCAATATATTTGTTTACTGTTCATTCATTAATCAGCGATCGCATCGGGTAGCCTACTGAGGGACATCTTTCGGCTTTACGCCCGTGATCAGCTGCTGGTCCGACTGGGCTTTTCTCCTGAACAGTCCAAGTGACTATATCTGCGCAAAGTTGACATGGCTAATACATTGTCATGCCCTCCTTGTAGAACGTTCGTATGTGTTCGTATGAGTCAAGGATCACACCGAGTTTAAAAGACTGCATTTAATCCAAGCTTTCAATAAAACTGCGCTTCGATACAGTAAACAGGAGGTAAAAGTGAACTAGCCCACCGGGCATTCTGATTGGATGAGGCAACACAGTATGGTGGCTCCGGTGGCTCATAGTGAACAAACTGCATATATTAACCAAATGCTAATGTTAGCACACTCATGCCTATGGCTAGGTTCACCTCGTCTGTACACACACACGCACACACACACACGCACGCACCATTATTGATGAATGAGAGTGATCTTTATCTCGTAATTACGGGATCCTGCTGTGAAACTTTTTTTTATTTGGTGAATGCTCAGCGCCACCGTACCTATCCTATTTCCAGAGGAATAATCCAGGGGCCTTTGGCTTTATAACATCCAAATTGTAATCCTAACAGTTTTTATAGTCCCAGGATGGTTCTCAATGGGATTAAGGTTAGAATCTGAACAGAGGACTTTCTGGGAACATTATTTAACAAATCTAGTGGCATTGCAACCAAATTTCAAGTTGCCAATTAGGTAGGCCTACTAAATATAAACTTTGAGAGAAATAATGGAGAACATTTTCATTCAATCACACCCAGAAGACATTCCAAAAACTCTCCAAAAATTAACAGATCAAAACTTCGGAAATACATTGGGTCCCCCACTAGTTTGAGAATTGTTCAGTGAAAGTATTTACCAGTTCAATTACCATTACATTGATTGAGGGTATACACCAAATGGAAGCCTTTATTAGAAGGTTAAAATAAGGGCTACATTTAGGATTCCTGATGCCACAGAAAACTTCTAATCCGACTGTTTTGTGTCCATTTATGTCCATTAATTTATTAAGAAATCAGTAATACAAACATTGAAATTAAACAAATGAAAACTGTATGTCCGTTCAGTTGTGATTCAGATTAACATCCAAACATTAGATTGTCTCTCCCACCAACTTCCATTGATATGTGATTAGTGATGTAGAGAATTAAAACAGCATTTTCTAAAAGTACATTTAAAAAAAAATACATTGCTTGTTTTTCATAGAAAAATATGATGCAAATATTGCAAAAGAAATTTTAAAAAAGTAGAAAAATATAATAAAAAAATATGTAGATCAAACACAGTTCATACTGTCAGCAAGTTAAGTTTTTCAATTTACCTAAAGTTGATGACGAGAAAGCTTTAACATCCATGTAAAAAAAATGCCTACTTGACAAAATGTGACCTGTATACATTATTTAATTATTTCGTCATCAAATGCATAAAAAAACTAGAATAACTTTTGTTTACTCCTTGAGTACACAGTACAACAACTAAAATCATTTCTGTAATAATCTTAGATGCTAATTTATCAAATGAGAAATTCCTCTCTGTCTCTATGGCCGCCATGTCATTCATCCACAGACGGCTGTGTCTGCTCCATGTATTTCTGTCGAAACATTTGGAAGAGGAAGGAGGTCTTGGGAGGTAGCGGAGAATACTTCTTCTCCGGATTTACATGCCATGAACCTATGGTGCAGTTCATTTATATAATTAGGAAACAGTGTAGGAATTACCAAAAATATAACAAATAGATAAAAAAAAAGAAGAATTGATAATGTTTTATTTGCTTTTATTACCTGATTTTCTCATGAAAGCTTTGTTGTGGCTCTTGTCCTTCTTGTCAACCAGGTCCTGTCTATCTGAAAACAAAAAAAAGCAGGCTTAGCTGAGAAAGGACAATAAAAAAACCATAATCACATGAATTATATTAGATAGGCACAGGAAGATTCCTGGGTTTATTAATCTGGGAAGCATTGGAGTTGGGCTTTCAAACATATTTTCTTATTGACCCGCATTTATCAAACTTGCGTGGAAACTGGTGCAGATTCTGGCGCAAATACCTCCCTACGCCAGGTATCGCGTGGGATTTATCAAACAGTCGTATCTCGCCAATCTCAGCGTACGCCAGGCCATTATTGATAAATGCGGCGGCTGAAAACAATCGTATCACGTCCCTATATTTTCTCAGTTTAGAGGCCTCGCCCAGAGGTTTTACGACATGGATATGCGCATTACGGCACAGAAGAGGAACTTCTCTGAAGTAGAAATTGACATAATAACAGCAAAAGTAGAAGAAAAAAAAGAGTTTCATTTCGGAGCATTACAAGCGGCATCAAAGAACGACAGAAGGCAGCAGTTAGGAAGGAAATAACTGCTGCGGTCAACAGCGTTGGTGTTGACAAAACGATCTCCAGCTGAGGATTTTGCATTTTAGGTGTACATCAGTAGGCTATCGCTCAAATGCTATAAAACAGCATATACAATTATATGTCGCCATTTCTTTACATAGATGAAGAAAAAGTGGTCTGACTCAATGGTCCCCATAAAATAAATACATGTCTGCAGAGATTTGAATGATTAGAATGTATTGACCCTTTTAGATAGCACTACTCAAAAGGGTTTTTAAAACAACATTTTGCGTTTTACTGTATGACAGCATGCGCTTGGCGCGAGTGGTCAGCCCGGCCGTCAGCTGCACAAGCCGACCCGGCAACGATCAGCTGTGAGAGCGCCTACAATCCTGCTCCACCAGCAGATCGGAAAAACGTGCCGGTTAACGGTGGAAATAAATCACTCGCTTAAGCGATCAATGACACATTAAAAGAGGAACTAACATCTAAAAAGTGCGTCAAATAAATAAAATTTTAAGCTGAATGTAGTGCCGTGTATTTTTTGTATCATAAAGAGCAATGTAGGCCTACTACATATTTAATACTTTGGCTAACATTTTGAATGAATGCAGCCCCCGTGCCTCAGTGTCCCCCCAGCTGCTCCAAGACGGAGACAACTGCCCGCAGTCCCATGCAGCGCTCTTAAATGGCCGGTGTGCGCACTATTGAATCAGCTCTCCTACTCAGTTGAGTAAAAATAAACTGCACATTTTTAAGTGATTAATATCTTTATTTCGGTCTGAGCAAACACTGCATTTGTATTATCTTCTAATAATTGTCCAACAAAGTCATCGGCTACCCGGCACAGCCTGCACTGCGAGTCCATGCTGTTTACAAACTTGCGTACACGAGCTGAGAGCTGCCGTGGGATTTGAGCGTATCCTACGCTTACGTCCATATTGATAAATGCCGAGGTTTGCGTGGAAATGTGCGTACATCCACTTTTCTGGTCTACGCACGATTGATAAATGAGGGCATTATGAGGAAATTAATTATGTGCCGAGACTTGTTATTTCCTCTGCTCACCAATGTAGACAGTAAAACACAATTGTTATGTAATCCAAGTGGGTTGGAGTTTCTGACATATAGCAGACAGTCATATGAAACAGAAGAACTTTTAACATTTATTTCACCTTTATAGCAGCCGGTGACCAAACTTCCTGTGTAATTTCAGCATAAATTTTGACCCCTCTCTTTTAATCTGTCTTCTACAAATCCCCCACAATTCCAGTGCCTCCATTATCTTAATATTTTGACTTACCTGGAACAGGATCATTGGTTTCCTTTCTCCCACTAGGTCCATCAGTGAAGTTGAAGGTTTTTGGTAACACACTGAATTTAAGCACAGTGTTCTGCTGAGGCGTCCCGGCATGGCTTCCATTTTCAGCGTTACTTCTCTCAGGCTGTTTGAGTGTGACCATATACTTCCTTATCGTTTCTACTCCATGTTTTTTTCCTTTGGAGTGGTACCTCCTCCACTTACGAAAATGTTTTCTATTGCAGAACCTCATTTCAGTAGAAACCGGCAGCTTCCCTATGTTGGTGGGGCCAATTCTCTCGGCTTTCTTGAGACTCACCCCAGAAAAAGGGGAACAAGTGCACCCCTGCATTTTTGTTTTGCACCTCATTTTAGTTGGTTGAAAACTTTCATTGCTCCTTGGTTTAACTGAATATTTACCAGTTGGGGCAGTTCCATTGGACTTTCTCTTCAAAGGGCTGGGAATCACAGAAATTACTTCAGGAGGCCTTGGTACTGCATTTGACACATCCCCATGAGATCTCTTTCTGACACCTACTGAAGCACACTTGTTTTGTTGTGCTGAGCCAAACAGTGCCAGCTCTATAGGTCTAACATTTGTGGCTAAAGCTTTACCATTCTTTGCATCAACTAAAACCTTCCTACAATTTGAAACGTCCTCAGGTGCAACCTGCGAAACCACATCGACACAGCCTTTGTTTGATTTCTTAAGGAATGGTGGGAATCTGTCAGGACTGTATAGGTCCTTGCGCTTTCTTTTAAGATTTTCATGTTTCCCACCTAGTGTGAAAGTTCTCCGGAGGGCAGCCATCGCAGTAATTTCAGTTTGTTCTTCAGTTTCCAATGATAACTGTGTCACATCTTTTAAAGAGAGCTGAGCTTGTCCACAGTTGTCCTCAAGGTATAACATTTGGATGTTATCTTCACAGACAGGGAGATCTTTAATTTTGTTGTCACTGCTGTCTAAAGTACACAACTGTGCCGTCCCTGGAGATTTCAACGGGTCTTGTACACAGTCCACCTCACGGTCTGACTGATTTTCAGTGTCGCTGCATGAGATGTCTTTGGTTTCTTTCTCATTATTGTCTGCACCGCTACTTTTTGTCATTTTCACCTGAACATGTTCAGAATCCTTTTCAGAGTCTGGCATCTGGTTGAGAATTTCACTTTTGCTGGTGGACAAATCTTCATTTTCACTTCTGATTATAATGCTGGATTGGCTACTGGTTTCTTTGGATCCTTTTTCAAAATACGACTGAGGTTTCTCATCATCTTCAGTTAAGGCAATTGTTTGACTAAGTTCATTGAATTGATCAGACCAATTATATACCATTATTTGATGGAGGATATTCTCCATACTCTTGGCTTGATTCTCCCCTTCAGTGACAGAGAGACATTTCCTATCAGGCATAATCACATGCAGTATATCTTCCTTTTGAATGGCCGTCTCTTCCTGATCAAGGTTATTGTCATTATTATCTTCATGATCTAGTTCTTTCTTGCAATTGCATTTACTCAAAGAATGCGAGTCACAAATCATTCCCATACAGCTTTTAAGGCAGCAAACATGTTCTAATGGACTGACCAGCACATTCTCCAGTTTTGAGTCATTCAATGGGACATCTATATCCTTGGGTAGATCACCCTCAACAGAGTTACTTGTTATTGTTTCTGGCTGACTGTCCTTGTCCATGCTTTGTAGCATCTTGCTTTGTCCTTGCTCAAAGATAAGTTTGGCCTCTTCTGGATGCAAAACTTCAATTTGAAATGAGTAAAATGGGTCACTGGAATCTGCACTCTCCGTGTTAGGGGAGGCTGGATGTGTTGGAGCCGCTTTAACGGTGGAGACCTGTTTTTCTTCAACTGAGTCAATTGGTTTAAGCTCCGTTTTCGACAAGACCTCTGTTGACATCTCACTTACAATATGTAAAGGATTTATTTCAGCTTCCCCGACCTTATCTGGCCGTCCGTCACTCTCAAGTGTGGGAAAACAATGCTTCCAAGACAAATGGAATCCAAACTCTTTATCGATGTCATCTAGCTGCTCATTGACATTTAACCATGAGGATATGTAGGGTGGTTCTGTGTAAACTTCCTTATCCTGGAGGACATGATAGCATTCAAGTTGCTTTTCAAACCCATTTTTTACTTGTGACAGTATGACAGTATGAAAGTCCAAATTTGTGGTGCAGAACTCAACCACATCAGTCATTAATCCCTGGATCCAGCCAGTTTTCAGCTTAGTTTTCAAGTCTCCAAGGTTGTCCTTCCAACAAATAGCTAACAAATATTGTCGAGAAAATAAGGTTGTACAACTTCCTTCAAGTTTCATCTGAAATTTTTCTCCATCCAGTATCAATTTATTTAATGAGGCGGCGGTCCATGGGATTGTTGGGATTAAGGAAAGCTCGCAAACGGAGGCCGTTGGATGAGGTGGATTCTCACTTTTGTCTTCTTTACCTCTACCGCACTCTGGCACCTCTACTTCGTTTTTTTTAGCCACACATGGTGACAGAAGTTTGTCAATGTCACTCAAAGATTTATCCGTTGCGGTGCATTCGTCGGATTGAAAGATCGTGTTAGAAGAAGTATGCTCACTGGCAACCGGGAAGCCTTTCTGTGACAATGGTTGCACAACAGCAACAGCTCTTGTGCCTGTGCGACCAGGAGATGAGTGAATGGAACAGTCATTTGCCTTGCCTAATAATAGCATTTTAATCATTCCATTTGTGTTTGCTACAGATGATTTGGTCTTGGGCAATATCATCATTTGAGATCCTCCATGTAAAGATCCAACTAGATTTTCCCTGTTACTTGTAGGGACACATTTAGTGAATGCCTTAGCTCCATTACCACGTCCATCTCTTGTTGATGTGGCATATGGGGAAGCAATTGGAATGGAGCCTTTCTGAGGCGATGCATTCATGCTGTGCTGCGCTCCTGAAATGACTCTTTGGTTGGTCTTAGGCAAAGACAGTCCAGAATTGAGTGATAATGATCGTTTGAAGACATTTGAGGTGTCATTTTCAGAAACATTCAATGCTGCAGGTTGCATGTTTTGATTAGACCCTGTCATTCTGACATCACTGACAAACTGCTTTTCTCTGTACTCTGAACTATGGTACACCAAAGGATGTCCATCCGATTCAGCAGGGAATGAGTTACGCAGATCGTCTTCAATTCTTGCGATTATCTGTTGGCTGTGCATTTGCTCTTGTGTATGAGCAGCAGTATTTGAGGGAAGTCCATTTGTGTTTGACAAGGAAACGCTGGTTTCGTACTGTCGGCTATAGAAATTTGAGTGAATAGAGGATGTGGCCTTCTCCCAATTATTAAGTCTTGAGATGAGTTGAGTTGGGGGTTGTTGAGCTTCCTGAATCATGTTGGAATTTGTAACATGCCAATTCTGTTCCCTTAGTGATGAGTTTGTTGAAATGTTGTTGTTCCCGAAAGAACAAGATGTAGCCATACTGTAATTTGGTGGGGGAAAGGAAGGAAATAATCCATTTTGAGTGCTGATTTGATGGTTAGTGTGGTGGTGAGCAGCCTGTCTGTTGTGATCCGTCGCAGACCCTAATGTGCGGGTGCAAAGCACTTGTTCATGTGGGAGCGAGGTAGCTGTTGTAAAGCTTGGTGAAACAGATTTAGTTGACTCCCCATTTACCCTTTGAAACAAGCTTTTTTGAACCCTACAATTATGTAGATCAGACACCCCGTTACGATGCTGTGTCCTTTTGGATTGGTCTCTCCAATTGTCTGACATGTCTTGCTGGGAATATGTACTGTTTGATGTCTTCATGTTGTGTGAAATCTGTCTCAATGCATACGGAGCATTGTTTTGATGAAAATCGGAAAACTGAAACCCATTATTGACCAGCAGCTGAGGGTTTCCATTTGGCGATGGGAGCAATGTATTTTGCACGTATCCTTTGTTTGATGTAGTATACCGAGGTGAGTAATTTTCTGTCCCATTCCTCATTGTGTCATGGGTAAACGGAGTGGCAGTTTGTGAGGATTGCGAGGGTGGTCCAAGCTGTTGGTACTGTCCATACAGCCGTGTACCAGACTGCATTTTGTTCCTCTGTTGAGCCTTAATGTGGGCTGAAGAGGCAACTAACCCTGAAAGAAGGAATAAAAAAATATTAATAGTTTGAAAAAAGAGAAAGGTTTGCAATTTCATGTTGCAAAATGATAACATAAAATTGTTATTAGTCAAGAACACATTTCCACTCCTCTAGAGTCCACTGACCGCATCAACCACTAAGGCCCTGTTTCAACCTGGGATCATGATGTGATTTTGGTCAATGTGATCACAAGTGGCCAGCTCTCAGTCCATGTGTTCACACTTGTCTTTTCACATGTGACTTCTTTGTCTACTTGCGATCGGATTGCATTTACCCGCACTGTATGTAAATCAACATGTACATAATTTCCGTTTGTATCGGTGTTTTAACCGGTGGGGTTCAAACAAGTGAACATACAGGGCTGTACAGTATGGAATCAGACGGGTATCAATATTAATGAATGCACAGAGAAGGGTTCACACTTGTATTTTGTGATTTATATATAAATGACTCTCTTCACACAAATGGATACCGTCATATATAAATGTAAAATAAATCCATCTATAATAAAAAGTTTCACAAACACATTTCCGATCCACACACAAATGTGTCTTGTTTTAAATAAATGTAATATAAATCCATAAATATATTAATTTAAAAAAGATTTAGAATTTTCATCAAAAATGTGTTTGGATGTTGTTACATTTATATACAAACTGTTACATTTGAATTTACAAAATGCTTTTAATTTGTGAACTTCCTTGCATTCATGTGTGAATTGGTCTGTATTTGTGTGTGGATTTATGAGACTCCCCTCACTTCGCTGGTTTCACAAATGCGTTTTTTTCAACCAGGAACTAGCTATAGCCAATCGGATGTCTTCCTTGTTTTCAGCCAATCACATGAGCGCAGTCCCACAGACAAGGGTCCGTTTATGCCCAGAGACACAGAACGGTACGGTAGATGGCAGGACTGAATGAGCTCAACGTCAGTGCATTATTTTTAAAACTGCCGTGGAGTTGTTTTGCTGCAGTGGACCACGTTTTTGGTGACAACAATTCCAGCATTTCCAGCGTCCATTTCTCCAAAGAAGAGTTTAGTAACTTTGGCTAGAAGGCTGCTGGCTTTGCAGAGCGGCTATGTCTAGCTGATGCCTGCTGGAGCTGCCTTTCTTTTCTTCAGACTTCACCGACCCCGTGCTGATTGCCGATCATGTAAGTCACTTATCAGCTTAGCTGTACATTACATTTTACTCTTATTAGCTTTAGTTATGCTACTACAGTGTAGTTCACTTGTGTGTGTTGCTAACATTTAGCCCTAGGCCCAGTGTTTGAAGCTAACGTTATCATAGTAGCCTACTACTGAATGTTTATTTTTAGCAGGTCATGCTAGCTATCTTGATGACAATCACACAAAATATGGCCACTGAATTAAGAATTATATTATACCCTATCAGAATATCTCTGTATTACAGCATTACAGACAGCCTACGCCAGAGTGAATGCTAGTGTTGAGGGCTAATGCGACATTGAGCCTGAACCTCTCATCTCTAGCCGGGACACTGGAGGACAGACGATGTGACCTACACCTGCAGTACCATGGAGAAGAAAAGGAACAGAGGTATGATGAAGAATCTACTCATGCTAATGTAGTTAAATATATCCTAAACTGCATAGCTGAATATATATTCTATTTGATTGTTTCACTTAATAAGCTTATTAGGTGAACAAGCACACTGCAATTTATTCTTCTCATTAGGACTGTTTTCTTCAGTATCATCATTGTAAATATATTCAATTTCTTCTTAAAAGCAGACAAGATTTTACTCAAAGACATCTCGAAGTGCATCTTCACAATATCACAAAAGTATTAATACCCCTTAGACCTTTCCACATGGATAAATCACACATACATTTATTTTATTGGGATTTCATGTAATAAACCAACACAGCATTGCTTATAATTGTGATGTGGAATCAAAATGATACATAGCTATAGCTAGTTCCTGGTTGAAAAAAACGCATTTGTGAAACCAGCGAAGTCAGGGGAGTCTCATAAATCCACACACAAATACAGACCAATTCACACATGAATGCAAGGAAGTTCACAAATTAAAAGCATTTTGTAAATTCAAATGTAACAGTTTGTATATAAATGTAACAACATCCAAACACATTTTTGATGAAAATTCTAAATCTTTTTTAAATTAATATATTTATGGATTTATATTACATTTATTTAAAACAAGACACATTTGTGTGTGGATCGGAAATGTGTTTGTGAAACTTTTTATTATAGATGGATTTATTTTACATTTATATATGACGGTATCCATTTGTGTGTGCATTGAAATGTATTTGTGAGAAGAGAGTCATTTATATATAAATCACAAAATACAAGTGTGAATCCTTCTCTGTGCATTCATTAATATTGATACCCGTCTGATTCCATAGTACAGTGCCTCTGTTTTAATCGCATTTGCTATTAAAATGCATTACGTGCGAAGATAAATACAAGTCTAGGTTGACAAGATAGGCTACCGTCTCATTTAGACAAGGAGGAGCGATGCACAGCACTGCTTAGAGGGCTCTACATTAACACTTGCCAAATGCGGGTAAATATCATAGATAGTATATAAAAGTTAAAACTCTTAGGCGAGTAAGTTATTACGCCACTTTGGCTGGTGAAAGATGTGTGCTCGACGGGCGGCTTTTCTAACGTCTGCTACACTCTTGTCACCACCACCAGTACACGGCTTTCTACAGTTAAGTTACTGCACATGTGCGAACAGAATATTTCCTGTGGGCCTTCACTTTAAAAGCCTGTTACTAGCCAAACGCAAGTTGACTTTTATTTTTAAGCAGATAAGAACAGGAAGTCGTTACCTTGCAGCTCACCAGTCAATAGCAGCGATTTCCGTGTTTTGAGATTTACGCAGTGAAATGAAAACAGAGGACAGAAAGCTTGTCATTTGCAATACTGGCAGATGCAACTAATGTTCATGAGGCTTCTATAAAAGCTGCATGAACGCCAGTGATGCATTTTCAACATATTTGCGCTCAAGCAGGGGGCGGCAGTTGAGTAGGAGGTCCCTAATGTGGACAAAAGTCACATTCTGTTTCCACTACCAAATGAATGTGGACACATCGGACACAAGCGACGTACACCACCTCCGAAAGTGTTTTTTGTGATCCGATATCAATGCGTCTTGAGAGTGTTTTTACCTGTAGTTAGAGCTGTATTCATGTGATCAGATCACAAAAAACACATGTTAAAGAAGAAAAATGGAAACGGGGTCTAACTCAACTCAGGAGGAGCTCTACAGGGGGGCAAGGAGGGCAGCAGCCCCCAACTGTAGAGCCTTGCCATATCAAGCGGCCCCATAACTTTTGTTTTCTTAAAACTGTACTTGTAAAAACAAACCTCCACACATATCATACAGGCCCATGCATGCCTAAATATTAAATTCAACTAGGGCTGTGAGTGTGTATCCTTGAGGCTGTTCAGTCAAAAAGTGACAGAACATAAGTAAATGTAATGGACCACCAGCATGCTCCGTGTTCGCTGCCGGCGATCATACTATTACAAAGGACAGTAGGTTAGAGCTGCATGTTTCATACATCAGCATCTCATACAACAATGCTGAGAACCTGCCTGCAGAGGCAAGATGAAAGCGGAATGTGGCACACAGACTGTACACGGTGCCATTCATTCAGCTTGATTAAAATCTGTAATTTATCCTGCTATTAACATGCTCCTTCCTCCAACCACAGACAGAACTAGGAAGTCATCAGGAAGTGGTTATGATTGCACTGTTTATGATTTTCCAATAACGCTCCGTGAAACTCAATTATGTAGTACAAGAGGAGGAACGTATCATCATAACTCGGTTACCTCACAGAGTTGTTCTTTGTTTAGCCTTAAAGCAGCTCCGAGTAACATTTAAATATCTTTTAAACAGCCTCATGTTTCCTCTCATAATCATAAATTACCTTTAACAGCAAACGAGACCATCAGTGCAAAGAAAGGCGTTTTTATATAGTTTTTATTACTGCTTTTGGTCTGGTCGTACACCCAGTCCGATTTTCGGTTTGCTCGTTCAGGCTCTATGGTCACATATCAGTATTGGTCGCAGATTTCAGTGTGGCGCTGCAACGCGATTTGAGAAGCCTATCCCTCCAGGTGAGGGAAGGGGAGCGGGAGCCTTGTTTGAGACAGTTGTTTGTCATCATAATGACTGATAACGGGGCTGAACCATCAAAGAAAAAAAAGAAAATGCAATGAAGAAAAGCTAAAAGGGAGAGTGATAGGCGGGCGGAAGGGCGTTGCCAAGCAACGTATATACACAATTTCACGGGAGCGAATTAGACTGCAGTGTTTACTCCTAAATTAATGAGCGGTAGCCTACTAAAACAAAGTCTACTTTGCCTCACTAGGATCATCAGATGACCATTATT
This sequence comes from Ammodytes marinus, assembly GCF_949987685.1. Lineage (NCBI taxonomy): Eukaryota > Metazoa > Chordata > Actinopteri > Uranoscopiformes > Ammodytidae > Ammodytes > Ammodytes marinus. The sequence goes on along the minus strand of NC_137234.1, from coordinate 23,345,210 downwards.
CATCTGAAATAGTCATTATTTACAACAACATAAACACATTACCTCATCGTGATCCATACTAACTGCCGTCTCTCGTTCATTCGCTTTGTGTGAGGACACGGACTCTTTCAGCTCCGTGAGAGGTGACACTGCATCAACTCATTGCAATCAGGTGTGTGTAGCAATGACTGGCATTAGTTGATGCTGTGTCACTAACCACTCTCATGGAGCCGAAAAGAGTCCGGTGCCCTCACACTTTCAACACACGGACATGCACTATATTGCTTCCTGATCATTTGAGTCTTGCACGCCCGGCACGCGCTATGTAAGAATGCCGGATTCCTCAACCTGAACAGCAGTCTGGTGGAGCTCGGACAGCTTCTCTTTGTTTTTCAAAATCTCCTGTCTAATGACATACATTTACATAAAATAAATAGGCCTAAATAAAATAGCTTCAAATGACAATGCCAGAAAAAATTTACATTACATTCAAGTTTAATTAAGAGAAAAAAGGTTCTTGAATGCTAGAGCTACAATAACATAATAACAAAGTGCAAATAAAATGTTTATGTATGACTTGTATTGCTTGTAAACTGAAGTCAGATTTTGTATTACAAGATATAACACAAATGGTTTGAACCATGAGATTGGAAGCACAGACTGCATACAGTGGAATTCGTTGACAGAACTTATTACATGGCACTTTGAAAATCCTATGTAAATCACGGCATTCTACAGGTCTGTTATTTCCAGCAAGACAGACCTCTGTCAAGGGTATAATGACCGTTGCTAAGGACCTACGTCAGGGCTCTAGACTGCGACCAAATGCTCGCATTTTGCGACCATTTTTGGAGACAGTGCGAGTAGTTTTTAAAACTAGGGGCATGCGCGCGACCGGAAAATTCCGGCATTTGTATCATTAGTGCGTAGAGAGAGAGAGAGAGAGAGAGAGAGAGAGAGAGAGAGAGAGAGAGTCCGCGAGTGATCAGTGGAACGATCAACAGCGATCACGTGACCTATTCTCATCTCAGTGTCCCGCTGACTTTCCGCCATAGCATAAGGCTGTTAGAGTCCAGAGACACAGCTTGCGATTTTTTTTTAACCGTGCGCACGAGAGCAGACTGCGCTCACTAGCCTCGTTCGACTTGGAGCCGTCTTGCTCAGACCTGCGCAACTATGACGCGCGTCTTGCTGAGCGCACAGCATTTTTGTTGTGCGCTCAGCAAGACGCGCGTCATAATTGCGCAGGTCTTAGCAAGACGGCGACATCCCAAACGAGGCTACTTACACTGATAGAAGCCCCCGGCCACCTGCAGCAGCCAGCAGACAGCACCGTGTGCCAGGGGACGTTTGTGAACACGACAATAGTTGTATATGTCCACATTCAATAGGCCACTGCATATCTATAAAATAGCTAACCTTGTAGTTATATGGCAACAAAAAAAGTGTGTAAAGTGAGTTTGTAAATATGTAAATAGGCCTAGTTAATTTGTAAACTACCGTGTCAGCATTTTCTATTAATTTTGCCTCTTTCAGAAAAGCATAGGCCATAATGCAAATTAGTTGATAATGTAATCTAGCTCCTACTAGTTACCTTTGGGCCAATAACTAGGCTATTTTCCAGGAGTCAGCAGAGATAGAGTAGGACAAATCAGAGGGCTCGCATGTAGAAGTGGTTGTGGTGACAATGGGAAAAAAAAATCCTTTTCCAAAAGGAATGTCTGAAGAATTTCACATGGTGATGCAAAATCAAAAACACAATGAACTGTATCACCTGTTGTCAGTGTGCTCCAAAACATGCTGGCAATACAATATCAATAGGCCTAATATAGTTGAAATTGGGAAACATTTTAATAGATGCGTTGCAGGTCTATTTAATGTTTGCCCCTAAATTTTCTGCTTGCGCCCCTAAAAATTCTGAGTTAGGGGTGACAGTGCTCCTAGTAAAAAAAGTTAGTCTTGAGCCCTGACCTACGTCATAGTTTTGATGGATAGACGTCCACAAACAGGGCTACTACTCGTTCAGAAAACAATGGAATACTTTTTCGACATGAATCAGGAGAGCAGGGAACACAGGAGTCATGGTTAATATCCGACAGGAATCCAGTCAAGATGCCGTGATTGGCCGCATATTGACAGTTAGCCTATACAGTAACTTCAGGCTGCAGCTGGTTAATCGTTAAAGTTAACCCACCGCCGCAGCTGCATCTTCCATATTGCCGCGAATGGGGATTGAGGAAGTAACGTCGCCTGCTAACTTCCTGCTATTTCAAAATAAAAGCCAACTCACGTTTGTCTAGTTAAATACTCATGTTAAGCCAGTGAAATGCTTTTAATCTGAAGCCGTAGCCTGTTTGCAGCCCCGAGACTCAGGAAACAGAAATATTGCAAAAATAATAATAATGGCGAGACAAAATAGCCTTATAACATTTCGTGTCCTCTCGTTTTTGTCAATGAACATGAAGAGATATTTTATCAGAGTTTTTGTAAACCACATTAATCCCGTTTTTATTAGTCAACAATAAAGCAATATTTGATTATAGTCTTCGTCACATGACCACCATTTATGTTGCGTCTCGTCTCGTTTCTGTCACGTGATAAATGTTCGTTGACGACGATATTTTGTCATACATTTCGTTGACAAAAACAACACTAGTTCAACATAACTTTTTTTTCCTACTGGCCCGCCGGGCCAGTGGATCCGAGTTTTACTGGCCCCATGTACATTTTCACTGGCCCTGCACACACTTTTTTTCTTCTTCATAATTTAGTGTGAATAATTATAATACCTATATTAGAAAAATAACCAAATCTAAAGGGAATATCTATACTGTAACAATATAGATATTCCCTTTAGATGTGGTTATTTTTCTTTTAGTTAAAGCTACAACGAGTAAGTCGGCACGTTGGCGACACCTTTGAACAAAAGCGGTAGTATTTTTACGACGCCAGCTGTCGTGAAGCTCGTGCAGGGGGTGCAAGATTCAAATAATCAGGAAGCAATATAGTGCGTGTCCGTGTGTTGAAAGTGTGAGGGCACCGGACTCTTTTCGGCTCGGTGAGAGTGGTTAGTGACACAGCATCAACTACTCCTGATTGCAATGAGTTGATCCATTGTCACCTCTCACGGAGCTGAACGAGTATGTGTCCCCACACAAAGCGAATGAACGAGAGACGGCAGTTAGTTATGGATCACGATGAGGTAATGTGTTTATGTTGTTGTAAATAATGACTATTTCAGATGAATAAAGGTCATCTGATGATGCTGGTGAAGCAAAGTAAACTTTGTTTTAGTAGGCTACCGCTCATTCATTTAGGAGTAAACACTGCAGTCTAGGTTCACTCTGTGAAATTGTGTATACGTTGCTTGGCAACGCCCTCCCGCCCGCCTATCACTCTCCCTTTTAGCTTTTCTTCATTGCATTTTCTTTTTTTTCTTTGATGGTTCAGCCCCGTTAGTCATTATGACGACAAATAACTGTCTCAAACAAGGCTCCCGCGGGACAACGTCTCAATTTGCGGGACGTGTGAAAAGTAATGGAAATGCGATCTGGTCACCCTAGCAGTTAGAAGCATTGTTATTGAAAGTGAGCCCCCCTTTTTAAATGCGTGTTTTATAATCTGGCATTTATCCGATAGCTGTGAGGAGACAGCAGTCTCCGTTTGTCTGTGTGTGTGTTTGTCTGTGTGTGTGTGTATCGGGCTGCTGGGCTCAGTGGCTCTGTGAAGGTGCTGCCTGCAGTGCTTCAGCGTTTGTCTTCCTGTTACTTCAAAATAAAAGCCAACTCACGTTTGTCAAGTGAAATGCTTTTAATGTGAAGCCGCAGCCTTAATGCTCTATTTGTTTAACAGTAGCTAACTTAACTGCTGTGCGCTGATCTAAAGATAGTGTTTTTTTAATATAGAAAGCCGTGTCTCTGGCATTACCGGTGGTGACACAAGTTTATTTTGCTAAAAAAACGGCACTTTGTCCCGCATTGTCCCGCACAAACGTAGTCTTTGTCCCACATCTGGTGAATTGGGATCTGGTCTCCCTATCCCCTTCCCTCACCTGGAGCAGGGTTGCCGCGGATCTTGAAAAGCATTAAAAGTCATTAAATTTAAGTTTCAATATTCAAGGCCTTAAATGTCTTAAAAAGTCTGGAATTATTGGGTGGGCGGCATTAAATTTACTCGGGGGCAGAATTAATGAGTTTGCCTTATTTGTTTCATTCTAGTTTTATAGTTTAATTGTTAGATTTCTATGTTTTTATTTTATCGGTGTTTTATATACAAAGATATCCGGCAAGTCCGACGCCTACGCTAGAGGCAGTACGGCCGTGTGAGGCTGAGTACCGCATTTAAAACGTAGAAGAAGAATGTGTGTTCCCTGCTTTCGAATTTGAAGTCGGCCGCGGTAGAGCAAAAAAGGAGAGAACGACCCAGCGAAATGCATGCGCAGCTATTATAAATTCAGTGAGAGGTGGAGGGAGGACGACTGGCTGGCTTTTTTCACCCCGCGACCGCGACCACACACTGCCGCTGCTTGTAGGTGCGCAACCACCCGTCCGCTGATGATATAGGTAGGCTACTGTCGCAAATCACACAACACGTTGATTGTGTTTAGTGAACAATGTTTATGTATCTATATTTATAAATAGCTGCTCATCAGACGTTCATTCAGCTCATTCAGGTCGCGTTGACTTGGCGTGAGCTCATGGAGTGAGACGCGGGTCTCTTTCTGTCACTTTCTTTCTCTCCACTCTGCACTCCCTTTCTGACAGCTGTAAAAACTATTGCCGATCCTCCCATCAATCGCAGATAGTAGCCTACGTTTCCTTTGCCAATCGGTACAACTCGGTTTATTAACCTGAACGCCTGCAACAATACTGTATGAAGAAAAAATTACTTTGCGCAAATTACCGCAGGTCTCGTGAGCATGGATGTAAATCTACAGTGGGCCAACATACGATTTTGAAATTGCAAAAACCTCCCTTGACCTGTGGAACCAATTTTTAAATAGTTTCTGCCATAAGTTCTGAAAAATAAAGTTAATGGACTAAGTTTGTTATTTATTGAATAAGGAATTAAAATATGAAGAACATTCGGATTATTCTTCTCCCAAAAATATCCCATTTTTAATTTAGCCTAATTAAAATATTGTATGCTGCACCTAACACATATTTTCTAAATTTATTAAACTGTTCTTGTTACTCGATTAATCAGTAAATGTAAACCAATTGATACAGTTCTGTAATTGGTTAAAAAGGTGGTAATGATGGGTTTTCAGGTTGCCTTTACAGTGATCTCTTACACTGTGTGTGCAAATTTTTTAGGCAAGTTGTATTTTTGAGGATTAATTTTATTATTGAACAACTACAGTGCTCTCGGTCAATCCAAAATGTTAATGAACCTAAACCTGAATGTTTACGAAAGTAAAGGTGAGGTTTTGTCTTTCTTACGAGAATATATATATGTTTTGCTATTATTAGGTAACTATTAGTGTGCAGAATTATTCTGCAACTAAATAAAAAAACTAAAATTTTCCCATCTCACTTGTTTATTTTCATCTGTTACAGTGAGAATAATAAAACAACTCAGCATTTACAAATAAAAATGTCCGACATGTCAAAAAAAAAAATCAGTGACCAATATAATATAGCCACCCTTCTTTTCAATAACTGTCACAAGCCTTCCATTCATGGAGTCTGTCAGTTTCTTGATCTGTTGACGATCAACTTTTTGTGCAGCAGCAACCACAGCCTCCCAGACACTGTTCCGAGAGGTGTACTGATTTCCTTCACTGTAAATATCCCGTTTAAGCAGGGCCCACAGGTTCTCAATAGGGTTTAGGTCAGGAGAGGAAGGGGGTCATGTCATTATTTTTTCATCCTTAAGGCCTTTACTGGCTAGCCATGCAGTTGAGTACTTTGATGCATGTGATGGAGCATTGTCCTGCATAAAAATCATGGTCTTCTTGAAAGATGCAGACCTTTTACTGTACCACTGAAGAAAGTATCTTCTAGAAACTGGCAGTAGGTTTGGGAGTTGATTTTGAGGCCATCTTCAACCCGAAAAGGTCCAACTAGCTCATCTTTAAAGATACTAATAGTTCCCTCAAAAGATCAGCTAGTTGGACCTTTTTGTTTTTTATTTTCTGTAATTAGACAGCAGTTGTTAGCTAAAGTGCATTGAATATTTGGTAGTCAGATTTAATGTAACCCTTTACGGAGTATAGTGTAGTTTGTCGATTTCTGTTACCGCGGTATTGGTATTATTTTTCCATTTTAGAGGTCTTAAATGTCTTTAAATTTGAACTTTAAAAATTGGCAGATACCATGCTGGAGTGATAGGCTTCTCAAATCACGTTCCTGCGCCACACTGAAATCTGCGACCAATACGGATATGTGACCATAGACAGGGTTCAACATAACTTTTTTTTCCTACTGGCCCGCCGGGCCAGTGGATCTGAGTTTTACTGGCCCCTTGTATATTTTCACTGGCCCTGCACACACTTTTTTTTTCTTCATAATTTAGTGTCAATAATTTTAATACGTGTATTAGAAAAATAACCATATCTAAAGGGAATATCTATACTGTAACAGTATAGATATTCCCTTTAGATTTGGTTATTTTTCTTTAAGTTAATTATATGAAATGTTGATATTGCTCATACACATAATATAAAACCAGGCAAACATATTAAATTTGAAGCCTACAACTGAAAGTATGTTGAAAGAGTGGGCCAGTATTTTAAAGTCCAGTAGTTTGATGATTGTTTTTATTCTTGAATTTGGGCAGTTTAATGAATAGTTCACCTGCAGAAGTCATGTTCAAATAAGAGATGAAGGTCTGATCATTCTTTGTGGTGTGGTAGGCTGTTTTTATTAGCCTACTTTCTCTATATGCATTAGGGATGTGAATGTGTCGACCGAATGACCGGTTTTCCACTTGCGCTCAAGTTGACTTCAAAAATAGAATAGAAATCCGAAAATCAGTGGGTTATGCCGTTTTTTTTAATGGGAGATTTCACCGTGTACGAGTTCACGTCTGGTCGTGAGCGCGCTGCAGGAGTGTCACTTTTCCATGAAGTGTCAGCTTCACATAAGAGTCCGGTGTGGGACCATTTTTTCAAACTATTGATAAAAAACAATGCAGTGCAAAATATGCAGCATAAGTTAAACGCTCGTCTAAGACTATGACGTTAAATCACCTTAGAAACACACAATGCCTTCGTCCGATCACAGCAGCGTTTCACAAGCCCCTTTTACACAGCCAGTGAAAGCCGGGAATATGCCGGCCTTTCGGCCCTCCGCCCTGCTGTATAAATGCGACAGTTGCGGAACGAGGGAAGAAAGGTGCGAGTGATCGTTCCGGGAATTTTACTACCTCGGGGGGTAGTAAGATTCCCGACACGATCAGTTCCGCCTCTCTGTTTAAATGCTCCAGCTTGTTGATGCGGAACTGGGGGGCGTTTGACGTTCCATAGTCTACGTTCTAAACATGCGACCATGTTAGCAGTTGAAGGACGTGTGTTTAACATTAACCACGGCGGCCTGATGTCCCGTAAAAATCACCAAATAAAAGGAACGGCGTATAATCTAGCTGATCATAAGGTCCGTTGCTCAATCCAAACCCCCGCGCTTCATTTTGCAGAGTGTATGAGTCTATTTCTGCCCAGGAGAAGTTGTACAATGGGAAAGCTAGGCTAGGCTAAGTAAGGGATAAAGTATAGCGAACGGGTCACTTGCTAGAAATAAAGTCCGACAAGCTGAAGCAGGAGCCCGACGCGCAGCGGAGGGCTCTTGCTCTAGGTTCTTATGTAACTAAAACGTAGTTCAGTACGCCAGTAAATAGGAACGACCAAGGAACGGTGGAATAGTCTGCTCGCCCCGCTAGACTGTCTGCTTCAGCTGACTGAAGGCTCGGGCTCAGCTGTTAGCCACAGAGCTACTGTTTTGCTAACACAACTCAAGACTCGCACACTCTACAAATAATAATTCTAATCGGCCAATATGTTTAACAAGAGTTCCATCTAGCTAACAAAGCATTATCCCCCAACATAAATAACACAATTCATGGAGAAAATTACTGCGGAACGTTTACATTGCGGGCTGCAGCCTGAAGTTACTGTCTTAATATGCGGCCAAACGTACTCACATCGTCTTGACTGGATTCCGCCGCCGCTATTATTATCCTAAGTCTGAGCGTATATCCACACTTTATTTCTGCCTACAGTAACGTGACTTCACACACTGTGTGTAGGATATGTTTATGTCTATGTTTATGTCTGTCTCACAAAGAGACTCGCTCACAACCAACCTGTCACACAAACACACACACACACAGACAGACAGAGGTGAAGCAGTGAGCAGCGGAGTGATTTTTGTCAGTTTGGTTAACAGTCCCAGAGATGTTGGACTCAGCGCGTAGCGAGATCAACTGGCACATCGTGGGGACAGTAAAATACAGCCCTCTTACTGCAAGCTCCAGCACTTCTGCTCTCAATTCACCGGCCAGTATTGTTGTTGTAAAGCAGCTGACCGGCGCGGCGCTAAATGTTTACGTCACACCTGATGCTGTTTACAAGCACCTCTTTCATTCCGGAGCGCTGTGTAAAAGGGGCTACTGATGCGCCAGCAGGCCGGCGTTGCTTGGTTCTGTGTAAATAACACAGAAGCAAACAAAGCCGGCATTTTGGAGTGATGTTGTTCCGTCAATATGCCGCAATCTCTGTGTAAAAGGGGCTACTGTGTGATCTCGCCAGCGAGTGAGCCGCCGCGCAGATGAACTGTGGTTTGTGGCTAAAATAATAACCGGGGATATTCTCCCCGTTAGCGATTTCAATGGGAAATACTTCGCGATCTGATTGAATGTCTCGAGCCTGAAAACACAGTGCCAAACTGCGCGACTATAGGAACTGTACAGTGAGCGGAGTCCCTCCGTTCGTTTCTGTCTACAACCGACACAATCACCGGAGGCGCATTCACAGCGTTTAAATACAGCCTCTCATTTGTATTACCATTGGGGCTTGGATGCAAATACTGCAACATTACGGCGGCAGATAAAGGAAAAGCGCAGTTATCATTTTCTGCACCTCAACCTCTGCTGTGGGAAGAAAGAAAGGGGACAAAGCAAGTCGATTGATTTGTCGACTCGCAGGCGGACGGTAGGCAGCTCTGGCAACGGAGCGAGAGTGCACCCGCTTGTTGCTCCGCCTGTCTAAACGCCCACGCATCGGTTGTCCACTGGCCTTTCATTAAAAAAATATATTTTATATTAGGTTTATTATATTGAGTCTTAAATAAACACTGCTTTCATTCCGACTCTCAACCCGCATTTCAATGAACCATGATGTAGTCTACAAAAAGATACTGAACTGTGATTGGCCAGTCACTGGCCCGGGCGGGCCAGTGACTGGCCAATCAACTTGCCCTGCATTTGATTTTACTGGCCCCGGGCCATCGGGCTATACGTTATGTCGAACCCTGCCATAGAGCATGCACGCGTGAACCGAAAATCGGACTGGGTGTACGACCAGATCAAATGCAGTAATAAAAACTATATAAAAACGTCTTTCTTTGCACTGATGGTCTCGTTTGCTGTTAAAGGTAATTTATGATTATGAGAGGAAACATGAGGCTGTTTAAAATATATTTAAATGTTACTCGTTGCCGCTTTAATGATATGAAATATTGATATTGCTCATACACATAATATAAAACCAGGCAAACATATTGAATTTGAAGCCTACAACTGAAAGTATGTGGAAGGAGTCGGCCAGTATTCTAAAGTCCAGAAGTTTGAGGATTGTTTTTATTCTTGAATTTGGGCAGTTTAATGAATGAACCTGCAGAAATCATGTTCAAACATAAAAAAAAATAAGAGATGAAGGTCTGATCAGTCTTTGTGGTGTGGTAGTGTTTACTACTTTCTCTATGCATTAGGGATGTGAATGTGTCAAACCAATGACCGGTTTTCCACTTGCGCTCAAGTTGACGTTAAAAATAGAATTCCGAAAGTCAGAAGGTTATGCCGTTTTTTTTTAATGGGGGATTTCACAGTGTACGCGAGTAAACGTCTGGTCGTGAGCGTGCTGCAGGAGCTTCATTTCTACATGAAGTGTCAGCTTCACATTAAGAGTCCAGTGTGGGACCATTTTTTCAAACTATTGATAAAAAACAATGCAGTGCAAAATATGCAGCATAATGTTAAACGCTCGTCTAAGGCTATGATGTTAAATCACCTCAGAAACACACAATGCCTTCGTCCGGGCAAGGCAGCGTTTCACAGTGAGATCTCGCCAGGGAGCCGACGCGCAGAAGAACTGCGGGGTTTGTGGCTAAAATAATAACCGGGGATTAAGGCTGGGCGATATGGACCAAATCTTATATCACGATATAGGTAATTTTATATCACGATATGGATATATATCACAATATAGTATTTTTCCTTTAAATTCGATGGATTACAATAACCGTACTGAACTTTAATCACATTAGATTATTTTCATCTTTTGCTTGAAATTTAAATTTGCATACAAAAAAAAAACTGGTGCAAAATACCACACCAGTCTGGCTTTAGTCAGTCAGTGCAAAATAAAAATGACAGCATCAACCAAATAGCCTACATTTGACTTGAATTTTCCTGCAGTGTTTGCTCATCTTCATTTAAAAAAGCTGTCAAAATTAACTAATGAGCAAATGTCTGGTACTACATTAACTCCAGCTTCAACACAAATAATATTTAAGTTTGACATGTTTTAAAGTTACATAAAACCAGCCTTGCTGGCTGTCTCCAACAACAACAGCACGGGGGTGAAGCCCCGAGTAGGCTAAAGATGTCATTATTAGCCAGCTAGCTCACGAGAGCTAACCCATGTAGTTTGCGGCTTAAAACAAGCCAACTCTGCGTCACGGCAACAGCACGCTGAAGCAGCAAGCAAGTTTCCTTTGTCCGATTACATTTTTGACCGTTAATACCAGCTGATCTGCCACCGTGACACGGAGTTGGTTTGTTAACTGTAGTGATGGCGCACCGGAGAGAGAAGCTGTATTGCAGCCCAGAACTCTGCTGCAGAGCCCCTGTGTGGCGCGGCGGTGTAACTGCAGTGTAACTGTAGGGACTCGGAGGGACAGCTGCCTCCCGCTTTATCTATGCTCCCGCCACATGAACTTTTTTTCTCCGCGGTATAAACGGTATGGCCAAATCTCTCCCGGTAGACACTTTCATATCGTCCACGATATGATATCGTCATATTGCCCAGCCCTACCGGGGATATTCTCCCCGTTAACGATTTCACTGGGAAAGACTTCCGCGATCTGATTGTAGATCATGAAAACACAGAGCCATGTCGGCAGACAAACTTCGCGACTATAGGAACTGTCCAGTGAGCAGAGTCCCTCCGTTCGTTTCTGTCTACAATCGACACAATCACCGGAGACGCATTCACAGCGTTTAAATAAAGCCTCTCATTTGTATTACCATCGGGGCTTTGATGCAAATACTGTAACATTACGGCGGCAGCTAAAGGAAAAGCGCAGTTATCACTTCATTTTCTGCACCTCAACCTCTGCTGTGGGAAGAAAAAAAGGGGGCAGAGTAAGTCGATTGATTTGTCGACTCGCAGGCGGACAGCAGGCAGCTCTGCCAACGGAGCTAGAGTGCTCCCTCTTTTTGCTCCGCCTGTCAAAACGCCCACGCATCGTTTGTCCACTGGCCTTTCATTAAAAAATATATTATATATTATGTTTATTATATTGATAAACACTGCTTTCATTACGACTCAACGCGCATTTCAATGAACCATGATGTAGTCTACAAAAAGATACTGAACTGTGATTGGCCGTTACTGGCCCGGGCGGGCCAGTGACTGGCCAATCAACTTGCCCTGCATATGATTTTACTGGCCCCGGGCCAGCGGGCCGTTGGTTATGTCAAACCCTGGCTAAGGCGGCCGCCTTAGCAACGCCAGCCCCCCGCCTTGACTACCGTCTTTGAAATGCATTTAGTAATTTTAAGGGGAAAACGCATTGTATTTATTATTTCAAATATTGAGTTATTTTTCAAACAGCTTCTAGTGTAGGCCAAGCAGATTTATTTTCAGAATTTCAATTTTCAGAATTTATTCAATGTTGCTTTATTTTTATGTTTTAAATTGGGATATACATGTTCCAAAACGACCAATTACCTCTCTATTTAAAAAGAAATCAAGCAAGAAGGCTCAAAATAACCATTAATGAATTATAGGCTATCGCATCACAGTAGGCCTATTGTCCACAATACTCGCACAACAGTCCCCCATCCAAAAAGGAACTTTAAAAAGTTGAATTTGCTCTTTGATGTGCATACACATGTTAAGTGTATGGTCCATTATTTGTATTTAGTATATCTGCATGGTATTGCACCAAAACAGTAGAAGTTTTCTTTAATTGTGCTTTATAGCATACTGTCTAGGCCGCAACAACGAATCGATTACTAAAAGCGTTGGCGAATCAACGAATTTTGTAATCGATTCGTTGAGTCGCGCGATTAATAAGTCACTTGTAGGCGCGGCACTGTTTACATCCAGCCGCCGACAGGTTCATGCACGACCGCACGTGAAGCGGTGCGGGAAAGCTATAGTGTGAGCGGCCACAGCTTGTAGTTTGGTCAGCTGTCTTTGGGTTAAAAAAACTCCTTCAACTCAGTATCCGTCTAGTCCAAAAAAACTCTGTCAGCTGCTGCTGCAAACGGTGTGCAGACGGGCTCAGAGAGTCGGCATCAGCGCATCAACAGTCATTCAAAGCAGCGGCAGTAATCACACAACCGAACGGTGTAGAAATTCCCGTCAGTTAAATATAGTAATCCCGTTTTTAAATCCATGTTAAAATCGGAAGGATATAGAGCTAGTTAGCTTAAAAAAAGTAGCAAACAAAACATGTCAAATGTGATGTGTTCAGGCCGGCTCAGTAATATGATGATTGATGTGTTCAAATGCAACACCAAAAAAAAGAAATTTGAGATTTTGGGTAAAACTTGTTTTCCCAGCAATATAAAATAGATGGAATTATGACGTGTTTAATGTCCTATCTTGAGCAATGATCATATCAGCAATTAAAGCAATAATACAAGTTCTATTTCAACAAAATAATAGAGAAGTATCAATAGTGATATCAATAAAGACTTGGATCGTTAAGGAGTCTCGAAAATGGTATCAATATCAATAAAAATTAAGGATCTCCTGTCATCTGAGAGAAATTAAGATGATTTAATTTTTTTAACCGTTAGTATTTACCGGTTAAAAATCTTATCGGTTGACTGGTTTACCATGGACATACTGTATAAATGTATATCATACATTGTATGTTTTTTTTTTAGTTATCCCAGTTAAGTTTATTTAATTTTTTTTATAATTTAATATTACTTTTAATAGTTCCGGGACGTTGGAGCAATAACCTGGTGTTTTGACACTTCAGTCTGTACTGTGAATTTGAAGTAATGTTCAGTTTTTGAATTAAGATGCAGCATTTACAAATGTTTCGAATCGATTATTAAAATAATCGTTAGTTGCAGCCCTACTACTGTACCTGCACATAGCAAATAAAATTGCACAACTGTAAGGTCAGTGTCTGTTAGATTTTTGTAGTCAAATAAGCAGTTGTTTATTTCTTTACTGCGCATTGGCATAGGGCTGGGCAAAAATTTGATTACGATTAGTAATCACGATAAAACTACCGTCGATTACGTCAATATGCGTTTGACATAAATCCTCGATATGAAAATAAAAAAATAAAAAAAAAACATAACTGATATGGATTTACCTAACAGCCAATCACAAAGCAGAAATAAACTCAACAGCCAGTCAGATTGCAGTTTTTGCATTTCCTGTCTAATTACACGGCCATTTCCTGGTGCGACGTGCATGTTTGAGCTGCAGCGGTAAGGAAAGAGGAGAGCCTTGTGTGATCACCTCGGCAAGAGTGAAGAGAGTCTTGTGTTTAGCGGAAAATGTCGGCGCAGCACTCTGTAGTGCTTTTCCTCGTCATTAATTAATAAGTGGGATACACTGCGTCTCGCTGCTACGATGACACCATAGTCACGCCGCAGCCAGTGCTGTTCGCTCACTGACTCGCCCCGAGCCGTCTCTGTGCATTTACCGGCGTTGTACGCTCACTGCACGGGGGAATATATTGGAGCGGCCACACAGAAAGTGTGAAAATGCACGACAAGTTTTAACCGCCGTCCGACCGCTGCTATCAGCAGCGCGAGCGGTGGCTCTTCCAAAATAGCACTCTACTTAGTGTTGGGAACGTTACTTTAAAAAAGCAATTAGTTATAGTTACTCACTACTTGTTCCAAAAAGTAACTGAGTTAGTAACTGAATTATTTTATAATAGAAGTAACTAGTTACCAGGGAAAGTAACTATTTGCATTAGTCTACTGTAAAAAAAAAAGAAAGTTGCTGTATGTCAACAAATTTGGATTTTTCTGAGCAGTTTTCACAAGTCAGTTGAAATGAGTAGAACAGACAGGTAGGCCTACTTGTAGGCTACATAACCTTCAATATTTATTGCACATCAACAAACAGCAAGAGGTTTATCCTGCACTTCAAGTAGGCCTAGCCTATTTTGTTCTCAACAAAAGTAGTAGAGGAAACAGCTGAATGTACCGTGCTGATCTGCTATCACTGGATTCACTTCAGGGGTGTCGGCTAAAACACCACTTAAGGCCAAAACGTCAGACTATGAAGCATGAGACGATGAGAGGAGGAGTAAGGATTTATCCTATGCTTATTTCCTTCTTTAACATGCACAGCAGGCAGCAGCATACAGATACCAGGAAAATAACAGTAGCAATATTCGGCTCATGATGACACGCTAAACAGCTGTTGCAACTGGCGAATCGCGGCTGTTTAATAACGTGCATAAATTATAATTTATAGAGATCGGGAAACTCCATGCACTTACTCACAATGGCGATGCAAACAAACTCAGGGAGAGCACGTTTCAACCGTGGATTGATAGGTGGTTACTGCGGCAACGCGCACGCTCACACAACAGAGAGAGAAAGAAAAAGAAACTTCCCTAAACAGGCGCTCCGGCTGACTGACGTGATGGCGCTAACAGTTATAATGTCATCCACACTGAATAAAACACATCTTAAAACAGTATAAGAAATAACAATCGCTTATCTTGTTGTTAACCCACCGGTCTCCTTACTAGCAGTTTGTGTAGTATGGAGCCAGGGGTGCTTTCGGATTACACAGTTTATTCAATGAATTCATAGTAACGCACCGCATTTAACGTTCAGTAACGATAACGGCGTTGTAACGACGGAAAAAGTAATTAGTTAGATTACGCCGTTACTGAAAAAAGAACGGCGTTACCTAACGCCGTTATTTTAAACGGCGTTATTCCCAACACTGACACTGACGGACCTCTAATAAAGGCTACACTGTGTCCCACTGCTACGATGACACCATAGTCGCGCAGTAGCCGCGGCCAGCGATGTTCGCTCACTGGCTCGCAACACGGGGGAATAAATGATGAAAAACAATCAAAAAGAAGCAAAGCTACATTATAACATACAGGGAGCTGTTCAGTTCAGCCTCATTAGCCTGCTGGTCTATAAGACCATGTAGCTACAGCATGAGCATCTCCCCTACCTACAGCTGTTGTTGTATGTGTCAGTAGTAGCTTGTGATGTCCTCTGACACTCATCAATCATCTGAGCCACAGCTCTACAAACATTTAAGAGTGTTGCCTCCCTGCCTGAGGAGTTTGATGTGATAGTAGTCACTTTCAGATATTTTAGTTTTAAAAACATTATGTTATGTAGCATAATATCTGGTTTTACAATGTTTACATTTTGCACTTTATACTCACATTTCTACTTTTTAAAATAGCTGACATGTAAAACCAGTAATTCTCATCATATTCATATTTTATATCTTAAAGTTCAGTACTTAAATGTGTCAGGGCCTTTGTTGATCCAATTGTTTACTTTTTATGTATGGTTGTGTCTCTACAATATGTTTACATCTTACAAGATGTTTGCTGTAGCCCTGCCAAAGGAGTTTATCGTGAAAGAAGTCAGAGCTTTTATTTTTATTTACAATATTTTCAATAGGTTACAAGGCAAGCTATCTTATATTGTTTAGTTAGGTGCAGTTAAAACATGATTGTGAAGTTAAATGTTTATACAGTATTTAAATGTGATTCAATGTTCTCTTATCACAATATGCTAATAAACAACATTGTATAGTTTAACTAATGAACACTCTGGTTTCTTCAAGCTTCAGCAGTATCACACTATATATCATGGTCAATATAGATATCGATCAATATCAAAAGAATAATCGTGATAATATTTGTTGCCATGTCGCCCAGCCCTACATTGGCATCTTTGAGCATAATAACACCAATATGTTCGCTGCGCCTCCCGTGACCCTGGGCAGTGACCACCTTGACTAAGACATTTTCTGGGGGAACACTGAACTCCCAATATATGATAGACCTACATGGCTTAATAATAATAATAATAATTGATAGGTTTTATATAGCGCTTTATTGCCTAGGCACTCAAAGACGCTTTACAGGGTTCCTGGTTCAATTCGTTCACACACAGTCATACCGGTGGTAATAGGCCTATCTGGATTCATTTTACACAAACACATTCGTTCTCGCACTTCATACATGTGCCGACGGGAGTCGCCGTTTCTCCTTTCTGTGCGTACACATGGGTCAGAGTTTGCGTGGAGGACCGCACATCTTCCCATCAAGTTTGTTTTTTATAAATCCCAATGTTTGTGTACAAATTGGCGTGTGCCCTCTTCTGGGCGTACGCCACGTTTATAAATCAGGCCCCAGGACAGTTGGCCGGCCATTTGCTGCTTCCCGAAGTGGTAGATATAGGTAGGCTACACACACTCACCGCTTTTTTTTTAAAGAGGGTTGGATATCAAGGACAATGACATGAACATGCTGTACAAAATAGGCCTGTGTGCTGAATAGGCTACATGTTCATACAGGTCCTTCTCATATAATTAGCATATTGTGATAAAGTTGATTATTTTCCATAATGTAATGATAATAATTGAACTTTCATATATTTTAGATTCATTGCACACCAACTGAAATATTTCAGGTCTTTTGTTGTTTTAATACTGATGATTTTGGCATACAGCTCATGAAAACCCAAAATTCCTATCTCAAAAAATTAGCATATCATGAAAAGGTACTCTAAACGAGCTCTTAACCTAATCATCTGAATCAACTAATTAACTCTAAACACCTGCAAAAGATTCCTGAGGCTTTTAAAAACTCCCAGCCAGGTTCATTACTCAAAACCGCAATCATGGGTAAGACTGCCGACCTGACTGCTGTCCAGAAGGCCATCATTGACACCCTCAAGCAAGAGGGTAAGACACAGAAAGAAATTTCTGAGCGAATAGGCTGTTCCCAGAGTGCTGTATCAAGGCACCTCAGTGGGAAGTCTGTGGGAAGGAAAAAGTGTGGCAGAAAAAGCTGCACAACCAGAAGAGGTGAACGGACCCTGAGGAGCATTGTGGAGAAGGGCCGATTCCAGACCTTGGGGGACCTGCGGAAGCAGTGGACTGAGTCTGGAGTAGAAACATCCAGAGCCACCGTGCACAGGCGTGTGCAGGAAATGGGCTACAGGTGCCGCATTCCCCAGGTCAAGCCACTTTTGAACCAGAAACAGCGGCAGAAGCGCCTGACCTGGGCTACAGAGAAGCAGCACTGGACTGTTGCTCAGTGGTCCAAAGTACTTTTTTCGGATGAAAGCAAATTTTGCATGTCATTCGGAAATCAAGGTGCCAGAGTCTGGAGGAAGACTGGGGAGAAGGAAATGCCAAAATGCCTGAAGTCCAGTGTCAAGTACCCACAGTCAGTGATGGTCTGGGGTGCCATGTTAGCTGCTGGTGTTGGTCCACTGTGTTTTATCAAAGGCAGGGTCAATGCAGCTAGCTATCAGGAGATTTTGGAGCACTTCATGCTTCCATCTGCTGAAAAGCTTTATGGAGATGAATATTTCATTTTTCAACAAGACCTGGCACCTACTCACAGTGCCAAAACCACTGGTAAATGGTTTACTGACCATGGTATTACTGTGCTCAATTGGCCTGCCAACTCTCCTGACCTGAACCCCATAGAGAATCTGTGGGATATTGTGAAGAGGAAGTTGAGAGACACCAGACCCAACACTGTGGATGAGCTTAAGGCCGCTATCGAAGCATCCTGGGCCTCCATAACACCTCAGCAGTGCCACAGGCTGATTGCCTCCATGCCACGCCGCATTGAAGCAGTCATTTCTGCGAAAGGATTCCCGACCAGGTATTGAGTGCATAACTGAACATAATTATTTGAAGGTTGACTTTTTTGTATTAAAAACACTTTTCTTTTATTGGTCGGATGAAATATGCTAATTTTTTGAGATAGGGATTTTTGGTTTTTCTTTACTTTTTTGCCAAAATCATCAATATTAAAACAATAAAAGGCTTGAACTACTTCAGTTGTGTGTAATGAATCTAAAATATATGAAAGTCTAATGTTTATCAGTACATTACAGAAAATATTGAACTTTATCACAATATGCTAATTATATGAGAAGGACCTGTAATAGGCAAGGAGAGTGGTGTGCTACTGTCAACTCAAGACCAACTCCGCCGTCCCACCCGCCTTTTATTCACATCAAATGGTGTTTACAAGCCTCGTGTGTGTGCGTGTCTGCTAACGATAAGTGATGCTGGGAACTTCCCGTTTATCCCAGCTGGGGTATTGTCAGCGTTTCCTGCCTGCCTGGGAACCGACAGCCTCGGTCAGCCAGGTCATGGGAATCTTCAGAAAGTACATAGTTCAAAACAAGATGTGGTTATATAAGTTCCCTTCGGAGCATATGTTTACACAATGAAAAATCCAACTCTCACACCTAACATAAATGGCCCTTATCCCGGAATTAAAACACTATGTGGAGTTTTAGTATCCTTAATAATATTTAATGTGGCCTATATTCGCGTGCAAACCATGTGGCTTTGTTTCAGATAAAGGCCTATTGCAAATATAAAATAAATTCGCACATAGGCAAACCCTTTTACACAAAATAAATAAATCCAACTAGCCTATGGGTTTTGTTAACGGATGGACCGTCGGATTTATGGCATTATGAGTCGTTTTCATATCAAAAGGAAAGGCATGAAAAGGTTGTGGTTATAATAAGGTTAGACGAATGGAAAATATTCCTTTTGCCTTGACCACCAATTATTTGCGAGTTAACCCCAATAGAATGCAGCTAAAAAAAATGTCTTCCAAGTGCGACAAAATGTTATGTTATGAGCTCAATGCACGCTAGTTGGGGAAATACTGTTACGTTAGGGCAGTGCTTCTCAAATCGTGGGGCGGGAGTTGTCAGGCGGGGGGGGGGGGTGGCCTTGATTTCCAACTGACCATAGCGAGCGCGATGTGTGCTTGTGTATAGTAATATACGCGCGAAAGCACCGCGATTTGCAGTAAATAAATGTCCACATGTGTCTCCAAGTGTCTCTGTAGGCTATTTAAAAAGAAATCAAGCAAGTAGACTAATAATAATGTAACCGGGTGGTACAGTTAATATCTTTATGAATATAACACTTTCAGTTGCAGTACTTGGGAATGGGATTGCGGGTGGTTTGCAACGGGTAGTGTGGCCGTCTGGTCACAGGGTGGCAGTATTGAGTCTTACTATATAGTGCTGCGCCCGATGCATCCTGGTCCCTTCTTCCGTTGTTTACCTCTGGACAGCGTTGGTCTTTTCCGTGAAGACGAGGTATATCTCGATTGTTTGCGTTTATAGAGTGGCTTATGGACATATGCTGCCGGTTGTTGCTGTATGGAACAGTTTTATAGCGATACCAGTGAGTATTTGTGTTGGATGGCCGTGTTTGTTTAGGATGTCTGGGGATTTTCGACGCCAGTCGCCAAACGTGGGCGTTCGCTTGCAATGAGATGTATGGCACCACGCGGTGTGTTTGTGAATCGCAGTGTCGCTTAACAGTGTCTATCTTTTAGAGATAACGACTCGGGGGGAAATAAGTCCGCTGGAAACTTCAGTAAGGGCTTGCCTTAGTTCAAGTTGCTGAAATGTAAGTGTTATAAGTCAATGTGTATAATATGTATAATGAGTCATTTACTGTTTACATTATTAAATGACCTGTTAATGTTTATAGTGGTGAAATGTGTATGTAACATGTTATTTTACATTCCCTGTTTACAGTCATGCCACTGCCGTATTTTATAGGCTAGTATTTTATAGGTTAGTATTTTATAGGTTAGTATGTTATAGGCTAGTATACTGTATTTTTCCATTGTAGTATTTACTTTATTCATTTATTTTATAATTCAGTCTCCTAGAGTTAAATTGAAGTGCAGCTGTTGAGCACTGAAGGATAAAGAAAGTCTTTAAAGAGGACCTATGATACTTTTTGACTTTTATGACCTATAAACGTTGTTATGATGATTTATAGTCATGTTTAACCATACTAGATTATCAAATAATGACGTACATGCATTTCGACGTATTCCCTGCTTACCATCTGGGGTGTCTGTGCAGAGCACCAGACACTATTCTAGCCAGTCGAGAAGTCACGTGTTCAAAGCGGCTTGACGCTTTGTAACATCGTGACGTCGCATGTAACTTGGTGTCATCACCACGCGG
This sequence comes from Ammodytes marinus, assembly GCF_949987685.1. Classification (NCBI taxonomy): domain Eukaryota; kingdom Metazoa; phylum Chordata; class Actinopteri; order Uranoscopiformes; family Ammodytidae; genus Ammodytes; species Ammodytes marinus. Next base: position 23,324,561 of record NC_137234.1, on the reverse strand, counting down.
ATGTTTCCATGTATGGTAATGCTGCCACTTTCCTACTCGCGTCTGCCTCGCGCCCTTATAGGTCCATGCTCGCACCTCCCGCCCAGGCCCCCAGGACGCTGCCTTCTCCGAGCAGCCAGCATGGACAGGTGGCCACGCCTGGTATTACACGCATTAGACTGTCTGTGACGGGTCCGTAAATCAAAATGGAGATCATAGAGGTCCAGCCCAGGTCCAGCCCCATTCATTCCCAATACAATTTCGTCAAACAAGAATGTATCTCCGCTAAATTTTTTCTGGATATCGATCAAAGGCTCATACTTTTCTTTAGACCATGTACTAATAGAATGGAAGTTTTCGCTTTTCAAAACGCCACCGAAAGCGTTTTATAGCCGTTTTATTTTCAGTTTTAGCCGTTAGACGTGTAGCCGCTAAAAGGAGCCGTAGTGAAACAACCGTTGCTTTGGCCGGCCCGGCCTCCGATGGCGGGAGGAATCTTCGTTTATCACTATATTACTTTACAACGACGGGGTGTAATTTAAAGATTACATATAGAGAATCATCGGGGATTAGTAACTTATACTTCCATGGTCGATAAACAATGCAACTGTGCTCGTCCCGCTTAGCTTAATGCACGGACATATTATAACGTTACACTGAGTAACGTCATGCTTTAGGGGCGTGCCAAGCTCACGTGAAGCAGAAAGTCACTTCCTTGTGGCTTCCCTGCGCCAATGAGCAGCTTTCATAGGAATGAATGGGCGCCATGTTTCAATACGGTGTCCATTTCTTTATATGTCCATGCTCCCGCCACTGAAAGTGTTCCGGAAGGAAGGTAACCAATAACAACGAAGTTGGGTTTTCAGGAAGGGAGGGGAGGGGGCGGAAATGTCAAAAGCAAAGTGTTTACCTTTCTTTATAGGTCCATGGTGTTTATAGGGCATGCTGGATCGCCAAAATAAGAGAAAGAGCTTCCCGAAAATCTACATAGTTTTTTGTGATGTGATTCGTGTCAGGTTGCTCTATAGCAGTGTAAAACAAGAAATTAAGACCAGAAAAGTAGTATAATAGGTCCTCTTGAATTATTACACTCTGTCACAATAATTGAAATAATGTGTTCCATAATACATTAATGCTACAAAAACCCCGAATTCATTGTGTCCTGTGTGGCATCTAATTCCACGGGCTACAATAACAATGCATCACAGAAGGCATATTGGCCAATAAAAAAACGCCACCTTAACTAGGCCTATGTTTACAGTTTAAAAATGTTTTGAATGAAATGCAAACCTCAGTTAATCATTTGCTCTTGTTTCTCTGTCCTGAGATTCACACAGACTGAGTAGTCTTGTTTAAATGTTACAAATTGAGCTAATAAACTGAACTTCGAATTTGTTTTAAGTTGCTGCAGAAGTTGGCTATCTCAGCTAATTTTATAATCTAACATCTAATTTGATAATAAGGTGATTGTATGCAGAATGCTCGTGCCAGAAACTCATACAGTGGTTTTATACAGATAAATAAATACATATTAGCAGGTTCTCAACAGTATTTAAATTTAGGTGGGGGGGCGCGAAAAAATGACAGAAAATAATTGAGAACCACTGCGTTACGGTAAGTTGATTATGATCAGTTGACATTATTTTCCAAACTGGCAAAACCACATGACTTTTTCACTCTATAAAGCTTCAATGTAGCTATATGGTGGGTGTATGTCCCCTTTTTAAGTGCATGTGAGTCTATCGCCATGTGGTAGATTTCTACACAACGCCTGACACCAACTTCTGCTCACACTCGAGCTGTTGAACTTACTTTTAAATGTCGTTAGGGTCCAATTGCACCGGAGGCGGAAACATGAGTAGTCCTACAAGTGAGCAAACAACTGCTCCATATATTTCTATTTGTGGCGTTCAATAATCCATATTCCCATTAGTGTCCGTCTGGTTTGACTCAATGTGCAGAATCCTTCCTCCTGCTGATGCGGCTGCGGCTGCACCTGAACTCTCAGCTAAACTTTGCTCCCCCTCTGTCGAGTTGGCTACGACTTCTACTTCTTCTTCTTCTTCGTTTATTTACCTTCAGACTGTATGCCTTTATGGCACAATACTGCCACCCGCAGGAGAGAAATATATATATATATATATATTCCAAATGGGCCTATCCTATTTCCATAGGAATAATCCAGTGGCCTTTATAAAATCCAGGAACAGTTTTTATAGTCCCAGGCTGGTTCTCAATGGGATTAAGAATGCTCTTTAGTGTAAAATATGTTGTGCCCAGGCTTCAGAGCTGTATACAGCTGTTCCATCTGTTCCATAATAGATATATTTTTATTGGCTGAAAAAAAAAATACATTTTCTTCACTTTTGATTGTATGGGCAGGCCCACCCTTGCCTCTTGGCTACCGCCAGCCCCGCTTGCCATTATGAATCGCCATTCAAAAACAGCTTGATAAAGCTGGGTAGGCTATAATTGGGGGAAACATCTAATTTGCCCGAATTGAGAGTTACACAATTAAGAAAAAACAATGATGGGCCTGTTCATAACTAATTTATATATTTTTTGTAATGTAATGATTATCATGACATTTTTTAAAGAGGACCTATTATACTACTTTTCTGGTCTTAATTTCTTGTTTTACACTGCTATAGAGCAACCTGACACGAATCACATCACAAAAAACTATGTAGATTTTCGGGAAGCTCTTTCTCTTATTTTGGCGATCCAGCACATCCTGTCAACACTTGAGTGTGTGTGCTTCGGCAATCTCCGCTCCCTCCGCCTGTGCATCGGCCATCTCCGCTACCCTCCCCCCCCCCTCCTGCAAACCCCACTCCGTTGTGATTGGTTACCTTCCTTCCGAAACACTTTCAGTGGCGGGAAGCGCGAGCATGGACCTATAAGGGCGCGAGGCAGACGCGAACAGGGAAGTGACAGCATTACCATACATGGAAACATCCGCGTGGTCACATCACCAATTTTTATGCGACGTCACCAATTATGAAAGGGTAGACCGCTTTGAAGACGTGACTTCTCGACTGGCTAGAATAGTGTTTAGTGCTCTGCACAGACACCCCAGACGGTCAGCAGGGAATACGTCGAAATGCATGTAAGTCATTATTTGATAATTTAGTATGGTTAAGCATGACTATGAATCATCATAACAACGTTTATAGGTCATAAAAGTCAAAAAGCATCATAGGTCCTCTTTAAGAAACCTCAATTTTGGGGGGCCCCCGGGTCATCTCTTTTTCCTTTGTAATAAAAAATAAAAAATAAATAAATTATAAAACATTTTTTTGGGGGGGTACTTGGTGCCCTACGCGCTCTGCATACCCTGCGTATAGGGAGCGGCGGCCCTGGCCAAAGGAGAGGCACCTATTTGCAGACCCATGGGGAAGCGGAGCTCCACCGGAAGCACAACATTTCTTCTTCGTTTTGTTTTACTGGCGGCGATCACCCAGCGTTTCTTCTTCTTTTTGTTTTACTGCCGGCGTTCACCTAGCGGTGAATAATAACAAGACACAGTTTCCACCGGTTATGGTGCTAGTAGACAGTCAAATAAGTCAGTTTGTTAAGGGTCCCAAGTGGCCAGGACGGTGGTAAAAAGTAGATGTTGAGGTATAAGACGAATGAAGCAACAAAGCTTTGTGTGTACATCTTCCGAAATCCGTCTCTTTAATTCACAATTATCACAAGTAGGCCTAGGTCAATCACATACAAATATAAACTCTTATAAATAAAACACAAAAAGTGCCACCACATTAAAATAAACAGCTCATTTTAAAAAGTGGGGTGAAAGACATTAACGTCTGACACATAAGGTGACAGTTTCCATTCTAGATCCTGATTGATTTATTACCAGATCCCTTGTCCTCTAGTGATCACAGTTTTAATTATTCTATCATTTCTATATTCATATTAGGCTATTGAACGATCGATGCTCGTCTGTGACTTTGTCATCACGCAAGTGAACAGTAACGATCGCGTGCAGCCGCAGAATTACATTTCAACCAGACATAAATAGCCTATGCTCAGTGGCACAGACGTTAAAAAACTCCTGTTAATAAATAAATAAATAATGAGATACATACAATACAATAGGTTTATTAATCTGAATGTAGAGCATGTTCACGATGTGTTAGGTGGCCGCATATAAACGGCACGAGGGCTGAGAACTAAGCTACTGATCAGATAAATGATCGATCAAACGTAAAATCATCAGGAAATGATAAAAACATCCCGATGGAGATTTCTATGGAGTGATTTTGCTTTAAACTGTACAGGGTCGCGTTGTGGCAGTGACACTCTTTCTTCAGTCGGAGCTGCAGCGTAAAGTGAAAACAAACTCAGAGTAGGTTACAATTCTGACCAATGAAATGAGTTCGGGGCGTGGCCCCATCGTGCTTCCGGTGGAGGTCCGTTTCTCCATGGGTCTGCAAATAGGTACTCTTGGGCCAAAGGGCAAAATCCCCCACTTGATTCTTTGGTTATCCTCCCCTAATTAACACCTACTCCACTGCCCATCCCTCCTAGTCCTCCTTTCATCCCCCCATCCTCCTGTGATGGCCCTACTTAGCCCTCTTGTGGTTCCCAGTCTACTTATCGTCTCCTGGCTGAGGACTCCACCCCTCCCCCACCTGTTACCTCTGCAGGGTTCTTGACAGCTGATCATGTCAGAAGACAGTTGATGAGACTCCACCATAGTGTAAAAAATGGATATAGCATCCGGGCTGATCTCAGTTCTTTCAACTGTTTCCAATCCATGCGCCTCGCCATCTTGTCAAAGTTTGACTCCACCTCATTTCCTCGCATCAAAAAGGGCACTGATGTGACGTTGGGGGGAGGGAGATACTCCCATCTAGCTGACGTACCGTGACGTACACCGAATTAGCAACATTAGCACGACCGCCAGGAGCTAGGCTAACAGCACACCCTCTATAGACGAAGTGAGGGACAGCGGCTAGCTGTCGCCGCGCCCCTAATTTTTCATATATTTTAACCTCCAATAGAATAAAAACTAGCCTGCTAGAAAAATAATCACCCCCCTCAGTCATAGAGATATGAACTAAACATACAGACTAGAATGTTTTTTTGGTCCAGGCCTTAAATAGGTTTAATAATGCTGTGAAAACGGCATATTAAACATTGGAGTCAAGGAAAAATTGCTCTGTTTTGAAACCTGCCCCTAGTGGCCACCGGAAGTTACTGCAATGTGTGTCACTTCCACATTGGATGCTGGTAAGACTCTGTTGTGCTTCAAAGCCACCACCATACCTATTCCAAAGAAGCCCTTTCCAAACACTTTCAGTGAGGATCGCCCCATTGCACTGACACATGTAATCATGAAGTATAGTGAAGTTTGCAGACAACACAACTGTGGTGATGACACCCACTAGATTCAAAGGTTTTTATTTATCACATACTCATACAGATGTACAGTGAAATGTTTTTTCGCTGTGAAAGGTCTACAGGAAAGAGGTAACACAGCTAGCCACGTGGTGCAGGGATAACTACCACTTCCTTTACGTTGACAAGAGCAAGGAGGTTGTTATTGATTTCTGGAGAGTCCCCACTCCTAAACCCCCACTGACCACGCATTAATACTGTGGAGAGAGTGAGAAGCACCAAAATTCCTTGGGGTTCATATCAGTGAGGATCTCTCCTGGACAACCAATCCCTGCATCACTGGCCAAAAGGAGTGTGGAAGGGGATCAGGTGAGAGATGCAAGCTACAATATAATACAATTATTGGTAACACTTTACAATAAGTACACAAAATTGTAGTAGCTACTACATACCTACTACATAGATATGTGTTACCTACTACATAGGTTTTTTTTTGTGTTACCTACTACATAGGGTTTTTTTTGTGCTACCTAACACATAGGGTTTTTTTTGTGCTACCTAACACATAGGGTTTTTTTTTGTGCTACCAAACACATAGGGTTTATTTTTTTGTGTTACCTACTACATAGGGTTTTGTTTTTGTTACCTACTACATAGGTTTTTTTTGTGCTACCTAACACATAGGTTTTTTTTGTTGTGCTACCTAACAGGTTTTTTTTTGTGTTACCTACTACATAGGGTTTTTTTTGTGCTACCTAACACATAGGGTTTTTTTGTGTTACCTACTACATAGGGTTTTTTTTTGTGTTACCTACTGAGGTATATGGGCTTGTTTCCATTCAAAAAGGTGCAGTTTGGAAGATAAATGAATCGACTCGAGTACAGTTGAGGAGGTCAGGAACAATTCTTTATTTAAACAAAAAGCTCAACTGTGGTCAAGATTAGGGTTGTGGCCAGAACCCTGTGCCAATCAAAAAGTACTAAGTATCTGATTAAAGGATGAAGAGCTCCCAAAAAACCTGTCTCTCCCAAAGCAACAGTGGGTTTTGTACCTCAAAAAGGGATGATCTGATTGGTCAAACATTCTTCCTGAAACCGGCCCTTACTCATTCTATTGGTGAGCCTTAATTATCTCTTTCCTGGTCATTCTGTATCTGACTCGCGTGTAAAGCAACATACATTGGAATCTAAAAACGTGTAGCTATTGTCTTCAATGCAAACTATTTTTGCGTGTGCAGCATACCTTCATCCTGTTATGCTCAGAACTTCCTATGGAAAGGAACAATGTGCATCAGGGTGAGGCGTGGTGAAATTGGTTTCATATTCGACATTCGTCTATTTTCCGGGGTTGTAACTGTAATAGCGTCACGAAAACAACACAAATTTCCTCCAGAATGGTATTATTATGTACAGAAGACTAAGACTGACATTTCACAGGCTCGACCAACTCACCAAAATCAGCGAGTCTCGCGAAAGATCAAAGAAACCGCGCCGAATATAGTGTTTAGTGCCACACGGCAGCGGACTGCTTAGGGACCGTCGCAAAAGTGCAACGTCTTTTTTCTATTCTTAATAACTCACTGGAAATTCATCCTATCAACACCAAACCACTTCTGTTGTGTTTATGAACTCATTTTGTAGTTACCACAACCCTTTGTTTTAAAGAAAAGCCTTTGATTTTTTTTTAAAAGGGAAAATTATTCAGTGTGTATATTGCATGGATATTTAAGGCAATTTTTTCAATAGCTCACAGTTTTTTATAGCTATCAACACCAAACCAACTCTGATGTGTTCAAGAACTCACTGTGGAGTTCCCACAGCCCTTAATTTTCAAGAAAAAACTTTTAATTTTTTTTTGAAAGGCAAAATAAGTCACATCATATATTTAATCCATATTTAAGGCTCTTTTTTTCAATAGCTCACTGGTCTTTATAGCTATCAACACCAAACCAACTCTGGTGTGTTCATGGACTCACTGTGGAGTTCCCACAGCCCTTAATTTTCAAGAAAAAACTTTAAAAATGTTTTGAAAGGCAAAAGAAGTCAGATCATATATTTAATCCATATTTAAGGCTCTTTTTTTCAATAGCTCACTGGTCTTTATAGCTATCAACACCAAACCAACTCTGGTGTGTTCATGGACTCACTGTGGAGTTCCCACAGCCCTTAATTTTCAAGAAAAAACTTTCAATTTTTTTTTGAAAGGCAAAATAAGTCACATCATATATTTAATCCATATTTAAGGCTCTTTTTTCAATAGCTCACTGGTTGTTATAGCTATCAACACCAAACCAACTCTGGTGTATTCATGGACTCACTGTGGAGTTCCCACAGCCCTTAATTTTCAAGAAAAAACTTTCAATTTTTTTTTGAAAGGCAAAATAAGTCACATCATATATTTAATCCATATTTAAGGCTCTTTTTTCAATAGCTCACTGGTTGTTATAGCTAGCAACACCAAACCAACTCTGGTGTGTTTATGGACTCACTGTGGAGTTCCCACAGCCCTTAATTTTCAAGAAAAAACTTTATTTTTTTTTTGAAAGGCAAAAGAAGTCAGATCATATATTTAATCCATATTTAAGGCTCTTTTTTCAATAGCTCACTGGTTTTTATAGTTATCGACACCAAACCAACTCTGATGTGTTCATGAACTCACTGTGGAGTTCCCACCCTTTATTTTCAAGAAAAACCTTTTCAATTTTTTTTAAAGGTAAAAGTAGTCAGTGCGTATATTGGGTTCATATATAGGCTTTTATTTTTGTAATAGCTCCCTTGTTTTAGTAGATATCAACACCAAACTGCTTCTGATGTGTTCACAAAGTCATTGTAGAGTTCCCACAACCTTTTATTTAAAATAAAACATTTCAATTATTTTAAATGCATAAGTAGTCAGTGCATACTGTATATTGCATTCATCTTTAAGGCCTTTATTTTGTAATAGCTCACTGGTAATTATAGATATCAACACCAAACCACATTTGATGTGTTCATTAACTCATTGTGGAGTTCCCACAGCCCTTTATTTTCAAGAAAAACCTTTAAAAAAATGTAAGGCATCAGTAGTCAGTGCATATTTTGCATTCATATGTAAGGCTTTTATTTTTGTAAATTTGATTCTTACTTAAGGTGTTTATTTTTTAATGACTCACTTGTATTTCAACATTTCAGCACCAAACCACTTATTGTGTGTTAATTGACTTTATTTCATTTGCACACATTCATTAAAATATACAACAATACATCATATAATGTTATGGTTTGTCCTGTTGCGTGTTGGTGAGTCTCGTCTTCTGTGTTACCCATGTTACCTGTCTTTTGCCTTTTTGCCCTTTGCCTTTTGGCCGTCCTGAGTTTTTTTTGTATTTTTTGTGGAGCAATAAATTACCTTTTTTCTTTTTAACGTCTGCGTTTGGGTCCTACTTGCCTGCCTGCCTACCTCACCATAACAGAATGCACAGACCAAAATTGGACCCAGCAGACACTCTTTTTTGCCGTGAGTTGGAGGACATGCTATTTTTTATTATCAGTGCCATGGACGGCTGGGAGAACATTCTGTAATGAGAAAGTTAAGCAATAGTGATACGTTAATAGTAGCATTAGATTTTATTTAATCATACAGCAAGGATCTCCGCGGAGAGGCCACTAATCCAAAACACAGGGAATGTGTTTGCAAGAGTGAACCCCGTTTCGTAGGAGAGAGGGATATTGAAGCACATTGCTTCAGGCAGGCAGACAGACTAATTGTACATAACTTAACCATAGGAGGAGTTTAGCATAGGACAATAGAACAGACAGAGTAATTGTGCATAAATTAACCATAGGCGTGGCTGTCCATGCGATACTCTCAACCACACCCATAAGTCCATACAAACAATGGCCAAGTAAGCATTCTAACATCTGAGTCCAGAGATATATATATCATATGCAATATTTCCCACTACAATTCCCAGTAGGAAGGAGCAGGGGCATGTGCTGGGGCGTACATACAAGACTGTCGCTGCTAAGCCCGAGTTGGAGGACGCCTTACCCGAGTGGGCAGTCGAGCTTCTCAACCCCACCGTTTTTTGGCCTGAGAGCTACATGCCACTGCCACCGGACTTTTGCGACCGTCCCAAGCCTCCACGCTCCAGCCTCCAGCCACTGCCTCCGGTTTCCTGCTTCCAGCCACAGCCCCCGGGCCCCAGCTACCAGCCTCCTCCTGCCTTAAGGACTATCAGAGTGGGGGTGGTGAGTTTGGATTACCAGCAGTTTCCACAATGCTCTCCAGCTCCCGAGTTGTCTCCGGCCTCCAGCAGCAAGCTTCAGCCTCCGGCCTCCAGCAACAAGCTCCAGCAGCAAGCTCCAGCCCCAGGCTTCCAGCAGAAAGCTCCAGCCCCAGGCTTCCAGCAACAAGCTCCAGCCCCAGGCTTCCAGCAACAAGCTTCAGGTCCCGGGCCCCAGCAACCAGCACGCTAGACACCTGCCCCAGCACGCTAGCCACTAGCACGCTAGCACTGTCTAGTTCCTGAGCCCACTCCACGTTATCGTGAGGGGGCCCACCCTCCGGGCCTGCCAGGGGAGGCTTGCTGTCTTCGCCTTCCAGAGGGGGACCGGCCGCTTCGCCTTCCTGAGGGGGATCGCCCCCTGCTCCTGCCCGAGGGGGACCATCCTTCGCTCCTGCCCGAGGGGGACTGCCCTTCGCTCCTGTCCGAGGGGCCCAGCCCCCTGTTCCTGCCTGAGGGGTCTCGCCCCCTGCTCAAGGGGCCCAGCCCCCTGTTCCTGCCTGAGAGGTCTTACCCCCTGCTCGAGGGATCTTGCCCCCTGTTCCTGTCTGAGGGGGACCGCCCGTCGCTCCTGTCTGAGGGGGACCGCCCTTCGCTCCTGCCTGAGGGGGACCGCCCTCTGCCCTGCCTTCCTCCGGGGGCCTGCCTTCACCGTGGCCGGCCGCCTGAGTGGTTCTGCCTTCGCCGGTCTCCTGCGGAGGTCCGTCCTCGTCAATGCCGGCTACCTGTGGGCCTTCGCCGATGCCGGCTACCTGTGGGTCGTCGCCGCCGGCCTCCAGAAGGGGTTTGTTGCCTTCGCCTCTGCCGGCCTCCAGGAGGGTTCCATCGACCTCTTCCTGGCCGAGGCCGGCCTCCAGAAATTAAATATATGATCGGACTCCTTTTGCCTTTAACTTTTTTTTAAAAGTTTTTTCTTGAAAATTAAGGGCTGTGGGAATTCCACAGTGAGTCCATGAACACACCAGAGTTGGTTTGGTGTTGATAGCTATAACAACCAGTGAGCTATTGAAAAAAGAGCCTTAAATATGGATTAAATATATGATCTGACTTCTTTTGCCTTTCAAAACATTTTTAAAGTTTTTTCTTGAAAATTAAGGGCTGTGGGAACGCCACAGTGAGTCCATAAACACACCAGAGTTGGTTTGGTGTTGATAGCTATAACAACCAGTGAGCTATTGAAAAAAGAGCCTTAAATATGGATTAAATATATGATGTGACTTATTTTGCCTTTCAAAAAAAAATTAAAAGTTTTTTCTTGAAAATTAAGGGCTGTGGGAACTCCACAGTGAGTCCATAAACACACCAGAGTTGGTTTGGTGTTGATAGCTATAACAACCAGTGAGCTATTGAAAAAAAAGAGCCTTAAATATGGATTAAATATATGATGTGACTTATTTTGCCTTTCAAAAAAAAATTAAAAGTTTTTTCTTGAAAATTAAGGGCTGTGGGAACTCCACAGTGAGTCCATGAACACACCAGAGTTGGTTTGGTGTTGATAGCTATAACAACCAGTGAGCTATTGAAAAAAAAGAGCCTTAAATATGGATTAAATATATGATGTGACTTATTTTGCCTTTCAAAAAAAAATTAAAAGTTTTTTCTTGAAAATTAAGGGCTGTGGGAACTCCACAGTGAGTCCATGAACACACCAGAGTTGGTTTGGTGTTGATAGCTATAACAACCAGTGAGCTATTGAAAAAAAAGAGCCTTAAATATGGATTAAATATATGATCTGACTTCTTTTGCCTTTCAAAATATTTTTAAAGTTTTTTCTTGAAAATTAAGGGCTGTGGGAACTCCACAGTGAGTCCATAAACACACCAGAGTTGGTTTGGTGTTGATAGCTATAACAACCAGTGAGCTATTGAAAAAAGAGCCTTAAATATGGATTAAATATATGATGTGACTTATTTTGCCTTTCAAAAAAAAATTAAAAGTTTTTTCTTGAAAATTAAGGGCTGTGGGAACTCCACAGTGAGTCCATGAACACACCAGAGTTGGTTTGGTGTTGATAGCTATAAAGACCAGTGAGCTATTGAAAAAAAGAGCCTTAAATATGGATTAAATATATGATGTGACTTATTTTGCCTTTCAAAAAAAAATTAAAAGTTTTTTCTTGAAAATTAAGGGCTGTGGGAACTCCACAGTGAGTCCATGAACACACCAGAGTTGGTTTGGTGTTGATAGCTATAAAGACCAGTGAGCTATTGAAAAAAAGAGCCTTAAATATGGATTAAATATATGATGTGACTTATTTTGCCTTTCAAAAAAAAATTAAAAGTTTTTTCTTGAAAATTAAGGGCTGTGGGAACTCCACAGTGAGTTCTTGAACACATCAGAGTTGGTTTGGTGTTGATAGCTATAAAAAACTGTGAGCTATTGAAAAAATTGCCTTAAATATCCATGCAATATACACACTGAATAATTTTCCCTTTTAAAAAAAAAATCAAAGGCTTTTCTTTAAAACAAAGGGTTGTGGTAACTACAAAATGAGTTCATAAACACAACAGAAGTGGTTTGGTGTTGATAGGATGAATTTCCAGTGAGTTATTAAGAATAGAAAAAAGACGTTGCACTTTTGCGACGGTCCCTAAGCAGTCCGCTGCCGTGTGGCACTAAACACTATATTCGGCGCGGTTTCTTTGATCTTTCGCGAGACTCGCTGATTTTGGTGAGTTGGTCGAGCCTGTGAAATGTCAGTCTTAGTCTTCTGTACATAATAATACCATTCTGGAGGAAATTTGTGTTGTTTTCGTGACGCTATTACAGTTACAACCCCGGAAAATAGACGAATGTCGAATATGAAACCAATCTCACCCCGGTCAGGACATAGGCTACATCCTGTGAGGCCCACACACAGTCCAGTTAATGTTGGGAGAGGTAGAAAGGGCCTGTTCAGTTATCTACAACAGAAGATTTTGACACTTAGGGGCACTTTACACGGTGAAAACGTGAGTTTTCCCGTTTTTGGTTTAAAAAAAAAAAACCCGTTCAGACACAATTTATCTGACATCTTCACCCGTACACAACGTTTTCAGAGGAAACGGGCCGAAATCGCTGAAGTAGCAGCCATGCCAAGCCAATAGTCAGCGGTGACACAGCCTAGTAGATAGCTCTTCCGGTACAATTTGATGCATAAAACCTTACTGTAACCGAAAATTAATGCCACTAACGTTCATAAAGCGGTTGGTGTAAGCTTGGGGTTACAAATATTGTAAAAGACAAGCTTATTTCACCGCATTGAACTCGGAAAAACAGCAGACTTGCTGATAGTGAAGGGGCTTCGTGAGCAGTATACCTTCCTGTTAGGCGTACTTCAGAATAAAAGTCAACTCACGTGTGTCCAGCGAAATGCTATGAATGTTTAGCCAGTGAAATGCTTTTACTGTGAAGCCGTAGCCTTAATGCTCCTTTTGTTGAACAGTAGCCTAACTTAACCGCTGCACGCTGATAGTGTTTTTTTAATGTAGAGAGAGCCGTGTCCCTGGCATATAGAAGTGACACACGTTTATTTAGCTAGAAAAACAGGCAGAGCACAACTCTTTCCCTATTTGCTTGTAGGAGCGATTGGTGGCACGATAACAAATTCATCAGCAACAGCACAACGTCCATGAGCACAATGAATACAGCTCGGTGATCCGCCATTGTTGTTGTTGTTTTCCAACTGGCGCACATGGACCTACAAAGACGGCGCATGCCTATTTATATCCAAACGCAATGCGCATGTGTGAGGGCGGAGCCGTGACGTCAGCGTTATCAGAGGAAATGGTTTCGGTGTTTACAGGAAACCAAAACCGTTAAGTTTTCCAAAAAATCCTCCCTCGGAGGTGATCTCAAAAATCTGCGGTTCATGCCTGCGTTTGCGTTTGCGTTTGCTGTTTTCCTGTAAATGATATAGTGCAACCGCAGAAATTTTTCTGCGTATGCACCGTTTTGCGTGGCCGTGTAAAGTGCCCCTTAATTAAACATTATTTCTTAGTTAAACAATTACCTTTAGAATATGTCATAAGGGCAGATACAACACTACTACATAGGTTTTTTTTGTGCTACCTAACACATAGGTAGCAAAAAAAAAACCCCTATGTGTTAGGTAGCACAAAAAAACCCTATGTGTTAGGTAGCACACAAAAAACAAAAACCTAACACATAGGGTTTTTTTTTGTGTTACCTACTACATAGGGTTTTTTTGTGCTACCTAACACATGGGTAGCACAAAAAAACCTATGTAGTAGGTAACCCAAAAAAAAGACCTATGTGTTAGGTAGCACAAAAAAAAACCCTATGTAGTAGGTAACACAAAAAAAACCTATGTGTTAGGTAGCACAAAAAAAAAACCTATGTGTTAGGTAGCACAAAAAAAACCTATGTAGTAGGTAACACAAAAAAACCCTATGTAGTAGGTAACACAAAAAAACCCCTATGTGTTAGGTAGCACAAAAAAAACCCTATGTAGTAGGTAACAAAAAAAAACCTATGTAGTAGGTAACACATATCTATGTAGTAGGTATGTAGTAGCTACTACAATTTTGTGTACCTTATTGTAAAGTGTTACCCAATTATTTGCTAGGACTAGCACATGAAATAACTTGCTACTTGGCAAGAATAGGCCAAGCGCCTCAAACCTGTAACTATACCACATAGGTGGAACGATTATATTGTCAAATGACGTGATCAGCTATGCTATTTGTGTCAATGTATAAGTAATAACTATTTGTCATGAGTTGTTTGTGCTGCAGGTGGATGTGGTGGTGGGGAGGGGTTCATGAGATCCATTGACATGCCTTGTAGGGAAATTGGAACTGTTTCCCTGCCTTATAGGGTAAACTGACAGAAGAGGAGCTAGGGTGGAGCAAACAGAGATTATATAAACTGTTGCAAGTTTTTGTTCAGCAGACCAAAGGATCAATCTTTGTGCAATAAATAATGTAGCCAAGAGCCAGGACAGTGAAAAGGAGGGGAGGGAGCTGAAAACTGCAAACTGTGATGAGTGAAACTTGAAAGAGTTAAATTCGAAAGCTGTTCAGGATCTGCCACCGGGAGAGCTAATGAATTATGGGCTGCATATGTGTTTGGTTGGCCACGACAGATAAAGGTATGAATAACTTTCACACAGCATGCTGAGCCAAATTTTGTAGTGAGGACATTGGACACTATTAAAAGAACATTTTAACACAGACTATTGCCAACCAAGCAGTTGACAATTGCTGACTCCACTTAAAGCAAGCTAAAGCCCCTTTAGGCGGGCCCCAACCCCTTTCATGTAGGATGGTATAAAATGGAGCGATACACTGTCTTCAGTCTGAATTCATTGAACTCTGCCTGACTCTCCCTTTCTTTGGACCTTATAAACACTCCGACAGCAGGATAATTTAGAAGCAGATAGATATATTCTTCTTTTACAGTTGGCTAGAATAAATCTATGACCAAATAATTAAAACACAAGATAAATAGTTGATCAATCCACTGTGTAAAGTGATTATAGAATTAGGAAACCAGTAATTCACCCAACAGCAAAATATTACCTTTGAATAGAAACTTTTTTATTAGCAGGTATAAAATCACAGCTCAAAAAGTGAATATCCTAATGTAAACCTTAACCTGGGAGCAGTTGCAGTACATGAAGACCCTTTCTGACTTGGTATATTTATAAACTGTGTATATTTATATCCCCTTACTCTATATGTGAAATGAAGAAGTCATATTGAACGAATGAATAATGAAATAATGAATATGGCCTTCTTTAGCGCTCCAGTCACACACACAACACCTGACATCTGGCTGTGCTTTTGTCATTCAACTGTATGATTGTGCAATATTTGAGTAGTTGGGAATGAGAACGTGTTGGGTTGTGAGCATCTGTATAAATGTGTTTAAAAAAAGTTTTCGTACTGCACAGTCCTCACAAGGAATGTCCTGACATTAATAAAGATACACATTCAGAAGACAAATTTTACTATAAAAAAAACGGAACACTGTTAAAAGAGAGTACTAATGAAATATTTACAAAGGAGTCGAGTTTCTGGAGAAAGTGTGTTGTCTAAATCACTTTTTGTCAAAAGCAGTGAATTTGATATCCTGTCACGGTCCCTTACCTGTACGTAGGCTAAAAATCCTGTGTTAATAAACAGTCTAGGTTACGCCATGCTCAGCATTAAAGCTCCTGTAGAGAAAATTAACCTTTAGGTATGCCCGCTCATGATACACATATTACACATAATAGCTTTAAATCAGCAGGCCCTAGATGGAGTGGAAAAGATCACTAGGAGAGTTTGAATTCTCAGAGCAGTTTCTCAGAACAGTCTTATTACGGCTGCCTGTCAACAACAGAGGAAGTGACACTTTCAGGGAACTTTGACTGACTTCTCAGAACATACAGATACAGAGCAGAGGAAGTTGCAAACACTGAATGACCTTTGAGCACATGCAGACTTAGAACAGAGAAAGTAACACCTCTACACAAACAGATGTACAACTGCCACATTCGACGGTTAGACGTTGCACCTGGAATACCAGATTAAACTAGATTGATAAGGGCCCCCACTCTTTGCACCCGACAACATGCACACACAACCACTGATAGAGGGAGGAGCCGGAGGATCTTCGATGAGAGCCAGTTTGGGTGGAGTTACCCAGTGCTCCAACCAGGCCACGTATAGTAGAGTACGCCCCGCCTGCATCATTTTTGAATTGACCAATGGGACCCCACAAGGGGAATCTCTCATAAACTTCAGCGCATCCATGCTTAAGGTGCGAACACACTGCACAGCGCGGCGCGGCGGTTGGCCGCGCGAATCGCAGGTTCTGCGCCGCGTGATCATTTTGGCTCATTTGTGTCCGCCGCCGGCCGCCGCCTTCCGCCCGATGACTCATTGAATGTGCACGCCCAGTTTCTTCCCGCTATTTACATCTCTCTCATCATCGTCGTCATCCTCACTGATTTGTTTTTGTTGGGAGCGTCTCTGAAGTAGGCTATTCTGCCTTCATCATCTCTGCCGTCGGCCCTTGTATTGGTCTCACTGCATGTTAACAGAATTTAATTTGCTTTATTGTATAATATTTTAATGCACAATACATGCTTTCTGGCTGTTGAACTTTGTCCCACTAAACTTAAAGAACTCCAAAGTGTTTTGCTACAAGTTGTTGTTTAGCCTTGAAGAAGAAACTGCCTAATAAGATTTTGGCACATACAGAGGTATGACGCATTCATGTGCACAGTAAGAAAAGACTCCCTAAATTTCCCATATCCTGTTATCTGCCTAATTAAAAACATTTCTGCTTTCGCCAGCAAAACGGGCTGGACACACAAACCGAGTGTATACGCCTACACATTTCACTACATATAATCTCTGTACACTGTTCATTCGATGTATTCAATCATGTAAGCCCACTTGCGATACATGTTGTTTGACCCTTGTATGCTGTTTGCAAGTAAATTCACCTGCTTCCAAGAAGGCCTGACTCAGTTTCAATTATTCAAACACTTGGGTAGTTTGATGAAATAATTCTAGTAACAAATGGTCCTTCGAGTTGCCGGATCCAACATCCTCTTCTCTGGACAAGAAGAGCCTGCACGTGAAGACGGGGGAGTCTGGGACTCTCCACAGAAGACCTCCAGCCCGTTGCTACAGGGAGAGGCCGTCAGCAGACTCTACTTGGACGGAGAGGGGGTGACGGAATCTAGAGCCTGAGCGAATCGAGGCTTTCTTGAAATCAGGTGAATATTAACAGCTGATTTTGTTTTATATTTGTTCTTACTTAGAGACGAGTAAGGTAACTACTGGCTTACATAGAGACGAGTAAGGTAACTACTGGCTTACATAGAGACGAGTAAGGTAACTACTGGCTTACATAGAGACGAGTAAGGTAACTACTGGCTTACATAGAGTGGTTTGAACAGGGTTCAAGTCCCTGTTCGGGCCCCACGTTGGGGTCTCAACCTGTAGTGTTTGGGAAGATGCACTAGAGACAAACCTATCTCAACCTGTAGTGTTTGAGGAAATACACTCACAACAAATAAAGTCTCAAAAATGATCATTAGTGTGGGGTCGAGGGTGGTCCCTTTATTCTGACAGATATAGTTTGTTCCATTAAACTGAGAGTTCTTTGTAATTCGGGAAGGTTTTATGGAAACAAATTGATATCTGGCTGCTTGGTGTTATTTAGCCTGGGGATATAGTACTGCTCCAGGGAGTTAGTCTATGACAGGTTGTTTATTTGTTTTGTTTTGTTATGTTTGTCAAAAGTCTACAACTGCAGAGTAGACTTATTAGTTTTGTTTAGAATACATCACATAGGGTGTTCTAGTTTTAAATTGGTGAATTTTGTTAATCAATTGGAGGGAATAGGGGTGTTCACCCTGTTTAAATAGATTACTGGGTAATTTGATATTAGATTTTACATTTTAAAAATTAAATTACTTGTAAAATGGATACATTTGATATAAAAATAAGCAAAGACCAGCTTAAAAGCCTCCTTAAGACAAGTGAAGAACTAACATCTCAACTCCGGCAGCTAGTTACAGCCTGTGAGGAGGTTGTAATTAACAATGAGGTAATTCACCCGACAGCTGAAAGAGGCAGAGAAAAAGAGTTTAATAAGAAACAATGGGGAGGTGGGAAACAGAGAGGGGCCACAGAGAAAGAAAGGCAAACTGGGTGTTTCAGATGCGGCCAGAATGATCACTGGCTTCGCAAGTGCCCCCATCCCAGAGAAGGAAAAAATCAATCAGAGAGAGGTGGTGGCCCAGGAGATGAATAAGAGAATGTTGTTGAAAGTGTAAGAGGAAAAAGATTGTTTGGAACTGATTGTTTATGGATGTTATAAAGAAAGAAAAAGTATGTAGGGGAAGGGAGATAGAAGGTTTTGTAAGTGTGCATACAATTGTTATGCTGTTATGATGGGTTATAAAATGCTCGTCTCCTAAAGATGACCAGAGTTCTGACTAAATTGCTAAACGCTTTAAAGTTTAGAGCTAAATATCTTGCCAATCCAAGCCCCATAGTAAACCTTAAAGATTAAAGGTGCAGTCAATCATTTGAAGTCCCAGCATAAACTTACAAAAAGCGTCCTTTTGTGTTCTTTTTATGAAAGTGTTCACTAAAAAGAATTATTCAATGCTTTTGATTTGAACTACAAGTTAAAAGGGATTTGTGTGCTGAACAATGTGATCATAATGTGTTATGTGATGAATGAAATACATGTGTGTCTAACTGAGACTCAGTCTCTGTGAAAAGGAGAAAAGGAGAGAGCACAAGAATGTGTGTGTATGATTTCAGTCTGTGCAAAAATGTGCGTGGGAGACGTAGTCTCCGTGCAGTGAGAAAAGGGGTGGCACTATGTGTGTGTAACTGAGCCCAGACACAGACAATGTGTGTGCGAATTCTACCCAACACAGAAAAAAAAAATGTGAACTGAAGAATGAAATCAAACCTATCCTAAAATGTTGTTGTGCGTTAATTGTGACATCTAGAGCAAGCAAAATGGATAGGATGATATTTTAGAAACAACCCTGGCAGAATGATGAGCATTTCTTTTGAGAACATGTTACTGCTCAAATTCATTCTGTTTCAGATGCAAGGAGAAGACGAAGCTGACCATTCTTCAATAAGGACAATTGGACACTGAGGAACAATCTGAATAGGTTATGGTAATGCCTAACCATTCCCCCAGTGACTGTGATATGAAGGACACTTTGCGTCAAAATGCCACAAAGGGACTTGTTGACCATCAAGACGATCTTGGTTCCTGTTCCCTGGCTTCTACAAAGACTGTCCTCTCTGAAACTGTACATAGACGATGTTGCACCAGTACACAAACTTGCATTTTCACAACTGTGATGTTGATGTACTTGATATTATTCTGCTTGACTGAAATATATTTACTCATATGCTTTGCCCTTTTGCTTTGAAGTGTTGCAGAAAGTTGCATTAAATATTATAAAAAGGGTGGAATGTTAACAGAATTTAATTTGCTTTATTGTATAATATTTTAATGCACAATACATGCTTTCTGGCTGTTGAACTTTGTCCCACTAAACTTAAAGAACTCCAAAGTGTTTTGCTACAAGTTGTTGTTTAGCCTTGAAGAAGAAACTGCCTAATAAGATTTTGGCACATACAGAGGTATGACGCATTCATGTGCACAGTAAGAAAAGACTCCCTAAATTTCCCATATCCTGTTATCTGCCTAATTAAAAACATTTCTGCTTTCGCCAGCAAAACGGGCTGGACACACAAACCGAGTGTATACGCCTACACATTTCACTACATATAATCTCTGTACACTGTTCATTCGATGTATTCAATCATGTAAGCCCACTTGCGATACATGTTGTTTGACCCTTGTATGCTGTTTGCAAGTAAATTCACCTGCTTCCAAGAAGGCCTGACTCAGTTTCAATTATTCAAACACTTGGGTAGTTTGATGAAATAATTCTAGTAACACTGCACCTCTCACACATTTCTCCCCGCCACCTGCCACCCAAGCTTCGTAAACACACCCACACATGCGCCCACACACACATACACACACAACCCGCCCACACACACACACACACGCACATATGTATCCATGGCCGTGCATATAGGCTACACATTCACGCCGGCATATCAACATGTAGAGAAAACCCAAACAGATTTTCAGATGTTTAGGGAAATGTTTGGAAGTGTCAGTTGTCGTATTTAGTTTTTATTGTCTCTGCATATTCACTCATCTGCAGTACATCTTCCCTGGCTTTCTCTCCTTCTCTCTTCTATAATGTGAGTCTATTCCTTGCTCCTTTTACTAAAAGGTGTCTCATTAAACTGCTGTCATACATTTTATCGATGTGTTGGAACTTGCTCTCTCTCTCTCTCTCTCTCCATGTCTCTCTGTCTTTTCCTTCTTTTTTCCCTTCATCCCTCCTTTCCCGACTGCACCGCCAGCCAGGTTTCACGTGTCTTGTAGCTCAGCAGACTCACCTGAGTGATGTCGGGAGGAGCTCAACGCTGATTGGCTATCGCGGCGCGGCCGGCGGCAAAAAGTTCAATATTTTCAACTTCTGCGGCGGCCGCAGCATTTGCGCCGCGCCGCGTGATCCGCTCGCCGCCGGCCGCCGATTCGCGCGGCAGCGCTCGAAATACATTGACTTTCTATGTAAACTCGCCGCGCGGCGATGTGCAGTGTGTTCGTACCTTTAGGCGCCTTTTTTCTGAGCGTTCAACCCTGTTGGATACTCACTCTCTAGGTCCGTGCACGTTTAACTGTACGAGACACCTATTCTGCTTTGTGAAATAAAAATCACTTTATTAACTAAACATCTTGACTGGAAACTCCGTCCTTCATGCCATTCTTGTTGAATTAATTTCACAACACTCCCATATTATGCAAAATGCACTTTTTCGATGTTTTTGAACATAAATATGGGTCCACGGTGTGCCTAGAGACTGCCAAAGTATCAAAAAAGAAAACTCTCTCCTTTTCTCACTCTCCCCCTTTCTGAAAACCTCCCCCTCTCCCCCCAATATACTCCTGTCAGAATTCTCCCCGTTTCTGACGTCTAAAACAGGAAAGCCACCTCCCCCCACATTAGTAACCAGAAACTTCCACCGTGCAGTAGTCTATGATAACTCCACCCCCCTATTTCTTATTGGTCCACAGCCCCGAGATCCTCTGGAAAAATATTCCTTCACCTCCATCTTGTTTTCCCCGCTAAGCGACAAGATGCCTGTAGTACAGCAAAGCATGCTGAATGTTGCATAAACCAACACAGAATGGTTTTGCTCATAATCCACTAATTTATCTTAAATACAGCAGTCTATTAATGCCTCGTTTTTAATAACACAACGTATAGGAAGCTACTTGTGCTTTTTTTCAAACGGTGAAACTAAAATAATTGTTTTTATTGTAACGGTAGGGTCTGGAGGACACAGGCGCGGAGACAGTATAAGTAAAAGATGATTTATTTCAGGAGAAACTAGCAGAGTGTTAGGACCGTGATCCGGGGAGGGGAACTGGCTGGCATGGGGGTCCAGGGAGAGAGCAACGGGGCAAGTCCAGGGGGCTGAGTGGAAGCAGGCTAGAGCAGGCAGGCAGGAGGGGTCCGAGGAGTAGTGCTGGAGAGCTAGGGCTGGAGCTGGTGGCTGGAGTCAGGCCGGGAGAACTGTGGCAGAGAAACAGGGGTTAACCAGGAAAAAATGCAAAAAAAGCGAAGCTGTAAACAGGTGAGCAAGAGAGCGAACTGACTGTATGAAAACAGAAGCTACAATCTGGCAGTGTCTGGAAGGTAGGACCGGGTATATGTAGAGCAGTTGATGATGATAGAAGGCAGCTGTGAATGTTGGTAATTGACTCCAGCACACCTGACTCCAACCCTGCAATTAGACCAGCACACAGACAAGGGTGAAAGGGAAAACACACACAAGGCCAAGGGGCCCAAGCGGGATCATGACATTTATTAGCTTATTAGCTTTGGGACAGGCATCCAGCTTTTGCTCATAATAACATATTTACAGTATATTCCCCACAGCAGTCTGGCAATGCCTCGTTTTTAGCAAGACCAAGCATTGGGAGGTAATAGTGTAGAAGTCAAACTTTGAAACTCATTTTTCCATTGATTTTAGTGATATTTTTAGCCGCTAGCTCCCGAGCTACCTTCGGGAAAAGCATTGATCTTCTGCACATAAAAACCTATTTATATTCCCACAGCAGTCTGGGAATGCCTCGTTTTTAGCAAGACAAAGCATTGGAAGGTAATAGTGTAGAAGTCAAACTTTGAAACTAATTTTTTCACTGATTTTAGTGATATTTTTAGCCGCTAGCTCCCGAGCTAGCTTCGGGAAAAGGATCGATCTTTTGCTCATAAAACCTATTTATATTCCCCACAGCAGTCTGGCAATGCCTCGTTTTTAGCAAGACAAAGCATTGGAAGGTAATAGTGTAGAAGTCAAACTAATTTTTTCACTGATTTTAGTGATATTTTTAGCCGCTAGCTCCCGAGCTAGCGTCGGGAAAAGCATCGATATTTTGCTCATAAAAACCTATTTATATTCCCCACAGCAGTCTGGCAATGCCTCGTTTTTAGCAAGACAAAGCATTGGAAGGTAATAGTGTAGAAGTCAAACTATGAAACTAATATTTTCACTGAATTAAGGGTTATTTTTAACCGTTAGCCCCCGAGTAGCTTCGCAGTAGCCTCCATCTTTTGCTGCATTTTTATTGTGATCATGCCGTTTCCATTAGCTTGTGGCTGTCAGTGCATCTGTATGAACATTCTGGGAACTTGTTTGTTTATCCCAGCTGGCGCATGTCAGCGTGTCTTGACTGCCTGTGGTCAAAAACAGGGACCACGTGGCCCGGTCAGCCACGCCACTGGAAATCTGCAGAGTGTACAAAGTTCAAAACAACATGTGGTTATAGTGTTCACTTCGGAGCACATGTTTACACAATGAAAAAATCAACCCTACAGTCTTTCATGTAGACAAGGGTCGGTCATGTCAAACTGTTCAAAGTGCGGCTGAGCTCCAGCGTTACTAGCACTAGACATGGTTCTTCTCACGGGTAAACCTAACCGTGTTAACAGGCACGGCAAGCTATGGACCTATGGACAGAGGGCGAGGCCGATGGCTTCGCTTCCGGACAGGGGCGGTGGGAGCTCCTAGATTGTGTATAAAACGAGGGGAGCTGCAGCTCGGTTTCAAAAATAGGCCATCGTGAGATTAGCTGAAAATCAGGATATAGAGGCATACTACAATAAAAGATCTGAACGGTTTTTTCAGCAAACAACTAAAGAAAAACGTATTGGGGACCTCTAAGAACATATAATATTGACAGAGAAGTGTATAATATGAGACCTTTAAAACTTATTATTTCTGTATTTTGAAAGAGTTCTAGATTGAGGCTCATGAAATCAGGAAAAATAATTTGACTTTCCTTTTTAAGAAAGATTACTAACACAAGTGTGAGTATCATAATATGGGTTTTTGTGAGAGTGTGGTTATAATGGTATCAGCAGGTAAAAGAGCCTGAACAATTAGCACATTGAAAACAAGTAGGGACCTATGGACACCATTTAAAGAGAACATGTATGAGATGATGGGCCGGTTTCGCAGACATGGATTAAGCCTAGTTCTGGACTAAATTGTACTTTCAATGGACAATCCCCATTCAAAATTCCATTTAGTCCAGGACTAGGCTTAATCCATG
Organism: Ammodytes marinus; assembly: GCF_949987685.1. Classification (NCBI taxonomy): domain Eukaryota; kingdom Metazoa; phylum Chordata; class Actinopteri; order Uranoscopiformes; family Ammodytidae; genus Ammodytes; species Ammodytes marinus. Next base: position 23,300,787 of record NC_137234.1, on the reverse strand, counting down.
TCTGTGAAACTGGCCCAAGATTTACTGTTAAGGCCAGGACACACCAGTCCGACTACCTGAAAATGGTGACTGCCGATTCAGGGAGCTCCAGTCTTCCCGTCGCGGCCGAAAAAGTGCAAAGAACACACCAAACCGACTGTTGCCTTTCCGTACGCTCTGCGCTTGCGCGGGACGTAATGTCTCCATAACAGCAGGCGGCGCTAATCTGTATTGTGGCCCGAAAAAATACGGAAGCCGGAAATTATGGGACGGCTCTCTAACATAGATAGAAATACGTATTTATATTTATGGACCATAAAGAGCACCATTTTTAGCAAAGAGTGTCGAGCATGGTGTCGAGCAGTCAACAAGGGTTGATGCACGTGAGTACTTGCTGAACGAAACAAACAAACACATTAAAACGATGGCTAACTGTTGTTAGCTGTTTGTGCTACCTGCCTCACTTCCGGGCTTCACTGATTCGCTAGCCCTCCACAAATCAAATTGCTCAAACTGAAAGACTGTCCGCCGCCGATTGTCAATCGGCTCAAAAGAATCCCGACGACATCAACTACGACCGATTTCACGGCACACACCAAACAGATTCGTGTCTCCGTCCCCTCGAAACTCTACGACGGCGACTATCGGGCCGGTGTGTCCTGGCCTTTAGACACATCTAGGGCCTGTTGACACCATTAGAAAGGAAACATGGAGGATAATATTACAATTTAACATGATAAGGAAAATACTGTATGTACAATTGACCAAAAATAAAGGTGAAAATATTTGTTCATTTTGCAATTAAAACTTTACAAAAATGCCATTCGACACAAATGTGTCCATCAATTTTCAAAATCAGAAAGATTATTAATTTTAATAAAGAAATGTACCATTTAACTCACTGGGAGAACCTGAAGAAGGGATAGTTTCATAGCATTGTGTTGTTATATGTAGTATTGTATAGTTTTGTTTGCACCATTGTGATGTACCACGATTAGGCTGTGCCCCCTGCTTGGTATTTCCATACCAAAGCAGTTCCCCGATTCTGAGTGGCACTGGGCATATCCAATAGTTTTAAATTTCAACAGACACCCGTCTTCAAGTGAAGGAACGTTTGTCTATTGAGCGATTTCAGACCTTCTGTACAATAATAATGAACTACGATGATCTAGTACAGGGGTGTCCAAACTATGGCCCGCGGCCGCTTTTTACTGGTCCGCGGCCGATTTTAAAAATATCATGTAATGTGGCCCTTTGAAAAAATAAATAAAAAATAAATGTTTTTTTTTTTTGTTTTTTTTTTGCATTTCTTAGTTAACCCACTAGTGCAGGGGTGTCAAAACTGATTGATTGGCCCGTGGAACATTTAAAAAATATAATGTAATATGTCCCTTTTCATTTTTAAATAATTTAAATGCACTCATTATATTACAGAGAAATATGTCCCATAAAAGAAAAAGAGCACCAAGCCCATCCCAGAGGACCCTGTATAATATTTTATTTAGGGGGCCAAGCCCGAGTAGGGCTGGGACCGCGTTTTGCAGAGCAACGCGGTTCCCAAGCCCTGCGGGGCAGGGAACCCTATTGTTTTTGTTGGGCCTTTTTAGGGGGCCAAGCCCGAGTAGGGCTGGGACCGCGTTTTGCAGAGCAACGCGGTTCCCAAGCCCTGCGGGGCAGGGAACCCTATTGATCTTGTAGGGATTATTAGGGGGTCAAGCCCGAGTAGGGCTGGGACCGCGTTTTGCAGAGCAACGCGGTTCCCAAGCCCTGCGGGGCAGGGAACCCTATTGTTCTTGTAGGGATTATTATTATTCTTTATTCTTCCATGCGTAAAAGTGGTGCTGCAGCCCAAACCGTAAAGGGTTTGGACATGCAACTTGCATGGCTTATCCAGGTCCATGGTACGTACGCAGACACAAAAATTCAGACATGCCGGCCACTAGGTGGCGCTACAACAAAGGAAAAGGCGTTTTGGGCTCTAACTTCCGCACCGAAAGTCTGACAGTCAAAAACTTTATATCCACAGATGCCCACAAGTCAACTGCATATTTTGAGATAGGCCACGCCCATTTGCGTATATATACATTTTTCGCTACATTGCAAAAACTGTGTCAGTCACTAAAACATACTCCTCCTACAGTTTTCGCCCGATTTGGACGAAACCAAAAGCATTATACTCTACGGACTCCCACGAGCAAAAGTTGGTCAAATAATATTTCTACGACCATCGGAAGACCAAACGGTAGCGCTTTAAAGATTTGCGAAAATCCGTTAAAAAAAAAAAAAAGAGGGATTTTCTTGAAACTGAAGGGAGACTATCATGGGGCATACCTGAGCCTATGGCCAAAATATGGGCAAGAAATTCCTTTGTGGGCCGGACTTATTAAAAAAAAGAGTTTTTAAATTTTTTTGCCTGTTTTCGCCATTTTCTAAGTCTTTAGGCGGGAAAATGGGAAAATTCAAAAAAGTGTCTTTACAATGGAGAGGATGACAATTTGATTTTGCTATAACTCCCCAACCGAACATCGCACATTCAAAAACTTGACATCCACTTGTTTGGTACATTGAGCTGCATCTTTCTATCGAACGTAGTTTTGCGAATGTCATCCATAGGGGGCGCCAAAACCACAAAAAGCAAAGGAAACGCGTTTGGGGCTATAACTCCCACACCGAACATCCCACATTCAAAATCTTTACTTCCCCGGATTCCGTGAAGCGAGGGGCCGGCGACGCGGACGACAACGCCCGATCCCGAGTCGCGTGGGAGGCTTGGCCCCCGTTCACAACTGCTTGCAGTTCTAGTTCTTCTTATTATTCTTCTCCACATAAAAGTGGTGCTGCAGCCCAAACCGTAAAGGGTTGGGACATGCCACTTGCAGGGCTCATCCAAGTCCGTACCCCGTACGCAGACAAAAAAATTCAAACATCCCGGCCACTAGGTGGCGCTACAACAAAGGAAAAGGCGTTTTGGGCTATAACTTCCGCACCGAAAGTCCGACAGTCAAAAACTTTATATCCACAGATGCCCACAAGTCAGCTGCATCTTTTGAGATAGGCCACGCCCATTTGCGTATATATAAATTTTTCGCTACATCGCAAAAACTGTGTCAGTCACCAAAACATACTCCTCCTACAGTTTTCGCCCGATTTGGACGAAACCAAAAGCATTATGCTCTACCGACTCCCACGAGCAAAAGTTGGTCAAATAATTTTTCTACGACCATCGGAAGACCAAACGGTAGCGCTTTAAAGATTTGCAAAAATCCGTAAAAAAAAAAAAAAAGAGAGATTTTCTTGAAACTCAAGGGAGACTATCATGGGGCATACCTGAGTCTATAAAAAAAATATGGCCAAGAAATTCCTATGTATGCCGGACTTATTAAAAAAAATAGTTTTTCAATTTTTTTGCCTCTTTTCGCCATTTCCTAAGTCTTTCGGCGGGAAAATGGGAAAATTCAAAAAAGTGTCTTTACAATGGAGAGGTTCACAATTTCATTTTGCTCATAACTCCCCAACCAAACATCGCACATTGAAAAATTTAACATCCACTTGTTCGTTACATTGAGCTGCATCTTTCTATCAAACACAGTTTTGCGAATGTCATCCAATAGGGGGCACCAAAACCACAAAAAGCAAAGAAAACGCGTTTGGGCCTATAACTCCCACACCAAACATCGCACATTCAAAAACTTTACATCCCCGGATTCCGTGAAGCGAGGGGCCGGCGCCGCGGACGACGACGCCCGATCCCGCGTCGCGTGGGAGGCTTGGCCCCCGTTCACAACTGCTTGCAGTTCTAGTTCCTATTATTATTATTCTCCGCGAGAAAGTGGTGCTGCAGCCCAAACCGTAAAGGGTTGGGACATGCCACTTGCATGGCGTATCCAGGTCCATCCAAGGAACGCAGACAAAAACATTCAGACATCCCGGCCACTAGGTGGCGCTACAACAAAGGAAAACTCGTTTTGGGCTGTAACTTCCGCACCGAAAGTCCGACAGTCAAAAACTTCATATCCACAGATGCCCACAAGTCAGCTGCATCTTTTGAGATAGGCCACGCCCATTTGCGTATATATACATTTTTCGCCACATCGCAAAAACTGTGTCGGTCACCAAAACATACTCCTCCTACAGTTTTCGCCCGATTTGGACGAAACCAAAAGCATTATGCTCTACCGACTCCCACGAGCAAAAGTTGGTCAATTAGTTTTTCTACGACCATCGGAAGACCAAACGGTAGCGCTTTAAAAATTTGCGAAAATCCGTAAAAAAAAAAAAAAATAGGGATTTTCTTGAAACTCAAGGGAGACTATCATGGGGCATACTTGAGTCTATCGAAGAAATATGGGCAAGAAATTCCTTTGTGGGCCGGACTTATTAAAAAAAATAGTTTTTCAATTTTTTTGCCTGTTTTCGCCATTTCCTAAGTCTTTAGGCGGGAAAATGTGAAAATTCAAAAAAGTGTCTTTACAATGGAGAGGTTGAGAATTTGATTTTGCTATAACTCCCCAACCAAACATCGCACATTCAAAAACTTGACATCCACTTGTTCGGTACATTGAGCCGCATCTTTCTATCCAACGTAATTTTGCGAATGTCATCCATAGGGGGCGCCAAAACCACAAAAAGCAAAGAAAACGCGTTTGGGGCTATAACTTCCACACCGAACATCCCACAGTCAAACACTTTATATCCACAGATGCCCACAAGTCAGCTGCATCTTTTGAGATAGGCCACGCCCATTTGCATATGGGATTTTCTTTCGCTACATCGCAAAAACTGTGTCAGTCACCAAAACACACTCCTCCTACAGTTTTTGTCCGATTTCGACGAAACCAAAAGCATTATGCTCTACCGACTCCCACGAGCAAATGTTGTGTAAAGAATTTTTCTACGACCATCGGAAGACCAAACGGTAGCGCTTTAAAGATTTGCACATTAGCTACCTTTAACCAAACTGCTCCTATCCAAAACGATTTATCCTATTAACACCAAACTTCACACATGTGTTTGTCCTATGGTTCTCAGGCTGGTTCTACTTTTTCCTTAAATTGCTCCAAAAGGGGGCGCCAAAAACAAACTTGAGCATCTTTCTCTGCCATTATTTTTGCCTTTTGGTCTATAACTCCCAAACCAAACATCCCACATTCAAAAACTTTACATCCCCGGATTCCGTGAAGCGAGGGGCCGGCGCCGCGGACGACGACGCCCGATCCCGAGTCGCGTGGGAGGCTTGGCCCCCGTTCACAACTGCTTGCAGTTCTAGTATTCCTATTCCTATTCCTTACGTAAAAGTGGTGCTGCAGCCCAAACCGTAAAGGGTTGGGACATGCCACTTGCATGGCTTATCCAGGTCCGTGCCTGGTACGCAGACACAAAAATTCAGACATGCCGGCCACAAGGTGGCGCTACAACAAAGGAAAAGGCGTTTTGGGCTATAACTTCCGCACCGAAAGTCCGACAGTCAAAAACTTTATATCCACAGATGCCCACAAGTCAGCTGCATCTTTTGAGATAAGCCACGCCCATTTGCGTATATATACATTTTTCGCCACATCGCAAAAACTGTGTCGGTCACCAAAACATACTCCTCCTACAGTTTTCGCCCGATTTGGACGAAACCAAAAGCATTATGCTCTACCGACTCCCACGAGCAAAAGTTGGTCAAATAATTTTTCTACGACCATCGGAAGACCAAACGGTAGCGCTTTCAAGATTTGCGAAAATCCCTTAAAAAAAAAAAAAAGAGGGATTTTCTTGAAACTCAAGCGAGACTATCATGGGGCATACCTGAGCCTATGGCAAAAATATGGGAAATAAATTTTAATGTGGGCCGGACTTATTAGAAAAAAGAGTTTTTCAATTTTTTTGCCTGTTTTCGCCATTTTCTAAGTCTTTAGGCGGGAAAATTCAAAAAAGTGTCTTTACAATGGAGAGGTTGACAATTTGATTTTGCTATAACTCCCCAACCGAACATCGCACATTCAAAAACTTGACATCCACTTGTTTGGTACATTGAGCTGCATCTTTCTATCTAACCTAGTTTTGCGAATGTCATCCATTGGGGGCGCCAAAACCACAAAAAGCAAAGAAAACGCGTTTGGGGCTATAACTCCCACACCGAACATCGCACATTCAAAAACTTTACATCCCCGGATTCCGTGAAGCGAGGGGCCGGCGCCGCGGACGACAACGCCCGATCCCGAGTCGCGTGGGAGGCTTGGCCCCCGTTCACAACTGCTCGCAGTTCTAGTTTAAATTAATATTATTATGGAAAATCCATGTTTCCTTCTCCAATAGCTTTTAATTCATCCGACACAGTGTCTCCATTTGTTTTCATACAAAATTCTTCAGCTTTAGCCTCTTAATTTCCCTCTCAAAGTGCACCAGATTCATGTATTTCACTTTAAAAACTTTTAAAAAATCTCCCAGGGGGGCATACCCCCCGACCACCCTTGGAGGGGCGGGATCTCGGCTGGCTACTATTTTCACCCAGCTGGACATTGGACGCAAAAGTAGAAAATACTGGGTGTATCAATGGCATTTAACAAGAGGGGGAATGTATCTGTTTAATGTGCAAGCAAAGCGTTGCTGTGAAGAAGGATTACAATTTACGAAGACGCTATGAAACTAAACATCACAGCAGCTACATTTCCTGATAAATGTGTTATATTTGCAAAGTGGCCCGGCCCTTCGTAGATTTTTCTGTATGTGGCCCTCAGTGAAAAAAGTTTGGACACCCCTGATCTAGTAGGACCAGGCTACTGCTGGCCATCTTGCTTACTCGATAAAAAACTGTGAAAATCAACTGGGCAAAATCCTTCTCAATATTAGGACATGTTACACAATTATGCTTTATAGAAACTGAGTTGATCTTAGAAAAGTTAAGGGGGCTTAAAAGCAGGGGCTCAATCTCATTTCAGTCTGGTTCATGAACCAAGTCGATGATTCACTCTCTGTGCATTGAACTCTGCCTAACTGCCTGACTTCTTTAAACATTCTCCAATAGCTAAACAAGTGTTGTGAATGGGGTCCAGCAGACCAAGGAGGACATCTGGCCCAGTCCATGTCCTTTATTGCACGACACCCGCTAAAAATAAACTATAGTGACACATACATTAGTTTTGCTTGCACTTTTTTGTTCAGTGTCCAAAAAGCCGTTTTGTTGGATCTATCCTTCAAGCCATTTCTTGCTGTGAGCCTATACACTGCCAGAGTCACCGATGCACCACATCAGGAGAAAAGCAAGAGAGAGGAGAGCGGTCCCTAGAAGGTCTCCGAGGGCTGTGAGGTAGGGTATGGAGTAACTGTCCGGGTCTTTGCCCTTCCGCCATAGACAGTGGACCATGCAGTCGGCCAAACACAGCAGGGAGAAGACCTGAGAGGTAGACACCAGGCATATTGTGAAACAGTGAGATTAAACATACAGAGGATAAATGATCTCATGTCTGACTCACCTGAATCAGGGAAGCAGACAGGAAGCTCACAGTGAAGAGAGGACTGGGCAAAGTGTTGCCTCCTTTCATCAGGTGAATAGTGTGTAAGAAGATCAGCTGACCAGGGATGACCAAGAGCAGCAGAACCTGAGCAGAACGATGGTTTGCTCCTGCAATGACAAAGCTTAACATCAGATTTGTGGGGGTGGGGAGAGACATACAACACTGGGCCAGGAACTCAAGTGGTAGAGTGCACCATTATGGTCAACTTGGCCTTAATGGTGCACTCTACCACTTGTGCTCCTGAGCTGCCCTCTTGTTTTAAAAGCGTGAGCGTACCCTACCTGTACCAAAGAGCCAGCGAAAAGGGTTGTAGCAGCTCTTGCGGTCTTCAGGAACCTCTCTGGGTGAGTAATTCAAATGCAAATTGGTGGAAATACGACTCGACTGAATGGAGGCAAGGTTTCCTCCAATACCTGCATAGGTGAGAAAAGGTTGGGGCAGGGTCAATTGTAAGGTTGAATTTGCATGTTATGGGTGATTTAGCCTTCTGCCTCAGCATACGAATGCAAGTAGCATATAAATTATTCAGCAGCCGTTGAGTTGCATCTAAGGGATTTTTAGAAGTCACAATGGAGAGTTTAGAACAAAAGGTACCAAAATCGACCCAGATCTTTTTTTATTCCACATATTCTTCTTTGCTCTTAAACCCTGGGGCTTACATTATGCACAATTCAACTCAACTGCAGATAGTAAGGTGGTTCATTTGGGAGTGTAACACGACCACACTAACAGATTTTAGTTTTTATTTGTCAAACTTCGGCGGCTGCTGACTCATGTGACATCCCTTGAGGCAATTAATCAGACTTCCAACAGTTTCCTGTGGGAAAATAATTGTTTTATAGAGCCTTTTCTGCAGTTTTTGTCCATGAGGTCGGTAGCCTCGGTAGTCCATGAGGCCTTGCCACCATCTCCAAAATGTCTCCCATATTTATGACCTATAGGCACAGACATCTGAAAGTGTTTTAAAAGGCAATTTTTAACAGAAAAGTTTTGTACAAGTTAGCTTTGTCAGCACTAACTTTTGATGTCAGTTATAGGTATTTTAAAAGTGGGGGAGGAGTGTTTTGATGGATCTACTGGTGGGGAGTGCAGGAAGGCCAGTATTCAGCACCCAAGTAATAACCAAGATCCTGACACCCTCTCAAACTGCTAAAATGTGAAAGGTTGTTTAGTAACAAATTACCACTATACACCATATTCTTCCCTGACTATTAATCTTTATGGGGATTTTTGTTTGTTTTTTAGATAGCTTCATCCTCACAAAAAGTACATGCATGAATGCACTTTCAAAATAGGACAACTCACCATTTATTACTGGAGCATAAACTATCATTCCTGCCAGGTTTGGATCCGACACAGTCTTGTCCAGGATAAGCCCTCCTAGACTAAAAAAAAGACAACCAAAAACATGCTTTAAAATTAACAAACTCTGCATATTGTGCTCGCACTTCAACACATTAACATGCAAAACAATACAATCTGGGACAGGAGAACATTTTGAAAGCCCCTGTAGACCCACATCCACAAAATCACTCTAACTATGTTATTTGGGGAATTATATGCCTATGAGTAAGCATCTGAAAAGAGTTGGGCATTTTTGTTAATCCAAAACCACACCCACACAGTCTTGGCAAACGTTCTTCTAATCTAGACAGTAAAAACCTTTTTTTTAGCTAAGTTGTATAACATAACAAATTATGAACATTTAATTTAAATCTTTAAAATGTTACAGCATAAGAAAGTCAAGTAGTCTGAATGAATGTGCAAGCTTTTTGATGAGTCAGTTACAATACTGATGTGAGTATACCTGCTGATGGCCATTGCCGTAATGATTGGTTCCCAGCCTGTGCGGAGCAGGATGAGACTGGCTGGATGTTTGGAGGCGATAACCACCCAAAAGGGAATCAGGCACAAAAAGAACAGATCCACCAAGTACAACACATACGGGTACAGCTCTGTCAAAAGAAAAGGTTATTTATTTATTTTAAGCCTTTTTATAAGACAGTTTGGAGATACAGGGGTGAAATGGGGCGGAGAGGGGAATTCCAGTATCATGAGCGCCATCCGTTGGCCAAAAGGAACATGACATGATCTTTGACTCTTACTTCAACCAGTCTATTATTCTCTGTGCTGGTGTGTGTGTGTGTGTGTGTGTGTGTGTGTGTGTGTGTGTGTGTGTGTGTGTGTGTGTGTGTGTGTGTGTGTGTGTGTGTGTGTGTGTGTGTGTGTGTGTGTGTGTGTGAGCGTGTGAGCGTGTGTGCGTGCGTGAGTGCGTTCTGAAATGACCACCTTGTCCTCATCAGTCTTTACCTATGAGGGAGTAGAACCACTGACTGAAGAAAGCCAGCAAGGCAAGAGTGATGAGATCCCCAAAGCTTGCTGCCATGGGTGTAGCCACATTGTCAGGGTTGATTCCCATCCTTTTGGAGCCAATGATCACTCCCACCATAATAATACCTAGAGAAGGTTAAAAAACAAGGGAAAGCTCTTAATCTATGTGGTGCCATGGGGTCAGCCCTTGCGGGGATTTATATTGTCTGCAAAAACTGATACACTGAGGCTTTAAATACTTACCTGAATGGAAGTAGAATAACTCCAAACTCTTTATTTAGGTAAGTATATAGCTGCCTCTTTATTTTGATTACAGAGAAAATAAACGTGATGTAAGGGCCAAAAGGAAAGTAAAGGGAGACTTAGAAGTATCACTTGTGAATGTAGCTCCCTACGCCTTGCTACACCTCTGCTCTGACTCTGTGGCACTGAAGGTGTAATAATAATCAGTCTATGACGAAATTGTAAAATGGTAGGCTATTCAGAAGACATGCTTCAACCAAGAGTTATAAACCCCATTCAGAATGGATTTGAATGTTGTGCCTTGCCGCAATCCCCTGTCATACTCTTGTGAGGGCAGAATTATTTGCAGTAATGTATTTCTCTGTGAGTTTAGTCTTCTATTACAGATATGTCGAAAATATTAAATTTCCCGACAACTCCCATTTGTAGAATAATTTCTATCGGGAGAGCATCGTTCTTAACCAAAAGAAGAAGAAAAGTTTCTGAAAACGTGTTTTACCTCTAGGTAATTCGGAGTCTTTGAGAACAGTAACGAGAATTGATTTGTGTCTGCCTAATACAGAAACAGCCGTGACGAATGGAGATGTACAGAGCTGAGGAAGAACAAGAGATAATGGATTTCACAGAAACCCAGGGGTTGACAGCTGCCTGTGTAGGGGAAGCAGAGAAGGAGAAACTGGGGCAACAAGGGGGTTTTAGATGATGTTATGGTGATGTGTGTAACTGAGTTGTGCACCTGTGTAATGTTTTTACACTCAAAGATATAAGGTCGAGAACAGTGATTAAAGTTGGCGTTGTTACCTTGCAGCATTGAGGCAATGACAGTGGTGGAAACACTGGCCGAACACAGGAGCATCACGTGATGAAAGGGCATCTCTCCTTCTGCCATCCATCCCAACAATGTTGCCATCAGAGAGGCTAACAGGCCGAGCACCGTGGCCTGTAGCTGTGAAAATGAGGGTGGGAGTAAAAAATATCCACAGGTTGTGGTGGATTTCAAAAGAATTAAGCAAATGTCTAATGATAAAGAAATGGTGAACCCGGCAGATTAAATCCACATATTTCCGTGTAAAGTTTATTTTCTCAAATGAAAACAAGGTACCTGCTTGAGCGCCAGGTTCCCAACGATCAACATCCACTTATCTCTGGCAGGCTCCAGTTTTCCTGCATTCACCTAACAATATCAGATACATATTAACAAAAGTAAAACTTTACACTTCCATGACGACTGAGTACACTCAATTTGCTGATGAATTATCTGGCACAGAAGACATTTTAAGCCATGGTATACAGAAAGGATGCTCATTAGGATTTACTGCTGTTTACATGCAGGATGTCATTAAACATATCAGATCTGTGTGTGTGTGTGTGTGTGTGTGTGTGTGTGTGTGTGTGTGTGTGTGTGTGTGTGTGTGTGTGTGTGCGTGTGTGTGTGTGTGTGTGTGTGTGTGTGTGTGTGTGTGTGTGTGTGTGTGTGTGTTACGGTCAGCTATGGGGACAGGATAGCCTTAACTGGATCATATAGATGGACAAAAGCCATCGTCCAGACTGAGGGACGCCTCAAGTTTTGAGTAATGTACCCATCGCCAAATAAACTTAGAAAGTTGGATGATGTAAACTGTTTTCAGCCAATTCGAATGGACCAGGTCTTGACAAAATGTAAAATTGACAGGACAAGGGGGTAAGTCCGATTAATTGGACTTTAAGAAAGGGAATGCACAGAGGCAAAGACAGGTTTTTCCTGGTGGGATCTCAATGCATATTTCACAATCAAATGCTTATTAAGATGTATTGTTAGGGAATTGGTAACCAGATGTCGGCTAGTCCAGACTGACGCAAGGCTTGAGAAAAATGCTGTTTAAATAAAAGATCCCCTACAACCCATCCGCCTTGTCTCAGCGGATTCATTGTATCAACCAAACTTCACTTTTGATGGAAGAAGTCCACAAAGATACTTCACTGATGAAGATTATTCAATATGATTGAAAGCTTCAGAACATATACTAAATTAATCTTGATGTGAGAGTATTTGGTAAACTGATGCTTCCAAAGTCAGGAATTAACTTGGAACCTCAAAGGAATATATTGGATTGTTTTCTTTTTTCTTTCTGCAGTGGCATCAATAATTTAGCTATGCTGTACACTCCTTTAGAATCCAACTTATAAAATCAGTCCAGCATAAATAGAAACACTCTTTAAAAAATTAATAGTTAGATTGCTTGTAGCCATCGAAGAAGCCTAAGTATTTGTTCTGCAAATTCTACTCAGTCAGATGTATCATATGTCAGATATTCAACAGAATGAGTATATAACATCACCCCAAAAGTAACCACAGTGCCAATTTTCATGGTAATAAAGGAACACCCAGTGCAACAGTGAAGATAACTGATCTGTTTTTCATAGTTATTGGACACTAATGGACATCTATGGCACAGACGAATAGCCAGCAGGCATTTGACATGTTTATGAACAATAGTTATGATGAATATACTGTTAACTAAATGCTCTCCTTTTCATGGAAAACAACTTTTCAGATTATCTTAATCGTTGGACTATTGTTAGCAGTCATCTGTCCCGCACAACATTGTACTGCAAGTTGGTCTGCTGTTTTGGTCTTCACAGGTTTGTGAGGAGTTTCACGGGAGGACAGAACATTCTTGACACAAGAAGCCTTAAATATCATTCTGAGAATGATGTTGATGTTACCCAGTTGCAATTGTCAATCAATTCTTCATTCACTGAATTGTGTTACTGTAAGAGTTTTTCTTATAAAGTGTGTAGGCTTATGTTCTACATACATCTCACTTATGCCTGATGGTTGTTATGTCAATCTACAATATAATAATATATTAATTATATGCTGCCTTACATTCGGTTTAAAATTAGTAGCATATACTAAAAGTGCTACGAGAAACTTTTAAATATTTCTGAAACAGTCTCATTATTCCGCTCCTTGGGGCACCTTTAATATGTGACATGCATAATAAATGCATAGAGAAAGAAAGTCAGGCACAGTCAGGACTTGAATGTCAGCCAAACACAAGGAGGATGTAAGCAATTGGGGGTATTGTTTATGAAAGGTAATAAAATGAATGAGAGGAGTAAACTCAGAGGTGAGAAAGAGCAGGATATTATATAAGGTTAGTCCTTTATTTGTAGCTGTTCTGTTGTTTTATTATATAAACTGAGAATTTGAAGTACTGCGGTGTCAGACCACTTATCCATCCTTCATAGAAGTGAAATCAATTTCTGTTGTTCTCTGAATTTCCTTACTAAACAAACTTGTTATTTTTATCAAGGGAATTGAAATTTCAACCACAATGGTATTTCATTTGTATTGTGTTTATAGATTACTGTAAATATATCACTGCCAACAGGTCACTTTGTGTACATCATGGTGTGTGTGTGTGTGTGTGTGTGTGTGTGTGTGTGTGTGTGTGTGTGTGTGTGCGTGCGCGTGTGTGTGTGTGTGTCTGTGTGTGCATGCGTAGGTGTGTGAGTTTGTGCGTGCATATGTGTGCGTCACATCTGCAAACTCACAGCAGTCGAGAGTCTAGAAGCCAGAGTCATTTCCAAGTTCCCCTTCATGCCTAATACTGCAGGAACCAGGATGAAGAGCTCCGTGATTTCTTGGAACACGTCCCAGTTCTGTCATGAAAGCAATAATATTAGATGAATACGTTGGTTTGTTTCATAATTCCTGTTTATTCACTTACAGATCTCAGAACTGCAGAACCCCATCCTGTATCTACAAGATGCCAGGCCTTCTTTCCCTCTGTCTCCACGAGTCTTTGTATATTATTTTTCAAATTGTTTGTCTTATCCATAATTTGATCTCATTGTACACCTTTTCTTTTTGCCTTTCTTCACTTTGCACCCATTTCAACTCTTCCTATCTCTTACTTCCTGGCAAAATGCAATTGGATGGGACAACAAAATGATGACCTCACTTAGGAAATCATCGAAATTCGAAACCCCTTTACTGAATTTGGTCTTTTGTTTGCTCACCTGAACCACCTCAAGCAGCATCCCAGCAGAGACCGTCCCAAACCCGGCCAGCAGGAATGGCACCAGGATCTGAAGCACCATGGAGCAGACTGTCTCAGCAGCAGGTGCGCTGGAGCCACGTGCGTCATTTGCCCTTATGGCTCCACTGATCCTTGAAGAACCGTAGAGTTTATTTGGAAGCAGATAGTCCGTCTCAGTGCACTCCCGTGGCTCCGAATCGAGGCTGGCATTGACTGGTGAAATATTCCCATTGCAGTTCAAAAGCTGTGGACCTCCAGAGTGTTGAGGTAAGGACAGGATAGAGCTGTCCTGTTGGCCCACAGAGGCACCTGGGGAAACTTGCGCATCTTGTGATTCTGGGACAACCATGGTGCAAAGTTGGGTTTCAGCAGGATATCATTCCTTCTGCTCCCACACGTGAAACACAGTGCCACTTACACTGGTCGCAAACAGCTGGCCTAAAAGGAATCCAAGCAACACCAGAAATGAATTGCTTTGTGGAGTATTTCAGAGGTCAACAACATCTATCATCTGACCTGTGACTGTAAAGACCGCATCAACTGCACAGATGAAGAAATAAAGCAATAGAAATAAAGAAATGGTGGATGCATAATAAATAGCTGTAAAAGTCAAATTCCAGCATGCAGTTGTAAAGTCTTGTATCACATCAACAAGTACCGTATATCATTTCTTACTTTGAGCATGTACGTAACTTGGCTGTTGCATGAAACTGATTCAGAGTCATCTGACGGCACAGATTGCCCTGCATTATCATTCTTCATGCCTGATTCCCATCAGCAACACTGAGGCTGCGTTGTCTGACAGAGACAATGCCCTTAATTCTTTTGAAATTCCTAAGAGATGACCAGGTACTTAACAGCTGAGGTCATGAAGTTGTTACATGAGGAATTGTAGAAAATGTATACATTCTTTTAACACAATCTGCAGAGAATGTTCATTTTTGAAAACATGCGCGTCAGCGGCGTATCAAGATGTTTCACAAAATGGTCCCAATAGCATTGGAAAGACAGCATTGTTAGTGTTTTTATATAATCTTTAGTTTAAAACAGTATTTGGCAGTTAAGAAAATGAAACTACCATAAAATATACATAACTTTTATTAGATAGAAAAAGCGACATCTATCAAAATCCCTCAAAATGGTCAGACAAGTTACAAGCACCACACGATCATAGCCCTGTTGAAACATACAAGGCAAAGCATTGACTGTTAATCCTGAAGCCAAAGATCTGCTGATGCACAAGAGAAGCTAAAGCATGGGTTCATCAAACAAACACTAAAATGAAAAAAATATCTACAGTTATGCACTAATTAACTCCAAGGTCCATACCAAAGGGTTGTCGACAAAACAGCAAAAAATAAGAACTTGAATAAATTGATATGCAATGCCTAGCTTCCCTTAGTGTGACTGCATCTGTCCAGCATCTCTGCTCACCCATATTCTACTACAATCAATGAGTCATATTTAAAAGTTGTAGTCGAGTAGAATTTTAAAAAGTGTCATACCTTCATACAAAACCGTAGGAGAAGAAGAGGCGTCCCGTCCCACACAGTAGTATATTGTGACTCTTCCTGCTGGCTTCTGTCGTGCTCTGAATGGTGGACGGAGTCTGAAGTGTGACATTACCCTGACCTAACCCCCTACACAGACACACACACATACACCACAACGTGACTCTCACTCTCTCACTACCTCTATCGTATCAGTGCCTATATAAATTGAAACACAGTGACTATAGCATATAGCCTGGAGACAGACAGCAGGATGCACACACACAATTGGACAGTTTGTCATAGTTGTTATGTCAGGTATTGTTGCCTGACATGGAGTGTGACCTCAATGGACCTTTTACACAAATATAAACCAGGAAAAAAAACATGAAAAAACAAGACACAAACAATGTTACAATAACATCTGGATTTAACTATTGACCTGATTCCATCCTACGAACCCACAAGACTAGGTCATCTGGTGGCTGCTAACTGTAGGATAAGAACAAAACATGGGGAAGATGCGTTTAGCTATTATGCTGCCCTAACCTGGAATAACCTTCCTGGGCATATTAGATCAGCCCTATAAACTAAACTAAATACCTACATGTTAACCTCACATTTTAACTGAATTAATGTTTCATTTATTCTCTCCCTCTTTTATTCATCTAGGACTAGGTCCTATTTTTCCTTTCTCTTTCCATCTATCTATCTGTCTATCTATCTATCTATCTATCTATCTATCTATCTATCTATCTATCTATCTATCTATCTATCTATCTATCTATCTATCTATCTATCTATCTATCTATCTATCTATCTATCTATCTATCTATCTATCTATCTATCTATCTATCTATCTATCTATCTATCTATCTATCTATCCTTTGCCAGCTACATCTCGTCTGAACTCCATTTCCCATGAGCACTAGCGACCATTCACAGAATCATGAGACCCATCATGGGACCGTGTATCACCTTCTAACGACAGCAGTGTTTTGGGGTGTCCTGTGCTGTCAGTATGGCAGGGGAAACCATCGCACCTGACTGGGAGTTTGACCGTTTTGACGACGGTTCACAAAGTAAGTGCAACGTCCGCGCCTGACCCTGCGTCCTAAACTAAACCACACTAGCCTTCAGTGCCAGCCTCAGCTGCTAGCAAGGCTCCGTCTATTTGCTGGCAGAAAACAACACTCACTGTTTATTGCAAACAAATTCTCGTCAAATGGACACATTTAACATTATTAGGCGTAGTAGTTACTTCAATTACACTTCCAGCGTGAGTAAGGGTAAAGTGTAATTTCGTAAAATTAAGTGACAGCAAAGTCTGTTGACGTTAAAGGCTACTGATAAAGAATACAGCTGGATAAGTTCAACAGCTCAATGACGTCGCTTTGACAGTATATTGTAGTAAAAGGGACTGAGTAGCGAACTGTGACGCCAACTTGCTGCGATAATAGCCAACAAAATAAGGACAATGGCAGTGTTAGCAGTGTATATTTTAGTGTGTGTCCCCCTCAGCTATTATGCAGTGCTCCAAATTGAATTGAAATGGGTACTTTGGATATTTATTGTGTCCATTTCCGGCTTCTAATATGCATATGCGCCATAAGAATGCATACATTGTAATTCTTAAAGTTAAAAGATCAGCACTTTTTCAACAACATTTTAGTTACATAATGGGTCCAGTGCTGTGAGTTGCTAACCAGGTGAGATCATGGCAGCATTGATCTTTGCCTCAATATTGGTCTTGAACCTCCTCCCCCTGCAGAAATACACACAGAGGTTCAGCTGAAGAACTACAGCAGGTTTCTGGAGGAGTACACCTCTCAGCTGAGGGGCATCGAGGAGGCCTTGGATGACGCCGTAGGAGATGTATGGGACTTCACTCTCGACCCCATAGCCCTAAAGGTAAAACACCATAAACCAGTGGCTGTACTTCAACCTAAAATGACAGACATTCACTTCACTTCCCTTCCTTCCCAATACTTTCTACTCTCTTTCAGCTTCTCCCTTATGAGCAGTCATCCATATTGGAGTTAATTAAAACAGACAACAAGGTAAACGTTGAAGATGAGCGGAGTCTTTTTCTTTTTTTAAAGTCTCACACCCACTAAGTTGTTCCTTTTTTTCCATGATGACTCATTGTTCTGTGTTGTGTGCAGGTTCTGAACAAAGTCATCACAGTTTATGCTGCTCTCTGTAGTGAAGTGAAGAAGCTCAAGTATGAGGTAAGCGTGACCAAAGATCACGTGCACTCCATTGCACTGCAGCGAGGTTAGTAGCTCAAGTTGCCTACTCTCTCGCTCTCTCTTGGACCCCAAGGAGTTTTTCTTGTAAAGAAACAAAAGTTATGTTTTCATTCAGTTTTCCTTATTGCATGTTGAGGTCTAATGAATGTGATATATGCTTTCATTCCTCATATAATATTTAAAAATCTACGACTGCGTATCGTGTCTCCCTTGCGCCCACGATAAATCAAACGATGACCACTCATACAAAACCTCCGTATCGTAACTAGAGATCCAAAACTCCACTGGGAACCTTTTTTAAGCAACATCGCTCCTAACACGCGTCTGCGTTGTGCTACGAGATACAAATTCATATTTTTGTTTCCCTGCAGGCAGAAACCAAGTTCTACAACGGGTTGTTGTACTATGGAGAGGGAGGTAATCGGACAACTCTTTAACTCTTTAACAACTTATTTCTCTCAGTGGTAGTGGTAAACAGTGCTTTTTTTTATTTATATTAACTGACAGAATGAAGAGTTATCTGTGCATTTGTATTGCAGTGTCTGACACAAGTGTGGTTGAAGGAGAGTCACAGATTCAGATGGGCAGATTCATCTCATTTCTTCAGGTACACGATTCATAATATCCGAAAATAGTGTTGCTGACATGAAATCTAGGAAACACTAATGGTTTCTCTCTTTGTGCTTTGATAGGAACTGTCCTGCTTTGTTTCAAGATGTTATGAAGTGGTGGTCAACATTGTTCATCAGCTGGCTGCCCTCTACAACAGCAACAAGTAAGAGCCGCTTACAGAAGCCAGTTATGTTTCACAGTGAATGTACTGTTTGCGTTGGATCGGCCTAAACACCCACTTCGTCAAAAGGGCTTTTGTGCACTTCACATGCAGACATAACGGCAACTTACAGACTGTGTTTCTGGTTTAAATATGCGTTGCAGGTTTTGCTTGAAAAAAACAAATGTACAAACACTTTTCTCCTCTTATTTACAGGGGTGCAACAAAAATCATTGAGTCCTCGGGTGTCCATTTCCAGGTGGGTTTTTTTAAGATTGGACAGGTTTTATTTATGTCCTCAATCTGCATTCTCTATATAATGCAAAATATTTCTTCTTACCAATCCTGTGTTGCCTTCCCTCTGCAGATAGTGTACGAACACCTCGGGGAGTTGTTAGTGGTTCTGCTCACACTTGACGAGATTATGGAAAATCATGGCACACTAAAAGATCACTGGAAGATGTATAAAAGGTACACACACACACACACACACACACACACACACACACACACACAGAGCTATTGGAACAAGTGAGCTAAATAAAACAAAGACAACACAAAATTTCAAACTTCCTAGATAACCATGAAGGACGGCTCTCAACGGTTTATACAAATTTAAATGAAACCACTCCTACAGCCAGAGAAAATTGTTAATGAAGAATTCAAGACAGACACTATTTTGTATTATTGTTTACCTGTCTTAATGCCTATTTTCATCCCTGTAAATTACTTAGTAGATTTACTTAATCATTCTGTCACAGGCTACTGAAATCTGTACACCATAACCCTGGAAAATTTTCAATTCCTGAAGAGAAGCTTAAACCATTCGAGAAGCTCCTGCTCAAGCTCGAGGGACAGCTGCTGGATGGCATGATACTGCAGGTTACTTCATTTCCTTTGGGTCTTTTTAGTGAGTGTTTCGAGTTTTGTGCGAGATTGACTGTAAGCACAGGTCATATTTTAGGACTGAATACCTGATCATGTATGATCATCATTAACATCGCAATGTTTACAACTGTGTGACAGGCCTGTGTGGAGCAGAGATTCGATGATCCTGGGGAAGGAGTGGCTGTTGCCAAAAACAGTGCCTTTGCAGAGGAGTTCGCCTTCAACATCCGCACCATATTCACCAATGTTGAGTCCAAAGTTGGTCAGTTTGTCTTCTCTGGATTGCCTGCTTCCCACTTGTGTCTACTTTGTCCCGCTACTTCAAACTGACTTGATTTCATCTCTGTACCTCTTTTTCAGGTGAACCTTCAGAGATCGACCAGAGAGATAAATATGCCGGAGTCTGTGGACTCTTTGTGCTTCACTTTCACATCTTCAGGAGTGTCGACAAAAAGCTGTACAAGGCTCTTCTGGACGTCTGTAAAAAGGTAGTTCAGTGTTCTTGGCCTGTCTCTTCTTCTCTCTGTCATCTTTGTTTTTCCCTTCTTCATCTGTGGACAGTGGAAACTGTGTGCTCACGTGCGTTTATCCCCGCCCCTTCCTCTAGGTACCAGCTGTCACTCTGACTGCAAACATCATCTGGTTTCCAGACACGTTCCTCATCGCTAAGATCCCAGCTGCGGCTAAACTGATGGACAAGAAGAGCCTGCAGGCCATCAGAGCGCAGAGAGACACCTACCTGCAGCAAAGAGCCCAGACACTAACAAAGTCAGTGGAGCCTGAAATGTTTTCTTTGTTTTAAACTGATTTTTAGATTTGAGAAACTGATCATTTGTGTGTGTGTGTGTGTGTGTGTGTGTCTCTATCTCTCTCTCTTTAATGCAGGGATGTTCAGTCTTACTATGTGTTTGTAACTTCCTGGATGATGAAGATGGAGTCCATCTTGTCTAAAGAGCATAAAAGTGACAAGTTGGCAGAGGACCTGAACAGCAGGTGTAATGTGTTTGTACAGGTAAGGACAGACCGTGTTATTACCTGGCAAGATGTACAGAGCAGAACATGAACTGCAAAGAGCAGTTCAGGACAAGACTCATTATTCGTCAAAATGCATCTTTGGCGTGAGCTTCAACGAACAAGATTCCTGCTGTTATTCCTTAGCTGACTGTTCCCTCTGCGTTTTCTGTTCTTCACAGGGCATCCTGTACGCATACAGCATCAGCACCATTATCAAAACCACCATGAACATGTACATGTCCATGCAGCGGCCCATGACCAAGACGTCTGTCAAAGCCCTGTGTCGACTGGTTGAAGTGCTCAAGGTGTGCGAGGGTGTTTGTTCTTTTTGTGAGTGTGTTCATGCTTTCCACCAGTGTGTTGTCTCTAAAACTAATGAGGTCAAGTCTCTCCCTGTAGGCTGTGCAGCACACAGTTCACAGACGGTCCATGGTTGTTGCAGACTCTGTGTCACACATCACTCAACAGCTGCAGTCACAGGCCCTCAACGCCATCGGCAATGCAAAGGTAAAAACAAACACATGGATAATACATCATACATCATTGTTGCATGTTCATTTTATATGAAGCTATGCGTTGTTTTCTCCACGGAAGAAAAGGGTGATCTCCGACAAGAAGTACAGCGAGCAGCGGCTGGATGTGCTGTCGTCCTTGGTGCTGGCAGAAAATGCTCTGTGTGGACCCAGCACAAAGGAGCGACGACTGGTCGTGTCTCTGGCACTGTGTGTCGGTACTCAGCTGGTATGTTGGGACAAGCTGGTGGTTGATGTGTTACATACACCTCTGTTTCCTACTCGTTTCGTATGAAATAAAGATCTTGACATGTAAATGGCTTGCCTTGTCTTGTAGAAAACGTTCAAAGATGAAGAGCTGCTTCCGCTGCAGCTTGTGCTGAAGAAGCTGGATCTGATCAGTGAGCTGAGTGAGAGGTGGGATTTTTTCTTTTTCTTTAATCTGTGCAAAAGCAATCTGAATCTGGCAAAGAGATTAACCCTTCAGGCAGTGCAGAATATCTCCCAGGAGTTTAGATGTTGCCGTCATCACTGGCTCATAGTCAAAGTGCTTGCTTAGAAGAACAAGCCAATCAGTAAAGTTTGTGTAACCAAATGATTACAATGATGACATCTCGAACATCCATTCATAATCATGGAGTAACTGTCCTTGGTTATCTGTTGAATCATTTTTACTGGTACTTGTTGGAAACTGATTAAGGACCTTTTTAAGAACTTGTTTTTATAAACTCTTGGCACAAATTAATTTTTTTGCAATAAGATATTTCCTGTTTACCTACTTTTAAGAGTCTTGAGTCATCCTCAGGGATTGGTTTACTTTTTCTCCCTCAGGGTCAAGCTGCAGTGTGACTGTAGCTTCCTTTACTGGCACAGAGCTGTGTTTCCCATCTACCTGGATGATGTATATGACAACGCCGTAGATGCAGCACGAATACATGTAAGTCTACTGGCCTCTTAAGACCTCTTGTAGATGTTATTTGGGCAAGATGCGTAACCCGTTCTTCTCGTTTCTTAAAGGAGAAGTAAGTGATATGGTCCTTTTTAGCTAACTTCCTGTCAGTGACCAGTTAGCGGACCCCTCCCTTGTGCCTACGTCACCAGCACATGAACGCGCAGCCATCGTTTGTCAGATAGTGCCGCTAGGGGTGTACACGTGTAACCGTTTAGTAAATCATAACCGTTTAGGAAAAATCAATAAACAAAATTTAATTTTTTTTCTTCAAATTTAAAATTTTCCTTTTTTCAAAGTTTTTAAATATGTTCTGGAGACACGCATTTATTGATTTAACATCACTAATAAACTAATTGGGGATGATAAAAGCTAGTCTGCCGAATCTGTCTGTCCCTCGGCGAGTGTGTGTGTGTGTGTGTGTGTGTGTGTGTGTGTGTGTGTGTGTGTGTGTGTGTGTGTGTGTGTGTGTGTGTGTGTGTGTGTGTGTGTGTGTGTGTGTGTGTGTGTGTGTGTGTGTGTGTGTGTGTGTGTGTGTGTGTGTGTGAGAGAGTGTGTGTATCGGCGCACACACACACACACGGGGAGTTACCGTGCTGGGGCTCGACTCACAGCCACGGAAGAGTGATGAAAGACCTAAAGATTAAAGTTACCCGGTTGACGTGAACTACGCTCGTAAGTAGCCCAAACTTTATAACACCTGTTCAACTTGCATAAACGTGGACATGTAGAAATGTGCGATCGGCTATATTAATCAAGAAATTAATGAAGGCCGATAATGACGGTGAACACATGACAGACTGGCGAACGTGTGTGTGTGTGTGCCATGGACCTATTATAAGAGGTGTGTAAACGAGCGTAGTTCATGTCAACTGTGTGCTTACAGACGAACAAACGCGTATGTGTGTGTGCACGCGCCTACAAGACGGCGGGCGCACAAGGACATTGACGTCACGGTTAACCGTGTACACGAAAAAAATTCTGTTGTGTACACGGTTAGACATTTTTGTAAACGTTTACACCCCTAAGTGCCGCGATGGAGAGCAGCAAGACATCGTTCACGGCCACAGAGATCCGCCTCTTCATAGCACTCTGTCTCCTGATTGGATCAAACCAGCGGGATACTTGACATTTTAACTGGCAATTACTGCAAAGCTGAATGACTGGGAGACCTGTGTTATGAACGGCATACTGTTTAAGTGATTGCTGTATGGATATAGAGTGATTTAACACGTATATTAACATAAAAATATCACTTCTCCTTTAATGCCTAAGACATCACCTATGCTCTGTATATACAATTTGATTGAAATTGTTACTGTGTTTTCTTGTCCTTGGTTGGATCTGCTGTTGTCCCTCCTTCCTCTGTGACGTCTGTGATTGGCCGGAGCAGTACATGTTTAGTGCGCTGCGGGACAGCGTGCCCTCCATGTTACACGCCAAACACATGGAATCATGTGACCAGCTACTAGAGAGCTACGACAAAGAAATCATGGACGTCTTCAACGAGGTGAGGAGCAGAGGAAGTAGAGTAGCTTAATTAAATAAGGACGGTGTGCTGTACAGATTTTCGGACTTATGATTCTTAATTGTACAACCAAATCCTTAACAACACCCTTTTAACCTCCATGTGTACATTTGTTAAAAGGATTCTTATTCCTCCTCCTGGTATTTAACTCTTGCAGCACCTGCTGGACAAGCTGTGTAAGGAGATAGAGAAGGACCTGCGTCTCTCTGTTCACACCCACCTGAAGCTAGACGACAGGAACC
The DNA here is from genome assembly GCF_949987685.1 of Ammodytes marinus. Classification (NCBI taxonomy): domain Eukaryota; kingdom Metazoa; phylum Chordata; class Actinopteri; order Uranoscopiformes; family Ammodytidae; genus Ammodytes; species Ammodytes marinus. The sequence goes on along the minus strand of NC_137234.1, from coordinate 23,277,060 downwards.
CTTTCAAAGTTGGAATGAAGGACCTGGCCCACTTCTTCTCCCTCAAACCCATCCGATTCTTCAACCGCTTCATTCATATCAAAGGTGCTGAAAATCTGTGTTCAAACATGGATGGAAACATACTGTTGTCACCCCTTTTTTGTTGTTTTGGTTTGCAGCCTTAGTTTATCCAGAAAACATTTACAAAAATGCTCATTTTGAACATATTTGTCTTTTTGTAATATTTGCCCATTTACTGAAAAACTTATTTTTAACATTAATATAGATGTATATTCAGATGCAGACTAAAATGTACAAACCTTTTGTATTAAAATAACAAATGAAGATGATTATAACATTGGCACTCTAACTGTTTCAGTTGGAACTTCATTTGTTTGAATATTTTAATAGTTATGGTTGAATGCGTGCTTATCTGTAAACTGTGTATGGTAGATGTACAGTAAGTAGAACATAGTCATGTGGGTGTTAAAAATCAATGTGTGTGTTGTGCTGACAACTGCTGGAAACACAGAAGATGGTGAAACCAACATGTATTTGTCTTATTTTCTTCATATCTTTGCAGCCTATGTGACGCACTACCTGGATAAAACTTTCTACAACCTAACCACTGTCGCTCTGCACGACTGGGCAACTTACAGTGAGATGAGAAACCTCGCCACACAGCGCTACGGACTCACCATGACGGAGGCACACCTGCCCAGCCAGACCCTGGAGCAGGTATGTTTGCTGACAGCTTATACATCATGACCCAGATGGGATTCTTTTTTTTATCAGAGAAGCAAACTGGTTGATTACCCTTGTGTATCCTTGTCAGGGTTTAGACGTTCTGGAGATCATGAGGAACATTCACGTTTTTGTCTCACGCTACCTTTATAACCTCAACAACCAGGTAACGCTTGCAGCCCCACTGTTCACTTCTTGCTATCTTGAGCCAAGCATTTGTCAGTTCATTCATTGTATCCAATCTTTTTCATTTTCCTCCAGATCTTTATAGAGAAGGCAAGTAACAACAAGCACCTGAACACCATCAACATCCGTCACATCGCCAACTCCATCCGGACCCATGGCACAGGCATTATGAACACCACGGTGAGTAAAGGGGCGTCTGTCTTTGTGTCTTTCGTCTGTCCGACCTTTTTCTCTCGGATATGTTGGGGGTTGTATCAAAGGGTTCTTCTGCCTCACATGTTGCACATCTCCTCTTCACTTTTCATCAGGTTAATTTCACCTACCAGTTCCTGCGGAAGAAGTTTTACATCTTCAGTCAGTTCATGTACGACGAACACATCAAGTCCAGACTCATCAAGGACATCCGCTTCTTCAGAGAAACAAAAGACCAATCTGATCAGAAGGTGAGAAATGGCCTGGTTATGTCTAGATTCCATTCATTCTAGGGACAGTGGCTATTCTAGATTTTCTGTGCTTGGAACCAGTATGATGTCTGATCCTCCCATAAGAAATTTCTGTGGAAAAAATAAACCGTAACATAGCTTCTTGGCAGCTCTTTTTCAGCAGTAGTCATCCTTGTTTTTCGCTGTTGTTGTTGTTGTTGTTGTTGTAGTATCCATTTGAGCGAGCTGAGAAATTTAACCGCGGCATCAGGAAGCTGGGCATCACTCCCGATGGACAGAGCTATCTGGACCAGTTCAGACAGCTCATCAGCCAGATTGGTGAGGACAAACCACTCATGTTGTTGATCCTTTCTTGGCGGGAAATCTTAGAAAAACATGCAGGCACCACCAAGTTTACATTTTTTTTTTCTTTAGGCAATGCGATGGGCTATGTGCGTATGATCCGTTCTGGAGGCCTCCACTGTTGCAGCAGTGCTATCAGGTAAAATAGATTTGTTTGAGTCATAGTTGTGTATGTGTGTACTCCCTTGTAATGAAAATATGAATGCCTAAATAAATGAAGAGTCTGATTAACTGGATGTATTGTTTTTTATTTCAAGTATATTATGTTATATATCACTAGTATGTTTGTTTTTTTATGTGTGTTTCACTTTCAGGTTTGTCCCCGACCTGGAGGATATAGTGAACTTTGAGGAGCTGGTGAAGGAGGAGGGATTGTCAGAGGAGACTCAGAAAGCTGCTAGGTAGCTTGTCTTGTCTTTATGTCAAATAAGATATTGTTGGTGTAATATCAACTTTACACCTGCAGAGGGCACCACAGCACTATATATTTCAAATCTATTATTTCCAGTGTCCTAGATGTAGTGTTGGGGGATCTGACCAGCAACTCTGCCGAGGGGACAGAGTACTTCAAGAAGCTGGTGGCTGTGTTTGCACCCGAGTTTCGCAGTGCCAAGAATATGCACCTGAGGAACTTCTACATGATTGTACCCCCACTGGTAAGGTGCACAGACTTTTCATTTGTCTCTCACGCTTGTATTCTTTTCCTATTTGTATGGGTTTTCTTATGTTTCATTCAGTCTGTGCAGCTTTTTTTTTTGTGAATGATACACAACTAATCTGTCCCACAGACTGTGAATTTTGTGGAGCACTCCATCAGCTGCAAGGAGAAACTCAACAAGAAGAACAAAACTGGAGCTGCTTTCACCGATGATGGCTTTGCTATGGGTGAGTGGGAATAAAGTTATAATTTACACAGAATCGAATATGTAATACACAACATCAGCACAATTCTCTATGCAGTTTATTTTTAATTTGGCTTTTTACGTCCTCTCCTCTCCCTCATTGTAACGGCTGTATCTCTGGCTCTCTTAGGTGTGGCATACATTCTGAAGCTGCTGGACCAGTATCTAGAGTTTGACTCTCTGCACTGGTTCCAGGCCGTTCGAGATAAGTACAAGAAAGAGATGAATGCAGTGGTGAAGGAGCAGAACGTTCAGTCCTCCAGCCAGGATGAAAAGCTGCTGCAAACAATGAACCTCACTCAGAAGCGTCTGGATGTCTACCTTCAGGTACAGTCACTTGTCAGACTGCAACAAATTGGCAGTGTTAACATGTGCCTTTTTGATATGTATCCATTGATGTGCAGACAACTATCACTCTTTTACTTTGACACTGAAGAAAACTTAAAAACATGCTGATTATCAGGCAGGTTCTGGATTTCGGAGGAGTGTCTTTGTTACTCAGGAGATTTCTGTATGCTTATATTTGTCATGGACATTGGAGATAATGATATCTTCAGGACATGGAAGTGTCTGAAGAAAATATTTTAGGCCTCCGGGGACCTGGTCTAAAATAATAAAAAAACAATATATGATATCAAAGTTGGGTCTCTTAATAAGCTTTTACAAAAATCTGATTGAAAATAAATGTTGACACAAGACTGCCTAGCGTTATCAAACAGTATCCATGGCAACAGTCATTGTTTTCATAGAATGTTCAGGCACTTCCGGCTTGCTGAGGGTGAAGAGCTATTTTTTGAGAGCAGCGGAGAACTCAGATTCACAGCATTAAAAATCTCTGAAAATCTCTGGAGATGTCCAAAAAAGGAAAAACCACTGATAAGGCAATGGAGGAAGACAAAGTTTTTGCGGAAGAAATGAAAAAACAGTTGTCAGACTTGAAGAAAGGAATGTTGGCAGATTTGAAGAGAGAAATAAAAAGTGAGAGGGAGACGGAGCGAGCACTGCGGAAGGCTGAACTGGCTGGGATTGTTGACGAATTGATTGGGCGTTTTGATGTAAAAATCAAAGAGAAAGTTGCTGCTGGTCTGAAGCCACTGATGATCGAATTGAAGGAACTTCAAGCCGTCAATGTGAAGAAAGATCAGCTCTTGAAAGAGCTTGGAGATAAAATTGATGATCAAGAACAACAAGCAAAAAACAGAGATGTGATAATAACTGGAATGGATATTAAACCAAGGTCGTATGCAGGTGCCGGGAATGGAGAAGAAGAGGGCGATACAGGGAATGTAACGGTGGAAAAACAAGTGGCAATGTTTCTGAGAAGCAAAGCCATTAATCTGGATCTAGAGAACGTGGAGTCCTGTTTTCTTCTCCCGAAGGGAAAATTCGCCAAAAAGCGTGCTGTCATTCTGAAATTTGTGAGTAGAAAGCATAAGATAAATCTGCTCAGTCAAGGCAAGAAGCTTAAAGGTGAACAAATTGGAATGAGTGAAAATTTAACCAAGAGAAAGGCTTATCTGGCCTACCAAGCGAGAGGGTTAAAAAAATGTGGACAGGTCCAACAAACTTGGACGAGAGATGGAAGAATCTTCATCAAAATGAATGGAGCTACACCCGAAGAAGCCAAAATTGTGCAAATCAAAACGGAGGAGGATTTGGATCAATTCCGGAGGGACGAGGATTAAAGAAGGCAAAAAGCATGGACTTTGAACTAAAGGGATTTAAACTGGTTTGTGTCAAAATATAAGGTTTGAAATCGTAAATAAAATGTGCTCTGCTATTGATAACCTAATGGAATGTGTGACGATTGAAATTCAAATGAAAGATAAATGTTGATTATCAGCTGTGTGTTCAGAACAACCTATTCAAAATTGGAAGAGTTTCTCTGACTGAAGAATTTGTAAATACACTGCATGTTATGGGACTGTAGTCGAGGTCAGCAGACACACTGACTGTTTTGAATACTGTTGCAGATGTGTTTAGACTACTAGAGAAGAAATGGACAAGGCCATATCTGCAATGTCACAGGCAGAGAGGAAAATAGAGACCTAAAATTATCTGTGTATTAGAATGAATCTTCTTAAAAAAAAAGAAAAAAAAAATGTCTTACTGTAGTAGCTGTGTATCTGTGTATCTGAATCTTATGGCAGTGGGGGCGGGACCCGATAAGCCTTTGGCTTCTCCTGCTTCCCTTCGGACGATAACACAAAGTAATATGTATGAATATGCAATGAGAAAATGATGTATTATGTGTAATTGTCCGGAAGAATAATAATAAAAAAAAAAAAAAAAAAACTGCTGTGATTGCACCAAATTTCCAAGACCAAGTGTATTTCATTTAAATGATAATATCTTTAATTTGGATTGATAAATATGCCTAAATCTTTTCAGATGCTTACTATCATGCAACGTACTGCCCAAATGAAATAGTAAGAACAGAAGGATTTCTGTGTGGATTTAGGTTTACAGGGGCTTTAACATGTTATTTTAAAGATTTCAAAAATATACAAAATTTGCTGCAAATTGCGGCGCTAAGGGTTAAGTACGTTTTCTGCCTCCACTAGCCATTTCTGCAACCACTCCTAACTGCTGTCAGTATTGGAAATCAGGCCAAATCAGCAACTCCCATTGCTCCTTCAAAAATATAACCCCAAAAGAAAATGATGTGGAATAATCGTTCACTCTAAACTCTGTTTCTTTTCACTTCAGGAGTTTGAGCTGCTCCACTTCTCGCTGAGCAGCGCCCGGATCTTCTTCAGAGCAGACAAGACTGCAGCCGAGGAGATCCTGGAAAAGAAAGGTAAAGATTAAGTTTTGTTGTAATGAATAATGGTGCTTTTTTAATTATGCAAAAGCACACTTGCACAGCCACCCTGTTACACAGACGCTTTGCGATGATTTTTCATGGTGAAATGAAAGATAGTAGCCTGATTAACAAAGGACTTGAGGTCTGTGAGTCTTCTACATCCTATTAGATCTCACAAATAACCTTCTTTTTTTTCTCTTGCCAAAGGTGCTTTAGACGGTTCGACCCCCACAGAACCAGCCTCAAAGTGAACCTGTCTGTGAGATCAGCGGATCAGTGGTCAGAGCGTCAAGTGGTGGCAAAATGGCCAGAAGTGTAAGGAGAAGACTGTTGAATTCAAAACGCTCAACATCATTAGATATGTGTCAAGTGTCTTTTTTTTTTGTTTCTTTCCATTTAAAAAAAACATCAGTCTTAAAATCCCACAGCTTTGAAGTGTTTGCATCCTTTTATAAATTAAATTTGAATGTGTAGCATTAACACAAGCGACTGCAATTTGAACAAGTCAGGTGGTGTTACAAATGTTAGGTGAAAGTGAATGCTTTCCTTTGCCACGCTGCCTTCTTTCACTTTTGCGTGGTATCCGGATGGACTAGGTTACTTTTCTACAGCTGAGGCCTCAGCTGTGTATGAGCAACCTCTGCTGACCAGAGACAATTTCAGTCGATGACTTAATTGGCATTTGTGTTTTGATTGAAATACCTGCGGCATCTTTTGTTGGTGTCTATTGTATGAATTGGGACTGATTGTACCTGGCCTTTAACGGCAGCTGTTATTGCTTCTGTAGATTATAAGAAGGACTCTTGAGAATGTTTTTAGTGTAAATCATCTTATTTGTATTTAATTTTTGTCCACTGCTAATTTTATATTTGTCCATTTTATACATTGTATGAATGAAGGTGCCTGTGTGCCTTACTAACTAACTGTTGATTTGTTTTGATAGCCTAATTAATTTAGAACTCATCCATTTGAACACACATGTTGCGTAGTAAAAAAGCATCTATATTTCTCTTCAGCACAGGTGATTGTTTTTTCATTTTTTGTTTCCCAACTTTGTAACTATCAACATGTGGTACATGAGCCATAGTTTGGTCAAAATGACATTCCATAAATGAATCTGCTTGAAGAGAAAGTTCTGTAAGGTCTAATAAAATTTGCACTTTCAACAAAATGGAACTGAGTTTATACTGAGTAGGTACAGTACTGCATATGATTTTCAAGCACGTATGCTGAATGTTTTGTAAAAAATTAAACAATAGAAATTAATTTAAAAATAATTATACATTTCCCTGCAAAAAAAATTACTCAAAAGATTTGACTTAATGAGGTATCCCTGACTGAGGAGCAATAAACACACACACAGTTGTTCAGGAAAGCCTTTTCTGCTTTAATACAAAGAAAAGAAGCCTTAAACTTCAGAAAATACAAGATTGGTCTGGATTTTTTTTCTCCTCAAATTGTCCTTTTTTCTATTTCCTATGAAATGCTGCTTTTCATTGCTGTTGAAACAGCTTGTATTGAAATACATCCCTTGTTTTGCCTTGGTCTCTGGGTTATTTTTTTTTGCTGAGAATCAGCAAGGCCTTTCCCTAAAAGATTTTGAATTTTGTATCATTTTGATTTAAGTGCCCGCTGTGCCACGTGACACCCTGTCCAGCAGATCCAGAAAAGTCCTGTTATGTCCACATATTGCATCCATGCTCACCTCCTAAAAACGAGGTACAAGGCAGGGCAACATTTTCTTTCAAAATAGATGTCATATATATATATACATACATATATATATATATATATAGCAATCATATATACACATTCATACATACATATACTAATTTATGTGATGCAAAGAAACAAATTTACACATTTCTTACAAAATTGTAACAAAGACTGGAAAGTGTTTTGTTTGCTCAGGAGCAACACTGTATAGCTGTTAAGCCTCTGTGAAGATTCGTCCACATTTGTGGAAACTAAAAGCAGTCTCCCAGTTTTATGTCCATGTTCAACTGGCACAGAGCTCACAGAGAGAGAGGGAGAAACAAAAAGTGTGACAGAAAACAGTTTGGTGGTGCAAATAGAGGTCGGAGTCAATGTAAATGGAAGGAAGAAAAAGAGGGTTGAGATGGAAAGGGATGCTTGTGGAAAAGTTGCATGAACCCCCTGACCCATAACAAAAAAATGGAAAAGTAAAAATATTATCAGGGAGTGTTCACATAAAAAAGCACAAACAAATTTTGTGTTCTTTTATTACTAAATATAGTGCAACAATAAACATTGCATTTCTTTCACCCTTTCACTTGCGTCCGAGGATGTCAACTTTGCAACTTTTTTTCTGTTCTTAACACTTGTTGTGAATACGAAGCGTTACCCTTGTTCTGTCACTGTCCTGTGCCACAAGGTCAGTCCTCCTGTCTGAAAACAGGCTTCAGATTCAGAGACGTAAACATAACACAGACCCTGCTCAAAAAACAAGACCAAAAAAAAACAGGAGGAACATAAAGAATAAAAACAGAACAAGTGTTGGTGTTTTTGGGCAGCATGTCATTTTGGAAAGGCAGGGCAGTTTTGATGGTGGCGACGACCCCCACAGTCAAATAGCCAAATCCTCGAGGAATAAAAACCAAGCTGTGTGAACCACAGCACCCCTCCTGAACAACAGTGTTATGTGCAGAAACAGCTGCGGCCTTTGGACTGGTCGGGCCTTAGAAGGCCTGCTGGGCTGGATTGTAGTTGAATGTTGTTGGCACATGAGGCCTCTCTTCCAGCTTTTCATACTCCAGATGAAATTCCTTAGAGATGCAAAAACATTATTAATGTGATAGGAAAAGCTCTAAACCACAAAAACAACAAAAGAAATGCTAAAGATTATCGCAGAAGACATTTCACAGCAGAGGGACACATTCCTACCTTGGCTACTTTCCTCCAGTTAAGACAATCAAAAAAGTAGTAGGTTCCCCTCTCATAGGTGTTGGTCTTCAGTGTAGGCTCCATTCCAGGCGCTCTTGTTATCCAAACACGCTCTTCTTTGTGGTACCTCCAGTCCCGGTTAAAGCTGGAGAGGGAAGTTTTGAAAGAGGAATCAGACAAAGCAACCACTCTAAAGAGGGACAAGCTACTTAAAGGCTGCCGTACGCTTCAGTGAATTTGTGGAAGTTTAAAAGCTCTGGCAACAATGTTCAGAAGAAACATTAAACATACAACCATTTACAGTGTAAACCTTAAAGTAGAGATGGATAAAGTTTCTGAAGAACTCACAGTTCTACTGCTGCCAGAAGCTGTAGCAAGTCTCCACCATTCATGTAGTACAGGTAGAACAAGAGGTCTTCACCATATCGAGCCAGTTTAATCGCAGCCAACTAACAGGCAAAAGAATAATTAGTTTTGTACCCAAATGTACAACCTGAGGGCTGCAACCGCTCATTATGGCACTGTTCTGAAGTACATAATTACCTTGTCCCTTATGTGGATATTGGTTAAGTATTCAGAGGGAACATGGAAGTCTGAAAGTGTAAACACAAGCAAGTTAGCAGCTCTCAAAAGTGGAAAATCAAAGTTATTAGAAGACACCTCGAAATTATCACTTAAATTAGGTGAATGCTAATTATTTCTCCCCTCCACACACTTCAGGTTAAATTCTTACCGATGTCTTGAGGTCGACATGGCGATGAGGCCCAAGGAGAGGCGAACTTGGGGTACAAGTTTCTGTCAGGAAAGGAAAAGCTCAGTTAGTTCTTCTTCTTTGATGAAGATCAAAATAGAACAATTGCTTGACCCATTTTAGATCAATAGAAAAGTAACAGTACAAACTAAAAAAATGAAAAATGTTGGACTACAAGTTGTTTCTCAATGTTATGGGTAACATGTCTTCTTGTTACAGATTAGCATCCTTAGCATTTGAACGTGATTTGTAAGTAAGTGTACTTCTACTGGTAATTATAGTTTGTGGGCAATACCTTTTTGTAAAAAAAATTATAATAATATCTTAAGATAAATTGGATATTGGAAAATTACCCTTAGTCTGACTGTTTGGCTTTCAGGTCTCGAATGATTATAAAAAAAATAATAATAATATTAATAATAAAAATGACACCAGTAAAAAGGATGGTTGAGTGGTTTATATTCATTCAGGGTAACCATGGCAGCTAGCTGTGCCTGCAGCATGTATTATAGGTCATGTTAAATTAAAAGGGGCTAATGATTTTCATTACCAAATTGATCTATTAATCCTATTTGTATTTGTCAGACTGGATGTTTAACCGGGCCCTAAAAAAAGGAATTGTATTCAGGGTAGAGCAGCGGCCTTACTCTGGTGAGTTTAAGTTGAGTCCCAGTGTCGTAAGGTCACTTCCCAGCGCCAGATGGACCATCCCCGGATCAGTCTCCGCTGCCCGGATAAACGTCAGCAAGCCTATCATGCCGAATTGGTCCGTCACCATCCCTGAGGGAATGTTCGTCACCCGACCTGAAGCAGCAGGATAATTCACTTCAACTGACCGCTGACACTGCTGATCTACAGTTCATACAGTACTTACTGTCAATACATTACCTCAATATTTCTAAACCACACTGTGCACGCATTGGAGAGCAAACCAAGTCAATTCCTTTTTCTCTCTTTAAAAAAAAGTGATGGCCACAGACAGACTAATGGAAAGATGATGATGGTCTGTATCATACTGAACATATTCTTTTGGTTTCCTCACTGTAGCCCATCCAATAATTATCTAACCCCAAATGCAGGGTAGAGAGCCCAACTGCCTCACCCAAGTTGTGCGATAAAGAAGGGATGTCTCAGTGGAATTGGAGCGATACGATTGGCTGAGAAGTCTCACCATCGGGCAACACCTGGATCCCTTTCTTCTGGTTGTTGTTCTGTGCTGAGGTCGTCTTGTCTCCGGGGAACTTGGGCCCATCTGCATTGGATGTGCTCTTGCTTGTGGAGTTCAAGTTCTAGAAGTGAAGAAGAGCAGTTTGAGACACGAAGGGAAAGAACGTCTAAATTCATAATTAATCATCGTTTTTGATGGCTGTCTGACACATATACCAGAATTTTTTTAAATAAATAAATAAAAATGTCTGCCACCAGAGAGGCCTCACACTTACAGTTTTGCTGTCATCGTTGTTCAACGAGGGGTCCTTGTAGTTTGGGCCAGGCAGTGCAGGGAAGTCCTCGTTATGGATGGAGAAATCTTGTGTCTGTTCTGTTGATGGCTTCGTCACCATGCCAACTTGATAATGATGAACACAGTGAAGTAGAGATTATAGTTCCCAAAAGCGCAAGAAGCAATAAATCATAAAAAAAATAGCTATTCGTGTTTCTCTGAGCTGAAGATGTGAAACTGATATGTATTTCCTCGCCTGGGGGAACCTATTGCATACAGCTTAATGTGTGTGGAAAAAAAAAAGATCTCTCCTCCGACCTAATGGCGTACCATAAGGAGCCCGTCCAGCCAATGGGTTGAGCATCGGTGTTGGGTTTCCAGTCCCTTCTCTCCGACTCCTGTCTGCTAATGCAGGAAAGTCTGACAAATCCAGTCCCGTTACATTTTCACTCCCATCTGCAGCAATAGGAAGGTTAGGAACTTTTAATATGTAATGTCACCTTTAACGGAATTTATGTGTGTAAAAATGTGCCTATTCTTAACCTGGTAGTGTAGCTTTATTACACTGTAATTTAATGGAGAAAAAATAGCCCTCCCCCTAAATAATGACCTACGACGGAACACAACAGCTCATTTGTATAGCAGTTACTCACCGTCCGTTTCAGCATTCAAACATACATTGGTACAATAATGTCTAATTTACAGTTTTGACAGAACATTTGTTTTAGTTTTAAAGAAAAATAACAAAAAATTTTAAAAGAGCCAGATCAGTATAAATCTATTTTCATGGTTACTGCCACACACTTAAAAGTAGTTATGAGATTCAGGAAGACATTTTTCACTGTATTTTACATCAGTGTCTTTTTGGTTTATGCATTGATATTTGAATGTAGATTTGTTCGTCTTTGTATGCGTCTTTTTATGTGTTCTTATGTGATTATTTGGTTTATGTGTTGTACCAGCTGCTGGATAAAAATTTCCTAAGGGGGTAAATAAAGCATCTATCTATGTATCTATCTATCTATCTATCTATCTATCTATCTATCTATCTATCTATCTATACTTAATAGTAATATAGACTAAATCATTAAGAACAATAATGACAGAACTTTTGATAAAAAAGTAATGAAGCGTTGGGGTACCCACCTGGATCATACACACCTGTGCCATTAAAGATGTTGCTCGATAATGAGTTGTTCATCCCAAAAGCCTGATTGCGGTTCATACCAAATCCTGACATGCTGCAGACATGCAAAAGAAAACCAAAAGAAAGGATAAGGTTGTTTTCCAAACAATTCAAGCTTGCCTTAAAATAAAGAACATCTATAATCAGGATCTGTAGAGGACACAAAGACCGCAGAGCTCTACAGGGATGTATCCTACGAATAAACAGGTGAGAGTTGAGCAGGACGTGTCTACCTGTTTATGGTGAAGGGCTGGCGTGCTGGTTGCTGTTTGGGCATACAGATGATACTGGGCGAGCTACGGTTCGGGCTGCCAAGCCCCGAGCTGCCCATACTATTAGTCCTGCCGCTCATTCCAATGCTCTGTCCGACCTGAGAGTGGTTCAGCATGTTCCTCGTGTTCATCGGCAATGTCCCCCTGTTAACACATCATCAGGTCTGATATAATGTATGTAAATATAAACTAATGTCATATCAATGGACATTTCTAATTCCAGGTGCTGTATACAACTGTAAGACAAATGTGTGCATGCATCCAAAGTGAGTCTGCATACAAGCCAACACCTTCACACACACCTGCTTGGCGATGGAGGGGTATGGAGGGACATGGTGGGGACCCCCGTTGTGGGGGGGATATGACTTGGTAGTTGCGTGCCTTGCGTTAAATTTCTGTTTAACTGAGGCGTATTGTTCCCCATGCCCCGTATCGAGAAGCCAAGTGCACCTGCAGAAAGACAGAAAAGAAACAGGGGGAAAAACAAATGTCAGACAATTCAGAGAAGATTCTTCTATAAAATGCACTTGTTGTGCTTCATATGAGAAAACTGCTGTGTGAGTGACTGTAGAGAAAGGAAACTGAATAAATCTTACTTTGTGGACCGTACAAACTTGCACCAAGCTGCGACAGCTGACCCGACGACGACGGCGAGGGAGAGGACAGCATCTGGAGGGAAACATTTCAGGACAGAGTAAGGACGTGTGAAAAAGGCTCCTCCGGTGTTGCGAGAAGTGTGCAGACACGACAGTCAAACTTACGTCTTTGTCCGACCGATGTGGGAACATCGACGACTGGTTGTAGTACATGTTTTCATCGGTGAAGTCGTTGTCGACTACCTCGACGAACTCTACAAATTTCTTTCTAGCACCAAACATGCCTTTCGTCACCTGAGGGGAGAGCAGAGCTGCTGTTAAAGACATGTGCGTGGAAGGTTTTCTGACAGGAGGTAAAAAGTGTAACAACTTAAAGTAAAGACAAGTCAATTTTACAGTGATCCCTCTTAGAAACCTAGAGTTGCAAATATCTGGTAAACCACACAAAGGTTCCCCATAATTAGTTTCAATGATGTACAACCTTTAAGGTACAACTATCTTTATAATATGTAACAGCACTGCAGTTTTTCTTTTATTCTGCAACTGGTTGTTCCACTACATAGCCTTGATATGTTCCCAACTTTTTTTTGAACACACGCCAGTGTTTTTTTATGACTGCACTTTAAACCACAAGAATATGTTTGATGCATACTTTATTTTCATTTCTTTGTTATGCACTGGGACATATTTGGCATCTTGGGGTTGTAAAAAAAAAAGGGTCGAACGAGTGTGTGTCTGCTTTGTAATGGTGTACACGAGTATGGGATGAAGATGTTGAACTTCCACGACAAAACTACTTATCTCATCCATAACATGCATGAAACAAATAAGCTAACAGCAGCACACAGTTACTTCTCCCCCTCTGTTAAACTTGTATGGGAATAATTAAATGCTGAAGAATAGCCTAATTTGACAATACTGAGAAATCTGTAATAGCAGCAATGCTAACCTGCTAGTTGGCCAACACTGGTGTGGCTAACGTTAGCAGGCTAGCTGGAATCAATCTGCTTGGAATCAATCTGTTAGCTTAGCTAGCTCGGCGTCAGTTTGCCAGCGGGCTACCCTGACAAGAAGAGAAGTGCCACAACATACCGATACCTCTAAACTCCAAAGCAGCCTGACTTATCTACCGAGCCACGGTGACTTTAGAACAGTCATTTGGGCCCTCTGTGCCACTGTCAGCTGTCCGTGTCTCGGCTCAGTGTTTGCAGCACAGCAGCGACTATTTGCTTTGCGGACGCTAAATGATAAACACTAAACGGGGTAAAAACGGTGAGACACGTAGTTCATCCAGAAGGGTAACATGTGTACCGAACCGGATTTATTATGACTTGAAATGAGTCAATTATCCTCACCGCATCAATTTCCCTTCTCTTCGTTAGATCCAAGATGGCTGTGTGTACTCTGAATCGAAAGAGGGATAGCCTTTACCCTCTGACCTTACAACCTGCTGACCACTTCCGTACACACAACTGATTGAACATACCTGAAAGTGTACTGCATCAGGCATCACCACAAGGTGCTGAATCATAGCCAAGAGCTGAGCAAAATGTAAAGTATAAAAAAACAATAGAATAATTGTGTACATTTTGATGTGAATATGAATGATGGTACCATTGTGGAGCCTCTGCCTCCCTCCTGTGATCATTTTATGTCTTGCATTGTGAAAAATATGCTACTGTGCTGTCACTCACTACAGAGGATGCATCTTCATATCATCATGTCAGAGTACTCAATGGATATGCTACCTGTTTGTAGACAAAGTGATGTCAGAAGATGAAGCAGAAATAATTGCACAGGGAACTCAGGGTTAGATTTCCAGCCAGGCCAAGCAACTACCCCTGGGGGCAAATCATTTTAGCTTTAATTGTCCATACACGTTGCGCATTCCAACATTTATTTGTGCTTGATACAACTTTTAGACAGCCAATCTGGGGCCAGATAGTAGGCATGGGAAAATGGGGGTTCACAGAAGCAGGCAAAAAAAATCGCAATGTCAAACTATATGCTGAGGAAGACCATAGTAGGCCTATGTGGTTGACAGCTTTGGGGGGAAAAAAAGTTGGACCTGTTTGGATTTTATTTAGAAGAAGAATAAATCATTTTGAAGTATATGCCATAAACTGTGACTATTATGGAAGCGACGTGGTTCTTTCTGTGTGCTCGGCCTGGGTTGCAGTAGTTCCTGTTTGAGGCCCCATACAGCCACTGGGTGGATAAGGAGAGGAACAAGTGCTAAAAACAATCTGTCAGTGAGTGAAAACAGAATTGTCTGATAAGGGAAATGAAATTCCTTCTCCTGTTTATCTAGTTGGAAAACAGCTCTAATAAAGGTATGCAAGGCATGGCCAAATCACACCTCGGGCAGGTGACATGCTACTTTGGAGCTCCATGCGAACACAATTTAAAACTCTTCAGATTAACCCCAGTAGAGGCCCACTTGTCTGGCCCGGTGGCAAAGACCCAGAACTGAATGTAAATGACCTTTGCTGCTCTTTTGTCACAAAGCACTTCTCATGCTTATCCATAGCACCCTGCTCCTTCCTTCCGGTCTCTCTCTCTCTCTCTCCCACCTCTGTCATCTCAGAGAAGAAGGGGGGAAAGTCATTAAGCGCAAATGGGGAGGAGAGAGCAGCTAGTGGTTGCTATCGCCATGAAAGTCAGGGCAAAGCTCAGAGCCACTGAAAGAGAGTGAGAGGAGCGCACTGGGGAATATCTGCCCAGAGAATACAATACATATTCAGCTCATTAACTTGGATCAGCAAATGGCTCACTGTAGGAGATGCTGAGAGACATCAACAGGAAAATATTGGTAAGTAGGTGTGTTTTTCAATTCTCATTATGTTCATCTTTACGCCTGCAGTGTTTTTTTTCCTGATTTCTCGTTGACTGGTGATGCGTGTTTTCATTTGGAATAACATGGCTTTCATCTTATGAGAGGGTGTTATTCAACATTATAATCAAGTAATCCCTATTACATGCCACTTCATATGCTGATGCAGAATTATCAAAATGCAGTTCCATTGTCACAAACTTGTTTTGTTTTTCCGCATATTCTCCAGATCAATATCTCCAGAGGGGCGGTGGAGGAGCATTAATGGGATGCCATTAAGTTGACTGGAATATGCCAACAGCCTACCACAGTGCAACCCTTGTGTCACTAAACTGGTGGTGTGGAGGAGCAGTGGTGTATCAGAGACAGTGAGCGAGATGGGTAACGCCATGCTGCGAGGCGTCGTGGCCTTCATTCCCTCGGAGCGCTGTCAAAGCTTCTTAGTGGGGGACCTGAAGGAGATGCCACTTGATCGGACCCTGGACCTGAGCAAGCGGCAGTTGCGCCGGCTGCCTGCCGCTGCCTGCGTCTTCGATGAGCTGGTGAAGCTCTACCTGAGTGGCAACAACCTCAGCAGCTTACCACCTGAGCTGCAGGGCCTGAAGAAGCTGCAGCTCCTGGCCCTCGACTTCAACTGCTTCGAAGAGCTCCCTGCATCTGTTTGCAGGTTGCCCCAGCTCTGCATCCTTTACCTGGGTAACAACAGGCTTTACAGCCTCCCCGGGGAACTGAGTGAGCTCAAGGAACTTAACACTCTGTGGCTGGAGACTAATTGCTTCACAGTTTTCCCCCAGGTGATTTGTGAGCTCCCTAATCTCAAGACCCTGCACCTCGGTTATAACCGGATAGAGAGTTTACCCAATGAGCTTGGACAGCTGGAAGAGCTGAGGAGTATCTGGCTCGCCGGGAACCAGCTGGCTGCGTTCCCACCGGTGCTGCTTCAAATGCACTTTCTGGCCATCATTGATGTGGATCGGAACAAAATCCGCCGCTTCCCAGGCCTGTCTCACATGCTAGGGTTGAAACTCATAATCTATGACCACAACCCCTGTGTTAATGTCCCGGTAGTGGGCGAGGGGGTCCGAAGAGTGGGGCGCTGGGCGGACTGCTCTGATGACGAGGAAGATGAAGGGTCAAAAGCAGCGAGTGACACTATGGCAGAGTACAGGGAAGAACACCTCGAGGATGAGCACACTATTTAGGGTCAAAGGAACAAAGTGACCTTCAGCTGCGGAAAGGGCTGGCAGTACAGGAAGACATTCAAGTGGAACACTTGAAAGGGGGCTGGTGTGCCATACACCAGGCTGATTGCTGGTCCATATATGGTAAAGCCAATCATATGAGCTTTAATAGGACACACAGAGTATTCCATAAACATAGCGCTGTATGAAAAGGGAATTTAAAACCTGCAATAAAAGATAGAGCTAGTAACCTAAACTGATTTAATTGTTAGTGCCTTTTTTTATTCACAGAACTTGTTTCATTCCCCTCAAATGATGAGTCATAACAAAAGTGACAACAGTGAGTATAATATTTTTTATTTTTTTTCACCAAAATTAGATCAAAAAGTTTTTCAAAACATTTTATTTATGGTACACTTTGGTTACACGTAGAATATACATAACAGTACTGGTAAGCACATTTTTACTTCTTGATATATATTAGTGGTGTGTTTGCAGGACAGTAATACAGAATGGCATCCATGCTTTTTCTTTGAAATTGACTGTGCGGATAGTTGTTGCTGATGTAATACTGTGGCTATGTTACGCAAAGGTTATGTGTAGTGAAAAGGAAAAGGATTCATTACACACATGTTCTTGTTCCTACTGATTCCGAGATAATATCTGTACCTGCTGAGGCTAAATACAGTGCACTTTTTAATACCAGTGATGGATGGTGTAAGTCAATTAGTGCACTTCTTATCCAGACCAATACATAATTCATCTGATAGATCGGAGCTGCGGCTTTGAATAAAGACTTCTAATGGGCCTGGATATCATCGCCATAAGCTTCTGATGTGAAGCAAATATTAAGTGCAGCTTTACCGACTCATCTCTGTATCGGGGAAATGTTTTGCAAACAAGAGTTAATGTCATTCTACACTGTATCATTCTGAAAACATAACGTGATTATTTCAAACAATATGGACACACTGAAGTAGGCTACCACATTTAAAGCTTTAGTTCAGTTAACTTTACAAAACAACTACTGTACTGTGTTTAGGAAATGCTAGTTGTTCAATGAACAGATAAAGAAATCTTTCTATTTGGTCTTTCAAATACTGTACAGTGTATGTCAAAGTTAAAAGGTCTAAATTATGTTACAGTGACCCCTAGCAACATGCTTTCAACATAGACATCCACAACTCAGGATCAGCTCAGTGCACAGTAAATATGAAAGTGTTGCTGTCAAGCCCTTTAACTGCACATGGACTGATGGACTGTTTGCAAACTCTGTATCTCTGCTTTTTATTGTTGTTCTTTTTTTTTTAAATAAATATGTGTTTTCTTATTATCTGTTTTCAATTCAAACTTCACTCTATGTGTTACAATAAGCTGTTTTCTTCAGAAGCCGACGTAAATGCAGAAACTGCATTGTAAAAAGTATTGAACATCAACTTTAAACTCATGAGTCTAAAAGATTTATCAAGATTCGTCCAAAAAAAGAAATATGTCTTTCATCCGATTATTTTTTGAGAATTCTACAATAATATAAAGATTTCACTAAAAGTAATTAGGCTACCTATAAACTGGATGACCGTTTGTTTGTTATTTGTTGTAATGAAAACACAAAAAAATACACTTTTTTACAACATTAAACATCAGAATGCAAACTGCACTGTAACAGATACTGAATACAAAGATCTGATTGAATGAACACCAACTTTGTGAAAGCGTTGAAGCTTTAACTAAATTTGCCACAGTGGTAAAAACAAAACAGAAAAAAAACACTTGTCACACTGAGAGACAGAACGTCTCTTACATCATGACACAGAATGCAAGAAATTCCTTCTATCCCCTAGGCTGGACGGTCTGGACCCATGTACATTTATTTTCCAAGAGATAATGCAAACCAAGGCATTCAGGCATGTTATCCCAATCGAATTGCTCTGAGAAAAAGGGGCCACAAGACTTATGCATGCGCTTCCTGTAAAAATATTTGAAACATTTTCGAGAACTTCCAAGTCCAAGTGTAAAATGTTGCTTCCAGTGATATTTTACACTAAAACGTCTACAATTTAAACTGGATGACTGGTTATTTTTGAATAAAATGTTTATATTTTGTGACCGTTAAATGTTATTTATGTAGTACCTGAGACAGACTAAAAAAATAAGTTTTTTTCAACATGGGAAATAGTCATAGCACAAATTGTCAGAAGTCATTTCAGTTTTTGACCAACTTTTTTATGTAAAAAGTTCTCGGATTTGGGTATCCAATCTCATGGTATGGCAGTCATTGTAGCACTTCATGTAAATTAATTGAGAAACCTTTAACCCATTGATGACTATGGCAATCTAGGATGCATGTCCTTAATGCCTGAGGGTTTTCTGAAAAAATAGTACGAATTGTCAAGTCTACCAAAACCTTAATATCTAAGCCTGTGTAGCACATAGAAACATGAAATAAAATACATTTAAAAGTTAAGGTTCACAGGTTTTATTTAAACATGCTCCCTCAGCGCTTACAAACCAACAAATATTTCTAAAAATCGTCAAAATTAGATGAATTAGAAAATTATTAAATATTGTTAATAAATAGATGCAATGTGTTGTGTGATTTTCGTCAGTAGTCTATAGTAGACCTTGATTCTGCGCACCAAACGCCACTAACTGTTCTGTCGCCGACATAGCTGGCGTATTTTTTTTATTATTTTGTTTTATTTTTTTATTTTTTATTTTTTTGATTGACATGATTTTCGGCAAACCACACACCTTTTGGGTGGTCACGTGGTCTTAAAAAAATCAACAAAACCCACCTCATGTGTATTTGAACCAATGACAGTGCATTCTATGCTGGGAATGCCATGAAAATTAGATAAAGTAATAATGCTGCGCGACGCAGCATCAGGCAGGAAAGCCAATGTGGCATCGCGCAGCAGCCGTCATCAATGGGTTAAAGCAACACAATTGTCCAATCGAGGGAAATATGTGCCATAAATAACCCAACCCCACCAACCCAAGCCCCATCAACTCTACATGTTC
Source organism: Ammodytes marinus (assembly GCF_949987685.1). NCBI lineage: Eukaryota > Metazoa > Chordata > Actinopteri > Uranoscopiformes > Ammodytidae > Ammodytes > Ammodytes marinus. The sequence continues at coordinate 23,257,473 of NC_137234.1, read as the reverse complement.
TTTTAGTTTTTTTATTGTTGTGTTATGTAAAGCGCTCTGACTGAGAGAAAAGTGCTATATAAATAACATGTGTTATTAATTTACTATTATAAATAACACCTACTCAAAAGTGCGGATGCATTTACAAGGATATTCTGCATGACAGAGTCCAAGATATGAGATTTGGAGTGTGTAGTATTTAACTGTTTCTTTTGTACAACTTGAACAAACGCTCACATAACCTTGCCCCTAAACACCCATGAATCAAATCAAATCAAATCAGTTTTATTTGTATAGCCCAAAATCACACATTTGTCTCAGTGGGCTTTACATTTCATACAATATGATATATGATACAATATGATACAATATGACACCCTGCCCTTACACCCTTAGCTCGGCTGAGAAAAAACTCCCAGTAAAAACCCTTTACCGGGAATAAAAAAAATTTAAGAAATCTCAGGGAGAGTCGACAGAGTAAGGGATCCCTCTCCCAGGACGGACATACTGCAATAGATGTCATAAGTAGAGAAAATCACGAAGGAATTTGATCATTGACCAGGTGATTACATGGTAATACTAAGTAAAGTGCGAATAGTGTGGATGCAGGAAGACTTCAGATGCTGCCAGGTTAAATACATGGAGGATGAACCATATTCCAAAAGATTCCTACATCACCTTCACTTTTTTATTTCAAACAACCAGCACCAATTTTAAACATGTAACGTAACTTATACTTCTCATACTTCATGTTCCTTAAATTTGAATACAAACATGCTTAAACAGACTTTTAATTCGCAAAATCTTATCACAATTTGCAGAAGGCAAACTGCACTGTAACAGATACTTACTACAAAGAGCTGATTGAATGAACAACAACTTTGTAAGTGTTGCAGCCTCAACTAAATGTGCCACCGCAGTAAAACTCATCTATTCCTATGAGTCAGAACGTCTCTATTTGCACCATGAAATGCCAAAAATGTATTTTGTTCCCCAGGCAGGACCCATGTGCATTTCTTTTCTAGGATTTAAATCCAAAGACACATTCAGGCACATTTTCCAAATCAAATTGCTCTGAGAAAAATGGGCCACAAGACCTGTGCATGGACTTCCTCTAAAAGGGTTTGAAACCGTTTCGAGAATGTCCATGCCTAATATATACAATTCTGCCTCCAGTGCTATAATAATGTAAAACTTACAGTGTGACTAATTCACTTTAGACTGCATGATTGTTTTTTTGGGGGAAAATATTTGATTCTACACATAACTTATATTGTTGAAGATATAATGTATATATTTTTCGACTGTTTCAAATGTTATTAATGTAGTATTTGAGTCACACCCAAAAGAAAAATCTATTGTTCTCAACATGGAAAATATAAATTGCAGATATGGAGAGAAGTACAGTATATTTTTTTCATAAAAAGTTCTCAGATTCGGGTCTACAAATCTCATACGTTAAGGCAAAAAGGACACAAACCCTGTCATTGTAGTACTTAATGTGAATTTATTGAAAAACCTTTATAGTGACAAAGTTATGAGCATTTTCAGTAGATTTTTTCTGTAGACAATAACACCTACTCATATAATTGCAGAGACATTTAGAAGGAGACTGTGCATGACAGAGTCCAAGATTAGAGATTTTGAGTGTGAAGTATTTAATGGTATCTTTGGTACAAATTCTCACATCAACACAACTTGAACAGATGTTCACATAACATTCTTTAAGACCCTAAGCAGGTGTAGGTGTAGGTTAATATTCCTGCATCACCTTCACTTTATTAGATCACACAACCCCCACACATTTTAAAAATGTAACATCACTTATCCTTCTCATACTTCACTTTCCATAATGTTAAATACAAACAGACTTTTTAGTAACACCCTTAAATGACCTAAATTCTTAAATACCTTAGTGCTTTGTTGTAATGAAAACAAAATAAATACTCTTTTCACAAAATGAAACTGTAGAATGCAAACTGCACTGTAACAGATACCGTAAACAAAGATCTGATTGAATGAACACCAACTTTGTAAGTGCGTTGAAGCCTTAACTAAACGTGCCACCGCAGTAAAAACCACCCGTTACATTGAGACAGAACATCTCTCTTTGCACCATGAAATAGAATGATAAATGCGAGAAAATCCTTCTGTCCCCCAGGCTGGACCCATGCACGTTATGGGATGTAATGAAAAACAAAGACACTATTTCAGGCCCATTTTTCCAAATCAAATTGCTCTGAGAAAAAGGGAGTCACAAGACTTATGTGTGTGCTTTTTGACCAAGCTTTGAGAATTTCCTAGGCCAATATAAAAGTTTGCTTCAAGGGCGGGGCAGCTACATTCAAATACATAATCAGATTTACTCTTACTAATTAAGGAGAGTCCCGTCTACTTTTCATTTTACGTGAGGATTGCCAGAAAACGTACCCGGGCTATTGTCATCTGGCCATGATGTGGGGAAAACATTGGCGGGATTAAACGGCTTTAAGAGGGTGTGTTAAAATGTTAGGTAACACAGGCTGATGGTAAAAGCAAATTCCTGTCGGACAAGCCAGAGCTGGAATGTAGTATCTCCTGCTATAGAGATCATAACTAAGGTGGCACAAACAGCAGAAAGACATAAGCAATAAGCGGAGGTCAGAGTAAAAACGAGGTAAACTGTTCTTAACACAAGACAATAAACTGTACTTTGTGAGCTAAACAACACAACAAAAACAGAAGTTTTATATTCTCATGCATCAGTGTTTAAGACATATACAAGCAAGGGGTTTGCTTGAGTCAATTGGTCTACAGAAAAGAGTGGGGGGAGATTGCATGGTGGCATACATATACTATCTGTACTTTAAACTGTGTTGGGCAGCCTGGTTCACTGTCTCATCGAGGATCCAGGTCTCTGGCGCAGTGTTGTCTCAGACTGGTCAGTCAGCTGGCATCCATCCCCTGACACATCCGAGCCGTCTTCCCCCTCTGGCCCCTCAGAGTCAGACTCAAACTCTTCACCCTCCTTGGTATCTGGAGCATCAGTACCCGGGGCATCTGGGACTACTGAGGGATTCCTTGATGACGGCCCTGCAACCATGACAATTCCCTCAGAGTCACACACCTCATTGCTGTCCAGCTCATCCGTCACAGGGACTACTGAGGGCTTCCATGATGAAGGCCCTGCCACAGTGTCATTTCCCTTGGACTCAGAGGTTTCATCCAGAGGTCCGATCACTTTGGGAACATTGACTTCCTTCATCGAGTTTTCCCTCTCCATGCGCTTCCGAGCATCCTCTCTCCTCTGCTGGATGCGGGCGTTGTCCCCCATCATGACCCGGACTCTCACTTGGCTCGGAGGCCAGAGCCCGCCCCATAGGAACTGCAGGTAGCTGAACAGCACAATGACACTGAGGAAGGCAAAGTTGGTGGCCACGCCGATCACGGCAGACAACAGGGGGAAGTTGTACAGAACGTATCGTATACCGGTGAAGTAGGCATGGATACGGAGCTGAGAGGAGTAGATCTGCACCCGTCTGGACTGGATCTCGATGACCGCGCCGACAGTGGGTTGATAGGCGTTGGTCTTGTAGTCTGAGAAGAGCTCTAGATCTATGAGCTGCTTCTGCTCAGTCATGCCAGTCAGAAGGAAAGGGGAGAACAGGAAAGTAGACATAGTCTGCAGAAGGCTGGAGCGGTAATGCAGCATTGTAGATCGTCCCACTGACGAAACTATCTTCCCACCCTTGGTGTAAGCAGACATCTTCACCATGAACATACCCAGCTGTGCATTCACTGGAGACTCTGGCATCTCCAACTCCAGAGATACCCGGTAAGGCTGACCGTTAGCCATCACCTGGTCCTTCTCATTCTTCATGAAAGAGATGTTGGCCATGGGAAATGAACAAAGTGCGGACTCTGAGGCATCACAGTCGGAGGAGTAGTAGAAGTGCACAGGGGTGGAGAAACTCACGGTGGGCATGTAGGAATAATAGAAGCTTCCATACAGAAAGATGGACACCCACAGGAGCAGAAGCAGGACGGAGAACAGGATGGCAGCCTGGAATAGAGTCCGTCGGGCTTTGAGGAGAGTCACAGCCGCCACATCTTGCAGCCAGTGGAAAACGTAACCCACTGCACCCCCCATCCTGTCTGGTCCGGAATTAGCAGAGCTTCTTGTGGTCCTGGTTTGTTGCGTGTTCGTTTCTCCTCCGAGCCCTGTAGCCCGCTGCCTCCGCAGTGGCTCCTCTTTATGTTCATACATCAGTGGGCGGCTCCCCACCCAAAACTGTGTAATTGCTTATCTTCGCCCTCCCATTTCTAGACCGAATTACTACTTACTAACTACACCCCCAGCGACGTTTGAGCTTATAACGCTAGGTAATGCTAGTTTGGCCCACAAACTACTCGACAAAATCAAAATATCATCGGCCGCTAGAGACTGAAGTTGATGTTTCCCTACCATAGACTGTAGGTTTGTACAGTATATGATTTGTACAGAATAGCTCGGTTGGTGTCTAAGCTCGTTAGCAACGTAGCTATAAGCGTCCCGTCAAAGCTGCTGGTATACAAAACATGACTTATGAACCGGAAGTTGATAGCTTACTTTGTGGCAGCTCGAGGAAGCAGGGTAAGCAGAGCGGAGCTGCAACAACGAACGACGTGAAGGGAGCAGGCCACCGTTACCCTGACAGAGATGGGGAAGAAATGTCGACTCACGGGAGGAGCCATCGGTCGGAGAACCATTCTGCAGCTTTCACCTCCCGGGCTCCGCGGGGGGAATGCTGGGGAAAGGGAGGAAGCACCCTCGGGATCCGATGGTAATATATGGGTGTCGTCTCTGTGGATAGCTAGCGACAGGATAGCTAAATGCTAAGTGCTCGAGTTGTGAAACGAGGCCCATCTTGCAAAAAAAAATATTTATTTAACAAAATGAAGCCTCTGTAGTAGCGCTGGGTGAAAAGTTACACTGTCACAGAGAATAAATTAAATCTTAGCTGTAGGTCGTCAAACGAGCCCGTACTATTTTCCATTTTGCGGATAAGCCATCGACTAGCGTGCTAAGCTAGCCGTATGCAAGCTAGCCTTTACTGTGAAGCTTCCAAAACATGCTCACGGGCGTCCAGGCAAATGGCTGGACCAGTTATCAAAGCTACGGTTACATTGTATTTGCTTTATCTGGAAGTGCTAGGATGTGTGCCTATGTGGGAGTAATTAAGACTTTAGCTTATAGCTTGCTGTTTGTCAGACTGTGAAAACTTGCCGTGCTACAGCTAGCATATTGCAGCTACTGCTGAAGCGTTAACCTTCCCTCTGTCGCTCATTGCAGACGAACAGGAGGCTGACGGGAACAGATTATTTAGAGAAATACCCACAAACGTAAGACCTGCCGCAGTAAAGGCAACAGGTAACGTAACTGCGTTTGAGTGTCTGTGAATGAGAGGCAATTAATACGTATAGACTGGGTGCCATTTGACTGAACAAAGTTGTTATATTTCCGCCCGTAGAGGGTTTGTCTTTGCTTGGAGCCTATGAGGACAGTGATGATGAGGATGCTGGCGACCCTCCTATTGCCAATTCCAAACCCAACCAGCCAGCTGACATCGACAGTACATTGGCTAATTTCATGGCTGTGAGTATTGTAATAATTAGCATAAAATCTTAATCCCCTGTTTGAGTCACTGGATTCTGAATGTTGAGTTTTTGTTCTCTTCACATACCTTCAAGATATGTAAGGTGATACTAGTAAGTGAACCAGTTATCCTATATGTTATGATGAGGCATTCTGCACAAACCAGTATTTTTAAAGCAACAACCACATTCCATGTTCAAATCTGTGGTGCTATTAGAACATATACTTCACTGCAGCATTTGGTTTTTCCCAATTTATAATCAATGTTGGGTAGGATTATAACATAAATTGTCGGTGTTAGTTGAGCACAGTTATTAATTACATTAGAAAATGTATATATATTTCAGAAACACTAGTGCTTTTGAAGGGTGTTTTTCTCAGGATTTCTTTTTTAGTCCTGTTGCCATTTTCCCACCACAGGAAATTGATGCTATCACCACTCAACCAAGTCCGGATGAGGCAGCATCTCAACCTTCAGTCCCAGCTACCACCCCACCCAGACCTGAGGTCAACACTCAGCAGCCAGCTGCAAGTGATGGGCAGAATCAACAAAACACAGAGTTTGAGTACAATACTCAGTGCTCACTAGCTGGAGGTAACTATATGTGCTATTTAAAGGTGAAGTAAGCGATTTATTTATGTTAATATAAGTGTTAAATCGCTCTTTATTTATACAGTGATAACTTGTATAGTGTGCGCGTTTCATAAAGCCGATCTCTCAGTCAGTCGCTCTGCATGTAATCGGCAAATACACTTTTCGGGGATCCCACTACTGATAACCAATCAGAAGAGAGAACGCTACAAACCGGCACCCGTCTCACTGCCGGTGCACGTGCAGAGCGACAGATGGGTTAATGTGTATGCGCCTACAATGGCGAAGCAGGTAAAAATCCTTCCCAATGTATGTTTTGGTGGTTTTTATCATGTTTTATCACACTTATGGATTTGTGATGATGCTATATAACTCGCTGCTTGAAGACTGCAGTGCATGAATGTGGTGATGCGGGGATGAGGGAGGGGACTGCTAACTGCAGGAAGTTAGCTAAACTGACCATTCCACTTACTGAACATTTTTTTTTTTTTTGATTTTTTTTTTTGGCATTTTTATGCTTTATTGACAGTGCAGAGAGACAGAGGTGAAATGGGGCAGAGAGGGGAGTGACATGCAGAGAACGACCGCGGGTGGGAATCGAACCCGGGTCTGCTGCTGGGCCCGGCCCGGGAGGGGGACGCCTTACCAACTGAGCTAAAGGCGCCCCCGCTTGCTGAACCTTTAAGATAAATTGTGCATCCCAAAGTCTCCTCCTGATTCAACAATTTACTCCTTTTTTATCAGTCTTACAATACTTTAATGAAGAAATTGTATATTTTTAATTTTCTTCACAAAATAACAAAGCAGTATTATCTTTTTTTTTGCTTTGATATTAGAGCTTCTAGCTTACTAAAAAGCACCAGCCACTTTCTTTATATTAGTAAACAACTATTCAGACTTTGGAATACAACTCATCAAAATGTATAGATTTCTTGCCAAATGGACTGCCTTGATTGAGATTTGACTGAGAAGAAGGTTGGTGTTTTTTTGTGGGGTAATAAAAAGTTGTGCGTAATATATCAGCTAAAATGAGTATCGTTGTGATTTTGAAGTGTCTAATGGATATGTTTTTTTTTGCAGTGGATGTAGAGATGGGAGACTGGCAGGAGGTATGGGATGATAACTCTGGCTGTTACTACTACTGGAACACTCTGACCAACGAAGTGTCCTGGGAGCTGCCACACTATCTGGCTGATCAGATGCAAAGCCTGGGGAATTATGCCAACAGGTACGAGCAACTGACAGAGACCGCATCAGAATCTTTACCTTTTTGAAAGGAATATCACACTACCTACATAATCCGAAATACATACACCCTTTCACTTTTTTTTCTACACTTCAAAAAGTCAACTGTGTGTGTGATGTTTTTTTTTTTTTTTTTTTTGCAGCTCTAGTGTCAATGGCAACTGCACAGCTCACGAGGAAAGTACTGCGTCTGCTGCAGGCACAACAGCGCCGAAAGAGACCAAATTGAAGGCAGGTTTCGTTTAAGTCCCAACACAAATGTTGAACAACTTGATTCTGTGGCGTTTGAGGTTTGTTATTCTGAGTTTTAATGCATCCCCCTATGTTTTGTGTAAAGGAGGTAATAGAGAGTGTTGTGGGCCTCACGAGTGAAGAAGAGGAGCGCTGTGGAGTGGCTGCATCTCTGCTTGGTCCTCTGATCCCCTCCGAAGTGAAAGAAGCAGAAGAACAATGGAGGAAAAGACTGCTTAAAGGTTTGGGTGAGACTGAGAACAGTTTGGATTCCGACGGAGAAGGTGTTCGTCCCGCAGGATCCCCCTCTACCCCTCTGAGGGACACTGACTTCCCCGAGGTCCCCGCTGTTCAGAAAGAAGTGTGTGCCAAGAAGCAGTCGAGAGAAAACTCGGATGCTGAAGAGGAGACTGAGGAAGACACAATGGATTTGGAATTGGCTTTGGAGAGGAAAAAGGTGGGTTTTTATCACACTTTTTATTTTTAAGTTAGTATAGCATAGTTGGCAGGAGTTACAGTTTTTTTTTTTTTTTTCTTTTTTTGTTGTAAAGTGACTGTTATCATCATTCTGACTGAGCTCTTGTGTGACTCCTAGGCTGAGCTCCGGGCACTAGAGGATGGTGATGGGAGTGCAGGGGGCTCCAGTCCTTCTTCAGAGACGAGCCAAGAAGCTTCTGGCTCTCGTGCTCTTACACTGAAGAAAAGTCTTTGGAAGACTGCATTTCCCTCTGTTGCCAGCCCCGACTCCAGCAGCAGAGGCTCAGACCTGCAGGACAATTCAGAGATGGGTAAGCTCAAGTTATTACACATTGGATGGAGGGCATGTATGACAGGAGTGGGTGAAAATATATTTAAAAAAAATCCCTCTTGAATGTTTTAGTCTCAAATCCCTGCATACTTAAAAGCCTCTCTTGTGTGTTGTAGCATTGCCTAAAGTTCTAGATAGTGTTGCCGAAGGAGATGAAAAGGAAATGGACAATTCTGAGGAGAACACGGCTTCAAAACCAGAGGTAAAAGAAGAGGTGGAAACGCCCGAGCTTAAAGTGGAAACACCTGAGCTCAAGGTAACAACAGTGTTACTGTTTCTTATCAAAATAATGGTATCCATCTCTTTTCAAGACACGCTTTTAATGTCTAAAAACAATACAGTTTCAGATTGGAGAACTGGCTAACACCTTAACAAGCAAGATGGAATTCCTAGGGATAAACAAAAAGACGATCTCAAACTTTCAGTTGCTTCTGCTACAAACTGAGGTGAGTGGATAATGGTGCCGTGTCTCTGAAACCTTACCCTAGGTTCCAGTCAAAGCTGTCCCAGTGCCACTTCTAAAATATTTAAAGCTTAATTTTCATTTCATATAATTTTTGCACACGGCCATGTGGTAGTGCTTAATATTTAAAATTCTCATAATAATCCATCACAAGCAGTCATTTTGAGAAGTTACGGTAATTACTCTTCCATGTTACTCATCAATCTTGTGGCGCTGCTGTCTTATCAGTCTCCTCATCCATTCACCTCTACTTTCTGGGCTTTAGTCTCACTCCATTCTCTTTGTATTTTTCATTATTTCCAGACTCGGATTGCTGACTGGCGAGCGGGCGCTCTGAATGGGGTCTATCTTCGCCGCAGGCTGCAGGAAGCTGCCGAACACATAAAACATTACGAACTTAACGCCACCCCTAAAGGCTGGTCCTGCCACTGGGACAGGTACGCGCTCCTTACCTTTCACATCTCTAAACTCCCTCGTCCCCCAAAAATCTTACCGCGTGACTACACTCCCCCTCAGGGCCGAGGTTGCAGACTTTGTATCATGACTTGGGGAGAAGCTTAACCAGTCCGAGAGGATCAGAATACTTACCAGAAACAGACTGTCTTCAGGTGTCTGTGATGCAATCCTGGCACTCTGCCTTGCTTGTACTGATAAGGGAGCATCTACTCTGGGCCAGCCTGCTTCCTGTTAAATATACCTGACACAGAGCGGCCTCTCTGTCCCCACTGTAACACAGACTCTTAAGCCCTTTTGTTGTGAGGGCATTTTTAGACTGATTATGAGTCCAGTCAGTGGAAAATATGGCAGGTGGGGTATTTTAGGAAGGTTTGGTTGCGTGGGAGAGCTTTGCACTTTACAGGACTACAACCTCCCAGAATGCAATGCAGACAGAGTGATGCCCTGGAAGCGAGGAGTGTCGCGCATCAAATAAAAGGTGAAGATGGAGCAATGACGGGAATCCAACAGGTCAGACCTACTCTATTTCATATGTCTTCCTGTTTATTATTTTTCTTCTTTCTGATGTAAAATGATGTGACTATGTGCTTGTTTTATTCTGAACTATGTTTGTTTGATGATGATGATAATAATGATGATTCCTCCCTGGCGTCCTGGAACTGTGTCTGGGAGGGAATGGTTGTCTAAAACGGAACAAATGTGACAACCATGGTGTGAGCTGCTGAATGCTCCTTTGAGGACCTAGAGATTTTTAGATTTGCTTTCTTGTTTTTTGAGAGCAAGGTGGGTTCCCTATCCACATCCATAACCACACTCTAATTGGGCCTTATCTTTTGGATGGCTAAAGTCGCTGTCCATACAAACACCCCTGTCCCCTTACTGTGGCCGTTAGTACGTCCACTCCCTTTGCCCCCTCTGTCCCAGGGTATCATACCACTCAGCCAGTTGCTTGGCCAGTCGTTGAGACTCTTGCCTTCTATCTCTGTTGTCCCACTTTTTAGAGAGCACAGGCGGTATTTCTATGTGAACGACCGGACCAGTGCCTCCCAGTGGGATTTCCCAACAGAGGAGGACAAAGAGGAAGACCTGAAGGGCGACCAAGGTACCGAGATTCAGACTTCCAGCCAAGGGGATACCAAAACCTTATCTATATGCCCTGGTGTGTCAACAGGTCAGTCTTTTACTAGTGCTGCTGCTCTTGAAACCTGACCGTTAAAAGGTTGTGTCAGCAATTCTGGAGCATGTGTGTTGTCAAAATCACTTTTATTTTTAAATCAGTGAATATCTCCTCCCGATCCACTGCCCGTCCGCAAAAATGTGTTTGCTGAAAAAACTTCTAGTGTTAATACACAGCCTAGGCTCTGTAAACTGGTATGTAAATAAAGGGGGCCCACCGTAGCTAGGAACATACCCGTTTACAGAGCTGTGTATTAACACTGGATTTTTCTTTCACTACCCACACAGTATCTGGTTCATGAGGAGATATTCACGGATTTCGACAACACGCATTCTCCAAAATCGCTGACTCTACCGTTTTAACAGTTTTCTTTAATTATTTATGAAAAATAACTTGTATCAATGTTCTTCAAATTGTTTGTGCACGTGACAAAATGTTGCCTTTACTAAACACCCATTTTCTTACATTTTCTTTCCCCAGGATCTTCCAATGCCCCTCCTGCCCCACCAGCACCTCCTCTGCCCGGTGCATCATCAATATGCCCTACATCTGAACCTCCTCTTCCTGCCAGCCCCCCTCCACCTCCCGGCTGCCCCCCACCTCCCCCTCTCCCCCCAGGCTCCCCCCCTCCACCTCCCCCGCCCCCTGACAGCGATGAAGAGATCATGGAGGTGGAGATGGAGATGGACGATGATAACGACGGGGAGCCTCCGGCCCCTGGAACCGAGGAGGACGGCAGTGGGAGGCCTCCTTTACCTTCAGGCACTGCTAGCATGAAGGTATATTATTCTTTAATAGTAAACTCCTGAAAATGCTACATTTGTAAACTCATAAAAAGCAGTAGCAGCTGTTAACTGTACTATTTCTTGTCCCTCACACAGATGGCGGAGCTCCCGGGACCCTTGGGAAAGGGCCAAAAACGTAAAGCTGCTCAGCTGAATAAATCCATTACTATCGGCAGCAGTCCAATTCTCTATACCCAGCCTGCTGCCATTGCAGGTAAAAAAAAACACTATATCTGCAACTACATATAAATGTATTATCTGTGTAAATGGCCTCATTACAAATCCACCTGTAAACAACTTACCTTGGCTATGCAAGATGGTGCAAAATGCTCCCAGTCATAGAAATAAGAAAAAAGAACTGACAAGAAATACAGTATGTGTATAACGACTGAGTAAATGCATACCAGAAAGCTTAAACCTGCAGTGTGTAGAATTTGGGTTTTTATTTCCTAGCAGATTTTGTAGAAAATTATTATAATATCCATGACTACGTTTAATTTAGTGCATAATAGCGGAATTTTTTTTTTTAGAATTATTATTTTTTTTCCTTAGAAAGGGTCTCATATATGTCTATATTTCTCTATACCTTGGACCAAGGCCTTGTCGCCGCCATTTTGGAAGTGGCATAGTTGGAATGTCATCAGGTGCATTGTTTAGAATTTAGAATTATTCTTGTCCTTGAAGGCCACTGTAGCTTCTGTTATTATTCGAAAGGGGTGGGGTTACCCAGGGAGCGTTGCGTTCTAGAACTTTCTAGAACTTACTTGATGATGTCATATTACACACAGCACCTTTTAAGTTTAGGGTGGATGCATGCAATTGCAGTACTTCAAGCTTGATTCAATATTCAATTTGATTTAATGTTTTCTCTTTGTCTGCAGCTCCTCTAATGCCAGCCACTGCCTACTGGGGTGTGCCGGTTGTCACTGCCCCTTTGTACCCCTGTGAGCCTCCTGCCCCACCTGTCCCAGCCCTTCCTCCTCAACCACCACTGCCACCACCCCAGCCGCCCTCTGAACCCCCCGGACCTAAAGCTCTGCCCATGGACAAGACCAAGAAAGTGAAAAAAGACAAGGTGAGTCCAAGAGTTAACCAAGTTTCCAAAGAGGGCTGGAGATGTGTTAGGAAAATCTGTTAAAATACCAATAATGTTGTTGTTTTCCCCCCATGTTGGCCCTGTTAAGCCACCCTTGTAATTCAATGCTTAAATTGAACATATTTTTTTCTTCCTGTGGCGCTGTAGTCGAAGAAGAACAAGATCAAAATGCCTTCGCTGGTGAAGAAGTGGCAGAGCATCCAGAAGGAGTTGGATGAGGAAGAGAAGAGCAGCTCCAGTGACGAGGACAGGGATCAGCTTAACAAAAGGGGGATCGAGGATTGGAAGCAACAGCAGTTTGTGACGTATGTTCATGTTTGAATAGACTATAGATGAATAAATATTTAGTTGTGATGATGATATAAGGATGTCGCTACCGTCCCCTTTTTTCTGATATTCTAACTGTTCTGTTTTTAATTCTACAGAGGGAAAGCTTCAAAGAATGCCAACTTTGAGGCACTTCCAGATGACTGGCGGCAGCGACTTAAAAAACGGAAGGTGACGAATAGCTCGTAACATCCGGCCTGGATCAATGGTTTTTTAGATATCTACTCCAACCATAACCATCCCTCCCCAGCTCAACTTTTGGTTTAGTGATCTATTGATTTTCTTGACCATTTACATTGTTCATGATGGAGACATTTCGTGACCCCCACATGGCAGCCCATTCACCAGAGGGGTTGGAATGTCCTTTTCTTGTTTCTGTAGTCACTATTGTGAATGTGCCAAATGCATTGAGTTCATGATCAGAAATATACTTCACCACCATCTTCTGTACAGACGCCACGCAGATGACCACAAAGTTTTTTTTTTTGAGGGATTGTCTATTTTTTTGAGCATTTTTACAACTGTGTATATAAAATGTCAAATGGGATAGGCCTAAGCCATGTTTTTGGAAGGGAGAAGGATCACTGAACTTGTATATTTTGTAAAAAGTTATTAAACTGTTTTCTTTTAATGCCTCATTGTTTTATTTGTTTTATGTGCTCATCTTTTTAATGTGTAAAGGATACTTTAAATATACACACTCTGATTTCTTTTATTTTCTTTTGTTGTCATGAGTAGGCCTAGTTGGGTTTTAGCAACACACAGCAAGACTGTTTTTTTCCCCCCGTTATACATAATCACACTCTTTACATTGGCGCCATCTCCAGGATCTCCACGTTATCACGAGAAATCGTGGTTTTGAGAAGCATTTCCTGCACGTGACAAAGCTGGAATGGGGGGGCGGGGGGCTCTGCTCTACGGAATCCCCATGGCAACCGCGTTGTTGTTGAGAAAATAGGTTGCTTGGCAACATCGTGTAGCCTTCTAAATGGATCCAGGGTTGTCCAGTTGTGGTAGCCGCCAGGTAAGCGTTACCATATTCCGTTTATGAAACACTTTGAAAATGTTAAGAAGCGTTATCAATTATAAGCGCGGTACGTGGCTGTCGGACTTGCCCATTTTTAGAACGGCTCGGTAGCGTTGGGCAAAGAAATAAGCAAAAGAGACTGTTTCCAACACACGGAAGGGCTAGTTTTGATTGATGGATGTCGTGTTGTCGACCGAGCGCCCACAAAGTGGATCCCTGGATTAACAGCTATATTTCTGGAGATGCCAGGAAGCCTGTGCTGAAGACGGCCCCTGTGCTACTGTGTGAGCTGCTGTGGTTCAGTCGGTGGCGGTGCAGTTAGCGCAGTAAACTAACACTTTGCCACAATAGTCGACGTCGTAATGTTGTGAATGGCAAGAGGAAGCTCTTCTCTTGCCCCTTTTTTTTTTTTTTTTTTTTTTTTGCAGAATGGCTGCCAAAGATGCCCGTGACAAATTCCACCTACAGCACCTCTCATGTGAGTTCTGTCCAATATGCCCCGGTGTTTGTCTTTCTCTGGTAAATGACTGACACTATTGTTTCACCTTTAGGCCTATACACCTAAATCCAAGTTACAAGTTATCGAAAAGCAGTGTTCTTGTCTGTCGTGATACCAGATGAACTAGAGGTGCAGGTAGGCCTACATCGTCAACATCAGGTCCATCATTGGTTTGATCTTTTGTTAGTGGTAAGTAACCAACCAGCGTAACACTTTACAATAAGGTACACACAATTGTAGTAACTTATTACAACAAAATGGAAGTAATGCATAACTATATTACTACGCAATATAGTTATGCATTACTTCCATTTTGTTTAGAACCGGTATACAACATAGTTATGCATTAGTCGATGCATCGTTATTATTTTTAGTAAGTACTACTTAGGTTTTTTATAGTAACTTGTACATAGTTTTGCATTACCTACTTACTACATCGTTTTTTTTTTCATTTTTTTAGTAACTACTACTTAGGTTTTTAGTAACTTCTACGTAGTTATGCATTACCTATTTCATAGCTTCTTTTTTTAGTAACTTCTACATGTTTTTTTTTGTTAAAACAAAACAAACTATATTAGGTAAAAAAAAAAAATATTCTAGGTAATGCATAAACGTGTAGTAATTACTATAAAAAAACACGAATCACTAGGGTCATATGATCGTGTTCACTCCAAATTCGAAAGATGGTTTATGTATTGTCCGTGGGTGTTCAACAGTCAGGGGGAAGAAACTGTCACTGATGTCCTACTGTGGATGCTGTAGAACCTCCTGCCAGAGTTCAGCATGGAAAACAGTCCGTGGTGAGGGTGGGTCGAGTCAGAGGAGATGTGAGATTATGTGTTGGTGTTTGCTTTATTTACTATGTTTTTGTTGTCTTGAACATGACTACTGTTTTTATCTTGCTTGTGAAGCACTTTGTACCTCTATTTTGAAAGGTGCTATACAAATAAAATTATAATTATAATATAATTATAATGTAGTAGTTACTAAAAAAATAAACAATGTAGTGGGTAATGCATAGTAGTTACTACAATTGTATGTACCGTAGTGTACCACTCATCTTTGTATTGTGATTAATAGCCTGGTTTGAAACGGGGGCCAAGGAAACTAAATTCCATCAGTTTGGTCATTTAGGATCCAACATTATTGACTTGCATTTCTGACCACTCAGGCTGAGAAAGCTTCCGCCATGGCTGTCTCTGCTGTCAGGAATTGGTGGAATACCTACCTGTTGGACAGATCAGACTGCAATGACTCCAACACAGAGGAAGACGAGGAGGAAATGGCAGGGAGGAAGCGGTGTAAGTTGTTTTTATTGAGATATGAATGCATGGTGCAGGTAGCCTGACTGTTGCTCTAGTAGTCTAATGTGAATTTGAAAGGGTTATTGTGACTGCACATTCTCTTCATCAACCTGTTTCCCTTCAACCTGATCCGACTCATCTGTCTCATGTTTGATGCAGAGTGGAAATCCTATTATTCAGAGTCAAGTGGAGGCTTTGGTGATGCCTGTCGGGAAGGATTGATTATACTGCATCTCTTTCGTACCGCTAAACGCATACAATATTAAACAAGAGCTCTTTTGTGATTGAGACAATCAAATCAATCAGGTGCAGGCCGGGTTAACAATGCCTTTTTAAATACAAATGCTTGTGTGGTTTTGGGAAGGCAAGGATGCATACTTGATGAAACATGCATACTCCTACAGGGAGTGCAGGAGCAGGAAGGAGCAGTTATTGAAGGTGTAATTCATGTCTCCAATCAGTATCCATAAACCTGAGTCAGACTCTGCGGACCAGGCAGCTGCTCATCGACTTTAAAGGTGACCGACCAGTTTTGAGTCTCAGAGCGCCGCTAGACCTGGTTAACTTCCAATCTGTCTCCTACCCCCGTTGGCCCATAGAGTGTGAGGTCATCAGCGACATCATCCATCACATAGGTAGCTATGAAATGCATTTGAAACCATCACGTTACTGATTAATATAGAGGCTTAACAGTAGTAACATATGGTCTTGAGTAAAAAGTATAAAACAAATCAATACTATATTAACCACTTTTTAACTGTTGGCGTTCTCTTTTGCTGTTAAAGTTAACACGTAATGACACAAGTAGAGTGTGTTTTGTAGAGTGGGACCCCCCAGAGCCGGAGTCCTTCTATCAGATCACAGGACATGAGAGGGCACCTATGCCACAAGGAGAGGAGCGGGGGAAGGTGGTTTACTGCATTGACCATGGTAACTTTTTCAGCAAAGGCACATTTTATTTGTGGTACAGTACCACCAGCCTACATGGTATTGCTACACAGTTCATAATTTCATCACAATGCAGTCAACAAATTATTTACTCGATGCAAACAGCTAGCCCTTGGAGAGTGGATGGTCTGTTGGAATTTGCTTGAATGCTTCAAGATGTAGATTTCATATTGATATGACAACCCCCCTGTGAATTTAGGTGCTTTCTTAATAATGAATAATTCTAGATACAAATGCTTTAATAAATAAGTTTTAAGGTTTTAATGTTCACCCTTTTCCTATGTTCTATCTCGTTAAAGCCACTAAGCGTCCCTTTTACACCTGCTCTCGTGTCAGAGGAAGCAGGGGGCCCATTAAAAGCGCCACATCTTATGAAGTCGATCAGGCAGACTTCACCCTTGAGTTTGAGTCACGCTTTGAGAGTGGGAACCTCCAGAAGGCTGTGCAAGTGTGAGTCTCTGTCGCCTTATCTACTGATCAGTTGTTGCAACTTTTTCGACCATTTAATCTCTGTCGGTTTTCGCTGTAGCTCTAGGTGAAGTTTCCTCCACCAATATTTGTTCTATGTTCAGGAGCGCCTATGACTACGAGCTCACCCTGCGCACTGACTTGTACACCAGAAAGCACACGCAGTGGTTTTACTTCCGGGTCAGGAACATGAAGGCCGGAGTGACCTACCGCTTCACCATCATCAACTTGATGAAGAGCAGCAGCCTGTATTCTCTGGGTATGAGACCACTCCTCTATTCTGAGAGGGCTGCTGAGGGGGAAGGCATTGGATGGAAGCGCACTGGCTCAAATATCAGATACTACCGTAGCTACATTCAGGTAGGTAAACTTTCTGACATGAGGTGTTATGTATGCTCCCATCTCCTTGTTTTTTCCTCAGCTGTCATTTTCGGTTCATGCGGTTATAAAAAAAATGTAATTGCATTGGAGTTCTTTCAATCTATAACTGAGAACCTGTAAGCATCATGTCTTATCAATAAGTTTTGTTTTCACTGCATAACAGTGTAGGTAGCATCATAGAAATATAATTTAATATGCACAAGAAGTGAGTCCTGCTAGCCATAAGCGAGGAATAGAAGAGAAATAATCTGTTAAAAAGTTAAAATTCAACAGCCCTTATGTCTGTATAAAACATGCCTCAATCAAAATAATAATACAATATTCTATGCTTTTTCTGTTGACTACAACATGTCTGCACTGCAGTGTTGAAAATTAACATAAAATTAAAGGAGACTCAATCTTAAAATGTCGATAGTTAGCCTACTATCGGTGTATGAATGTGTGTGTGAATGGTAACGTGTAAATGGGAACAGGTCTCCCTTGAAAAAGAGTCTCCGGACTCAATGGGATTTACCTGTATAAATAAAGGTTTAAAAAAAAAAAAAGAAGTTCAAGTAAATCATTCAAATGAAAGTTTACTCTTTCATCCACTTATTCATCAAATGGACAGTGTTCAGAAGTAATCATTTTAAGTGCATTGAACTGAAATCAATCAAAACCATTATCCATGAGCAATTACCATTCTCTCTTATCTCTCTTATAGAATCCAAAGGACAACAACTGCGACATAATCCCCCTGTACTCACTCACCTGGACTCTCCAGTTCCCGTATGACTCAGACACTTGCTACCTGGCCCACTGCTACCCTTACACCTATTCACACCTGCAGAGCTATCTTAGTCGCATCTCTTCCAACCCTGCAGTTGGCTCATACTGTAAGCTGCGGGTGCTGTGCCACAGCGTTGCTGGGAATGCCGTGTATGTGTTAACGATAACGTCCCAGGAGGTCAGCAGTGTGGACCGCAGGGCCAAGAAATCTGTGGTGGTGACTGCTCGAGTGCACCCTGGAGAGACCAACGGATCCTGGATGATGGAGGGGTTCCTAGACTTCCTGCTTGGAGACTCAGAAGATGCGCAGCTACTCAGGGACACTTTTGTTTTCAAGGTGAGGGACCAAGGGCACATAGTCTCAGACAGATCTTATTATCATGAGATACAGTACTGTATGACTAATTAGCTATTTATAAAGTAGCTGAATTAATTGGATTGTGTTTTGTAATGCTTTGTACTGCTAACTTTGCTTTTTCTACTTTGTATTCGTGGTGCTCCAGGTGGTGCCAATGCTGAACCCAGATGGTGTGGTAGTGGGCAATTACCGCTGCTCTCTGGCAGGCAGGGACCTCAACAGATACTATAAGACTTTGCTCAGGGATTCATTTCCCTGTGTGTGGCACACCCGAAACATGGTGGAAAGGTAAGACAGGGCACGTGACGTGCATAAACAAACTCATTGAAACACCTAGCACATATTAAAGGAATACTTCACCCATACGGAACCGGCATTCTATCATTATAAAATCGCTTTTATAATATAATGAATGAGGTTTTTCTTCCCTCAGTCTTCCCTTGTCCCAGCTGTCCTGTTAATCCTAACCCTACATTTTCCCATGTGTGATGTCACACTAGTAAACTGTAGGGTTAGACAGTGAGACCATAAACACTCTTTCTGCCTTTTCTCAGGCTACGATGAACCGATTTCTAAAATGTTTGCACATTTATACTACATAGGATTTCAGAGTTCAATACACCTTCATATTCCAAGTAGGTCTTTAATTAACCTGTATTTTGTGTACAGTGTGTTTAGTCTTTCTGTTATTTCTAAGTTCATGTCTATTCGTCCACAAAATTGTTAACTGTATGGAAAAGATTTTGTTTGTGAGCTGTTGTTTTCTGTTGTTTAGCTGTGGTTTAAATTAGTACTGTTTTTAAAGTATGAGAACAAAGGTCCCAAACAACATTACAGACTTTTGATTCTTATATAATAATATATATATATATATATTAGAAATATTTTGTAAATTATTCCAATGGGATCCTTCTGTTCTTAGAGATTATATTTTAATTTGTCACATATCTTTTTTTTCTATTGCATATCTGTCTTTATTGCATTAGTCATAAGTAACACAGAAATTAAATTTTACGACAGAGACACAAATAATGTCCCCAGCTGCTGATTAAACCAGGGTCTTTGAAGTGACAAGCTCTTGTTCAGGGAGCTTTAGGGAACAAAAACGTTTTCCACTGTCAATTATGTCTTAATAAGCTTTAGAAGAAGCTTCCCAAACATGTCTCATACGCTATTTGTGTGCTCTCTATTTCTCTCCCACATGTTCCTGTTTGCAATGTTGACCAGTGTATTTTCTGAAATAAATGATCTAGCCCTGTTATGTTATATTTATTCCCCAGGCTGATGGCTGAGTCAGAGGTCATTCTTTACTGTGACTTTCACGGGCACAACCGTAAGAACAATGTCTTCATGTACGGTTGTAATGACCGAAGTGACACTTCGGTGAAGCTTCAGGAGAGAGTCTTTCCACTAATGATGAGCAAGAACGCCAGTAGTAAGGTAAAGACAAACACACCACAGGTACAATTAGATGTTCAACATTCATATTTCTGGCCTTTTATGCATACAAATCCCTAGTGTACTGGACAACAAGCATATTCAACAGTCACCAATCTTACACCCACAACACCACACTTGTGCGGGACACTTCATATTCAGCACGTGTCAGAAACTGTGTCTATTCCATGGTCTAAATTTCTGTCAACTACAATATCTTATTAACTATCTTCATTAGTTTTCCTTTAGGAGTTGTAAGTTCCGGGTGCAGAAGTGCAAAGAGGGAACTGGACGAATCGCCATGTGGAGACTTGGCATCAAAAACAGCTACACTATGGAGGCCACCTTTGGAGGCTCCACCCTGGGTGAGTTTAAATTGTGCAGATGTCAAGTTTTTCTGTGTATACGCTTAAATGTCTTTCGTATGAGGGTTTATGGTCTGTTTGAACTGCAGGCGACAGGAAAGGAACACATTTTACTACTCGAGACCTGAAGTCCCTTGGCTTTTGCTTTTGTGACACCCTGCTGGACTACTGTGACCCTGATCCAACAAAGGTGAGAGATAAAGCAGCATGCCTGGCAGCAAATTATATTGAAATGTAGACGTGGTGGTTTTTAAAGCTTAGATGTTTTTATTCAGGTATTTAAATGTGAGCCTTGTGTGTGTGTGTGTGTGTGCAGGCATCCATTATATTTCCTCTGTGCTTTTTTTTCAGACCAATAACTGTCTGACAGAGCTGACGGCGATGTTGAGCAAGGAGTTCAGAGATAGGCTGGGCAAAGATGTGGGCGCTGACTGTAACATCTCTGTGTCTGACCTGGAAACTAGGTGATGTATTTTTTTTCTTATTATTCTTAAAAGGTTGAGTTAGCAATCCAGATGAACGCTTCTTGTCAAATCACCTTTTGTTAAAATAATGACTTTGATAAAAAGTGATTTTGTAAACATACAAACTCCAGAATTGCTGACTTTAAAACACATTCAAACCAGACTAGGGCAATATATGGGATGAGTATAAAATATGCTCTCACTCTGCTTGAATGTGAATTTTTTTTTTGCTTGCTCACACAGCACCAGCGGTTCAAACAGTTCAGATTCCGACGGACTCCCAGTTCATTTAATGAATCAGCCCCAAACTGCCCGTCCAGAGGTATACTGCCATAAATCTACTCAAATGAAAAAATACTCTAAAAGGTTTTTATACCAGTGCTTTGTTTTCTTTGTATGGTGATGGTCATGTTTTGGATCAAGTGATCTTTGGGTTCATTTATGAAAATGAGCAGTGAATCGTGTATTCTCCTGTATCAGTCATTGTAGCACATGTGCCTGTTCTCCTCGACAGCAAACTAATGCCAAGAAGAAGAAGAAAAAACGGCTGAAGAGTCATAAGGAGAGGAACAAGCTGCGACCAGAGAGAGGGAAGATTGACACAGAGCCAAAGGTCATGCAAAGCAGCATCAAAACTAGTGTAAGGGGATAATCCATTAATAAATGCTCACCCTTGTCTGGTTGAAGTATTACTGACATCAAAGCAGACTGATTAGTGAACGCTCTTTGCAGGAGACCAGCCAGCCCCATGAGAACAGAGTCAGAGAGAGCATTCCTTTTGAAAGATCCAGGAAGAAATGGCAGGTAGGACACGGATGGAGAGAGGGAATATGGAGAATGAGGAGGTTGTGAGAAGTGAGAATATTTCCTGAGCTGTTCCCATTTACAATTCTTTCTTTGTGAAGGCGAGTGCTTCTTTAAAAAAAGCTGGCAACCCTCTTCCCACCACTCACCCGGGGGACGTCGCTCAGGTGACTCTGTGGCAGGGCTGCGAGCCCATCAAGGTAAACGTGAGCTAGATTTTCTAGATTGAATACTCCCACAAGTTAGACTTTAGGATAAATTTTTCTTCATTCATAACATCCACATTCACTCACATACCCACTTCAGGTTTAATGGACGTAATGAGAAACTGCCGGAAAACTACTTTTGATACTTGAAGCAACAGAAATATAGCCTTGTATTCTGAGACATATTGTTTTTTGTTTTAGGACGAGTCTCTGGAGGGTGTGAGAACTGCATGGCTATATGGAAGGTCAACAGCATGTCGACAGCTCGGGATGTACACATCTGTGTTACCTTACACAGGTAGAGACCCATGAAATATATTTAAAGTATTTCACTTGCAAGACACATAACCGTATGCATGGTTCGCTTTCACAGATGATCCGAAGATGGATACGAGTCGTTGGAGATGCTCCTCTCAACTGCTGCACCTGAGTGCTATCCGTCCACCGTCAACGGATTCCATACCCTCCAACCAGCAACAGCAGCCCTGCCCCCGACAAACCTTTGTATCCTACAGAGTCCTAAAAGGTTTGTGCATATGTACAGTGAATTGAAATTAGTCCATTTTTAAAACTGCAAAGTTTCATCGGCTCACATTGTAGTTCTGTTGTAGTGACACTTGTCTCCCTCTTACAGGGCTGCCACCTTCCCTTGCAGCGGCCCAAAGGTAAACATCACAGAGACATTCTGTCCTTATCAACAGGCAGTAGAGAACCACGTGTTGAGTTCACTAACTGATTTGGCTCTTCTTGACAGGTCTCCTTCCATGTACGTCAAGATGCTTCCAGAAGTTATTTCAACAAAGCGCTTGCAGTCAACTTTCACCACTGACAAGTTCAACGACCTTCATATTGTTAGAGACAGAAAGTCTTTACGGGTCTCAGAGCGTTACTTTGTGCCCGGAGATTCCTTACAGGAAAATCTAACCAGGACCGGGCAACAAGGCGTGAAACAAGACAATCCCTCAAGTATTATATGCACACATATGATGAAATTATAATTTTTTTTTTGTGGTGATAAAGTTAGCAAAACAGAAATAAATAAATGTTTCCCCCTTCATCACTGTTCTGTGAGCTAATCCATCCCTGCTTTATTACCTTCTCTTGTCATTTATTCAGGGGGTTTGTTGAAATCTATACTACTTGGAGAGCAGAACCAGAGAGCACTCAGCCCCGACCTCCCCCTGAATGACACTGAGTCACACAGCAGTCTATTTGTGCCTGTGCTGAGGGGCACAGACCAAAGAGGAAAAAGGTAAGTTCACTTTCAAACCTTATGTGCACACTGGTAAATGCTCAAGTTGCAATCTCTGTTAAAAGATCAGGACATAAGCCCTGATCTCTGGGCAATGATGAAACAACAAGAATTATTTATTTAATTTTACATAATTTGCATGGTCTTTTAAAGGTATTCTGTGCTTTTTTAATTTCCTCAGACTAGGAAAAGAAACTTTGGGGGACAAAAGGCACAAAGTTAGTTTATCTCTTCTGAAGATGGAACTTCCACTTCCACAGAGAGACATTCTGGGTACGCTTCAGGCAAAGGACATCAGGGACTCTCACTCTGGGAGAGAACGTCCAATAGGTTTGGCTCTACAAGAGGAAATCGCCACAAGATCATCAAAATCTGCTCCGCTGTAGGTCAATGGGAACTACAGATTGATTTGATTATCTCTATTCTCTGGCCAGTGATGTGAATCATAGTCTGGTGGACGAAGAGGAGTGTTATTTTTGTTACTTTCAACAGGTTTGTTGAACAACAAAATGACCGCGTATTACCTCATTCAAACAGATATCATGACACATGTCACACTTGGAGAGCCTCTTGTTAAAGTCTTAAAGAATAATATCAACCGGGAAAATGTGTTTGATGTTTAATATGTCCCTTTGAGATTTGATCAAATTGATAGCAACATTTAAAGATTTTAATGACAATGCTTACCGTTTTTTACATATATATTTTTTTAACTTACTTTGAGGGTCGCTATTGGTAAACACAAGATTTACTGATGACAAACCTTTATGACTGAGTTTTCGATGCATTCAGCTGATGCCCAATAAATGGTACCCAGGATTTGTGTTATAACAATTTTGTTTATTGCAACACAAAGAACAATACAATACCATGAAATATAATGTGAAAAAATACAAAAATAAATATGTTCAAATGTTTTTCTCTTCAATAATCAATGTGGGGAGGAAATACCCCATATACTGCTTGTAATACAAAAAATGTACACATAATTCTGTATAATTGTGGGAGTGGTGAAGTAAGGATGTGTCGCAGTGTCTCCAGATGTGGCAGGGATGCCAGAGATTCAGAATTCATTCAACTGTCGAAGACGAAATTGGCTTTCTGTGTGTCTCACCATGTCCCGGAGCGCCACAAAACCAGAGAGAGCCTAAATTATTCAGGAATGAAAACATTGAATAAAAATATTTTAGTCAATATAATGATAAGCACCAAATAATAAAATCTAAAAACAACATGCACTGCAGTACGTAGTGTGTGTGCAGTGCTTAGATTGTGAATAGTTTTTTTTTATTTGTTTAAGAAATGTTATCGTACCTGTGTGAGTATGAATATTGCGAGCACTATGTGAACACCCCTCTCCAGGGGCAGTATGAGAATGGCTTCATTGAAGAGCTGAAACAGGATCAGGGGAAACTGCAGCAGGATGCTCAGCAGCCAAAATCCAGCCAACTCCGGGACCTTCCACAAACACAAACATCACAGAGTTTATAGTCTCCGCTTTGACCTCACTGGAGTTAATGTGTTGATAAATAAATTATCTTAATGTTTGTGTGAGTAATGCACTACCTTTTCTTGTAGGTTTCCAGCATAACCGAGAAAGAGTCTGATGGCTTCGATCAGGGTCATAAGGATGAGAACAGTGACAAGGATGAACTTGTAGTAGTCCGGCAGAGCAGGATACTGGTAGAAATGACAGTTACATCAATGCAGTTCAGTGAACTAAATTTAAAATAATGGGATTCACTAAAAGGGCCTTCAGTGTCATTGAATATTCTTAACTATTTCAAGGTCTGATCCTCCTGACTATTAAAATTAATTAACCAACTGTGGTTCACAATAATTTCTTGCTTGTCTCTATAAAGGTTATTTAAACACTAGAGTTTTTCAACTGCCCATAACTATACTTTTACGAAATATTGAAGCCCCCAACTCTTTGACTTTTCCTACAATTGTGCTGTGATGCTCTCCCTATGGTTAAATAAAGTCACAATTAAACTGGATTAAAAAACAGGCATTTATACCTAGAACCGCCACAGTGGGTCAATTTGACCCGCACAGGAAAATGGAATATTTTTGAGCAGGTTGCTAGGCAACGGCATTGTTTGGGGTTCGCGATCTGACAACTGTATGTGCAGTCATTCATAAGCTCTTACAATAAATTAGAGATGAAGATAAATACCTAACAACATTAGAGTTACTAAGTGAAATGAGTGATGCCAGTCTGATAGCGAGAGATCAGAACTGAGCGCTGTCTTCCACACACCGCGGCCCGCAGCTCAACTGACAGACAGCTGAATGCTGTCAGATGTGCCGGACAGAGAGCGTCGGAGGGATGCTCCGCCTCAAAACATGTCAACGTGGGGAAAAATGAATGAAAAATCAATTAGAGCTTACCTAAAAATAAGTTTGCCATATTACTGTTTATTGTATTTAGGATTTTAGCTCATTTGGACGCTGTTTTGACATTTCATTACTATAGGACTTGCGATATTATATCTACTTTCAGATTCATCACTGAGTCGCCACGAAACGTGATTAGTGTTCTTAAAGATACTTCGATTATAAAACAAGAGGTCCAAAACACAGATGATTATTAAACAAACTAATTTATGACTTTATATCACACTAGAAATGCTCGGGTCAATTTGACCCGCCTGGCGGTTCTAGTGTTTAAAGTCACACATGTTTACTGGTGAAAATACATATCTTTGTTGTTCAAACATAAATCCACCTTCACAATAAGGCTGAGCCTATGCAAAAAAATAAAATAAAATAGGAGCAGCCAGTGTGTGACTATTAGAAATGTCTGTTGTATTTAATTTGTCCGTCCTTCAGCCTATAGACTTTTCTTTAAATCCTCATCTCGGGGACCCTTGCATTTCTACAACGTCCAATGACCATTTAATCAGCTCCTATCTCCCTTTCTCTCTCTTTGCCTCACCTTGAGGTGCAGCATTACAGTTTCGCTGATCCACCACACGGGGAAGAACCACATGTTAAAGTACAGAGACATCTGGAGGTGGAGACTCGACTGAACCCGCTTGTCTGGAAAAAAAGAGTACAACATTACATACGTCGATTGGATAAACAAGTTCAATTCATTAACAGCTACATTAACACTGTGCTCGAGTCAAACCGAGCATATACGCTGGTTAACTGCGTTAACAACACAGCTAATGTTTCCATAACGTTAGCTAGCTGCTTTCTGCATTTACCGTGTGGCAAAAACGCCTCATTCTCTCTCCTGAGAGGTGGAGTCCGACTATGGTCAAACAAGACATTCCGAGAAAAGTCTTCTAAATGTTTCCTGATCGTCTCTGGCAGGTCCATCGTGTAAAATGCTCTATGCCAAAGGCAAACATCGCAAGTGAAATGTTTATAGGTCCATGGGAAAACCACACACCGCCTCTTCTCTTCCTTCCCGTGCAGAGATATCGAACGCTGCCGCCGTCTCCTTGGATACCAGAGAAATCCCGCGTTCTGCTCAAATCTCGCAGGATTGAAAGGTGATGACGTCGTTGATTCCACGTTGGCCCGGACGTGGCAGTCGGCTGTCGAGCGCTGTAGAAATCATCAGAAAAACCTACCAGTGTAAAATTAACACACGTTGCCTCTGCCGTGGGCTTGTATCAGCACTTCTTTCTTAGATTCAAACACCCTCTGCCAGCTATGGGGCTTACCATCTCGTCGATCTTCGGCCAGCTTTTCGGCAAAAAACAGATGAGAATTTTGATGGGTGAGTGTGTTTGGCTAACGTCGAGAAGAGGCACGGTCCTTAGCTTTAGCCAAGGCTAATAAGCCCGTCCTCGGTGAGCTTTAAAAGTCTATGCACTTGGCAAACCTTTAAGTATAAACTTTCGGACAATAGCGGCTTGTATAGCACAACGAAGAGCCGTTTAAGTGACTGTAACTAACTAGTTAATGTTTCCCCACCCAGCGTAAGCTTATTATTTGGGGTGTTTTTTGTTTTTCAAAGGCTACAAAGTATGCTAACGGCAACTTGCCGTTTAAACGAAAGGATCATGTTTTTTTTTTTTACATAATAGTAACTAACTCCAACTCAATAACTAACTAACCTTTTTTTAAACTAACAACCGCCTGACATTTTAGATAACACATACTTCCTTACAGTTACATATTTCGGAAAAAATTGTATGGTATTCCCCAATTTCATGTACATATAATACCTTACATAACCTATACGATCAATCGTCTTTACGTTTGCGGTTTTCTACTTTAGTGAACTTGGTATTAGGTAACGGTCTTTTATGACGTTTGATGGCTGAGTGTCATGGTGTTGCGATAGTCTCCAGTCCTGTTTCCGGATTGGAGCGACGGAAGGAGCGACGTGTCCTCTATAAACAAAGTCGATTAACATTAGGACCAGCTTTAACCGTTTTGGTTTGTTTCTCTCTCATTCTTTCTAATTGATGAAAACAGATCAATACAAATTATTTGCTTTTTGTA
This sequence comes from Ammodytes marinus, assembly GCF_949987685.1. NCBI lineage: Eukaryota > Metazoa > Chordata > Actinopteri > Uranoscopiformes > Ammodytidae > Ammodytes > Ammodytes marinus. The sequence goes on along the minus strand of NC_137234.1, from coordinate 23,229,952 downwards.
GTCACATACTTTCTGGTTATATGACCGAAAGAAATAAAGAAAACGCCTGTTATCTCATTTACAACAGGTTTTTATTTGTAGCTGTGTAACTTCTATCCTGTCCTGGTACAGATGTTGACTTTAATCACATTTTCCCCCATGCAGTTGGGCTGGATGCTGCCGGAAAAACAACTATCTTGTACAAATTGAAGCTTGGTGAAATTGTGACCACCATCCCAACCATTGGTAAGAGATAAGACCAACTGTTACTTTTAAGTTGAGCTATGGTCTTCTTTATTGATCGTTTGTATATGCACTTTACATGTTTGACCAATCTTTGTGTTATTTAAGATCGGCCTCTTCTCTTTTCCCTGTCACAGGTTTCAATGTGGAGACGGTAGAATATAAAAATATCAGTTTCACTGTGTGGGATGTGGGTGGCCAGGACAAGATCCGACCCCTGTGGAGGCATTACTTCCAGAACACACAGGTATGAGTGTTATGTGTTTTAATATACGGTATTAACTGCATTGTGAGGAGCGGTGGTTGTACATAGCTCTGAAATAGCCAAGCAAAGTGGTTTCAGTACACCACTTTTATGAGACACTTGCAGAGAATAATATGAAAGCGTTTCTGTTGGTGATATTCGCGAGTTAAAAACGTCCCGAGGTGCTCGCGGTCTAGACAGGTGGTCTGATATAGTCAGCCTTATAAAGTCAGTGATGATCACTAAGAAACAAAGCAAAACATTTTTCATTTCACTGCACTGTTGTCTGGTGATCAGAGCCTGGTCTACTTGCAGTGTGACAGAGTGTAGAAAAATGTGATGAGGAATGGAGGGAAATTGCCTATTTTTAGCGGGTCCACCCACCCACTAACCTTGGTGGAAAAGTGTCTTCCTTTATCCCCTCGTGCAACTTACCATTCTTTAGAAACTTCTGCATGTAAATGTGCGACACTTGTATGTAGGCTACATGTGCCTCTCTGTGTAAAGATGAAATTATCGATAGCTAATTATTTTTTTTTAAATGGGATGAAAGACAGGATGACGCTCATCACTAGCTACAGCTTAAAACCTTAAAGTTACACAATGACAGTAAGAAGCACAGAACCTGCCAGGGCTGATGCATGATGTACAATAGTGAGCCCCTCCCGACTTCTTTCCAGCGGTTACAAGAGAGTAATCGCTCAACAGAGAATGAAATGGTCCAACACTGCCTATAACATAGCAAAAGAGGAAATCCCTTTTGCAAAATTCAAATCATTGATCACACTGATGAAAAACGGGTTGATTGTTGTGGATCCAACTTATGCAAACGACATGGCCTGTGCCCAGTTCATAGGAGTGATATCTGACTCTCCGAGGACAACTAGCTGATAAAATTGCCTCCGCCCCCTACCTATCATTTATGATAGATGGAGCCACTGGTGTCACCGTCAGTCTTAACATTAGGCTACTGCAAAACTCGATTATGACAATTATTGATCAGCATGCAAGTTCATTGATAAATACAATGCTGTACAAAAAAAAGGGAGGGGGGGTCTAAAATCTCACTCGCTTATCCATGTTATTAATTTGTTTTTGTTTTTTCATCTAGGGCCTCATCTTTGTAGTGGACAGTAACGACAGAGAAAGAGTGACAGAGTCTGCTGATGAGCTCTCAAAGATGGTAAGTATTTCATGGATTCATCTCAGAAGGGACTGTAATGCAAGAATAGTGTTTTCTGTTCATAGCAAACGGCATAGAGTTTTGTTCAGAGAATATTGGCTCATACTGTGACGTAGTAAAATCCAAGTCATGTAATTGGTCCTCCATTCTTGGCTCCTCAAATGTGGAATTACGTTTTCAAACTGTTCAAACAGCAGAGTTGCATTATATCTGTTGTTTTAAGCAGAAACTAAATTTTTGCAAGATGTACTTCAAATGTCCAATTTCCTATTGCAAGACCCTTTGTGTGTTGTGTCATGGGACATAGTATACACTTTACTACACTGGGATATGCATATAATCAAGCCAAGACTCTTTTTTTTTATTGTATTTTATTATTGAAGCCTTTGGGAAATATACATTTGTTAATGCTGTTTATGTGCTATTTTTTTGTGACAGTGTATCGGATAATTATTTTAGGTATTTAGATAAGTTCACATTGTCACTATTTTAACCTTTTATATCATTATGTGACATGCTTAACTTAAAAATCGTAATTTTGTTTTTAAGTAACCTGGACTCTTGCTGCACTAGAGTATAGTATATGGGAAGTTTTGCCTTCATTTGACAGTAAGGAGTTACATGCAAAAGGTCAGCAGACGGACACCGGAGAAGCCATGATGTTGTAGTCAGCAGTCAAATTGCCTGAAATTACCTTTTACGTAACACAACAAATAGTATAATTTGAAATGATAGTCTAATGTGTTTGACCCTGACATGAAATCTTAGATCTGATGTTTTGCTCTTTTTTTCTGCCCGTCTAGTTGACAGAGGACGAGTTGAGAGATGCCGTTTTGCTGGTGTTTGCTAACAAACAGGACCTTCCCAACGCTTTATCAGTCAGCGAACTCACAGACAAACTGGGCCTCAATGCCCTCCGCAATAAAACTGTAAGTGATCTGAGAAGAAGTTTGCTCCCTACACTCGCAGTACGATACAAATCTGAAAGCACGCTCAAATCTGCATTCAAATCTTAACTGGTTACTTTCTCTGACCCCACAGTGGAACATTCAGTCAACCTGCGCCACCCAGGGCACTGGGCTGTTTGAGGGACTCGATTGGCTATCCCAAGAGCTATCCAAGAAGTAGTGAAGGATCGGCCCCGAGAGAAGAGAGGGAGAGACACTGAACACCACAGGACAAAGAGAGAGAGAAGACACAGACATGTGATCCCCAAACATTTGGTCTTCCAGCACCAATGTTCACAAAAAGGACAAAGCTGGTGGACGATATAATCATCTTGGGAAATTTTAATAATTCAATTTTTTCTCTTTTATTATCAATACTATAGCTGTATTATCTCTTGATATAGTTTCCTCCTTTTTGTTCCTCAACTATTACATGGCAACATGTTGTAATCACACATTCAGTTGCATGATGAGCAAATGGCCTATTAGGGAAGTTCCATGGAAACAATACATGGGATTTATGGGAGTTGTATTTCCACTTGACACATTGGCTCCTGTCTAGGCAGCGTTTTCACTAATCAACCACTTTGTAGAATTGTTGGACTTGCGTGTAGGCTTTTGATTGAGCCTAGTTTGGGGGATATGATAATATAACTCAACGGAGGACGACTTGTAGGCTGCCGCATGCCGTTCATCTCCACACCCCTTGTGGATATTTGACTCCCTTGCAGACCTGACCCTTGCTCTTCACTGCTATGTCCTCATTCTCATGACAACTCATTTCCGTAATGGCCTGTAGCCTCGTAGAATGAGATGGATGAGGATTCCCTCGATTTCACAGATAGGTTATGTTTGTAGTTTCGAAATCATGGATCCAAAAAGGAACATTGTGCCTTATGGTCCGTCTTCACAGAAATCTGAGTAATCCTTTCATAGACTCATTCTCATAGGTCGCGCTCCCTCCTAAGACGCTTTAGTGACTCTTTTGCTTTTGAAAGACAAAATAATGCAATAAGACACTTCCTTTTGTGCCGCAATGTGTGCTGTGGTGCAGCAGAACTGCTTCTTAACTTCACATTCAACCAGGGATCTTAACCTGTTTTGAACATCTGTGAATTTGTCATCACTCCTTTTCATTCCTTATTCTTAATAGCCACCTTTGGGGAAAAAAAGGATTTAGCTCAAATATGGTTTCTTCTAGCCACTCTTTAATAAAAAAATAATAATGTTTCCCTTAAAGGTGAAAGGAATCCAGGCCAGTGTCGGTGCAACCTGTTAATTGTCATGTTTTTGTTTGTGTTTTTTTGGGCAGCCCTTGACACAGTTTGTTGTGTGTTATGTCCAAAGGCAAATACTTTGTTCTACTTTTATTATAATTATTTTACCCCTCTTGAAACACAGACACATACCTGCCCATCAATTCATTTGTGTATACATTCCAACCTTTGCTTGCAGATGCTGGAGCTGCCACTCCTAAAAAAAATGTTAAAAACATTTTACAAAAAGCTCTGAATAAAGCCCATGTTTAAAAAAGATTTTGTTTTGGACTCCACTCATTGATGATTAAAGACTTGACTTGAAGTTTTAATCATTCAAGGTATATTATTAAATACTTTCTTACTACATTGTTCACTGGAGGTCAAATCCGATCACACTTTCCCAATTTTCAACTTTTCTTTCCCAATAACTGAACTGTGCCTGATAAGAGGAAGTGTACGAGGTGTTGTGCTATACGAACTCTTTAGTAGTGTGATTTAAGACTAAGATCTCAGAAGAAATCGAGATAAACAAACCTGTGCTGTCTTTTGTTAAACATTATTCTCTTGCAAAACACTGCACCTTCCGAAACATCTTACATCTTTATGATGTTACATTGCCCACGCTAAAAGACGGTTAGGTGATCTGCACAGCACATGTTGAAAATAGCACCATGCTGTTGAACTTTAGTTTGGGGGGGAAAAAACAAAATGGTTACTGTTGTAAATAAGGTGTTGTGTCTTGTGTGGCTCTCTTAAAGCAGAAAGCTAACAAGCAGATCTATTAGTACATCTAAAATGACCATCAATGCTACGTTTGAGCAAAGTTTGAGCCTACATGACCTGCACTGCAGTTGACCTTTAAAGTTATTCGATGATGCAGAGGAGTCTCTTAACACTTGGTCAACACTATTAATATTTATTTGTCTACTTTTGGAATAACATAATTGCTTGCACAAAATTAAATAATGCCTCCTGTCTCACTCAGTTAGCAGTAACTTACACAATATGGGCCAGGACTTAGATTTAGTTAAATCCCTTTATATGGTAATCATTATTTTAAGGGGAGATGCAATGGAGGAGGCTTGTAGGTATTATAGTACCCTCATTCCTATCAGTGTCATGCTGTTGCCATTGCTGCGCTGCAGGGGGCGATATGTCCACTGCAGCAGACATGTGATCTGCAACAAATAGGCAATAGTTTTCTGTCATGATTGGAAAATTAAAAATTAAAAACAGTGGTAAAACACATTTTAAGCCAAGTTTTCAAATAAGTTAATTAAGTGCCTTAATTCCACTTATCCATAATGCATTTTAATCTGTTAAGGTAGTTGGTAAGTGGTGAAGGGAGACAGTACATTGGACAATGACATGTGAACAACATTATTTTGTTCTACTTACAGTGGGTGCCAATCCTATCGGTTGGTGCTATAGATCAACAATTCATATTTTGTTCTGCATAAAAATCTCAGTAAAATCATGTAGGAATTGTAAGCTGTTGCTAGGTAATTAGGACCTTCATACAATGTTTTTAGGTGACGGTATAAGCATTATATAATAGGCTTGATGTGTGAATGTCTGTTCTAATTTGTTTATGATAGCTAATCAGGCTTAGTGGAGCTAGGTCAGCACACAGTTAATGTGTGTGTGTGTGTGTGTGTGTGTGTGTGTGTGTGTGTGTGTGTGTGTGTGTGTGTGTGTGTGTGTGTGTGTGTGTGTGTGTGTGTGTGTGTGTGTGTGTGTGTGTGTGTGTGTGTGTGTGTGTGTGTGTGTGTGTATCATCCATAAGCAGCAACGTGGGTCAGCATAGGGAAGCACATATGTTCTTCTGCTTTCAGCACCTTTTTCTTCTTTTTCCTGCACTCTTGAACTCAAATTTAATTAAATGGGATTTCCAAATTTTTTCTCTCCAACATAATCACAAAGGTAAGTTTTAAATTGTAATGTATAATATATTGTCTCTTGTATACAATTTTAATAATTTCAATTGTCAAATCATATATTGTATTGTGGATCTTTTGCGATGCCGTATTTGGCTTACTTTCTTTTGAATTTAGAAAAGACACTCCTGCAGCAGAAGCTAACTCAACTCAATTAAAGGTGCTCAGAGGAACCTTCAGTTTGTGTTCATTCTTGCACCCCTTTGGATAAAAGCGGTAGTGTTTTTACTACGCCAGCCGTTGTTCCTGGGAGAGCGTACCCATCACAAAGGCATAAAGAAAAAATATATAAAAATAGCATTCTTTGCACTGATGGTCTCGTTTGCTGTTACATGTCAAATGTGATCATCAGAGGAAAAAATTAAACGGTTTCAGAAATATTTGAAGTTCCTCTTAGCACCTTTAAATAATTCTAACGACACACACAGCATGTCAGGAGCTCACATACAAAGTCTTCCACATGTACAGTGTTGCAGCTCAGGCAGAGCTCGGGGTTCTCCCCTCGTTTAGGATGATGCCCACCTTGACCCCCCACATACCAGTACCACAGCCTTCATACTCCCAGGCTAGAGAGAACCTGGTGAAGGCTATCCCACCCCAGCTCCTCTGTCTGCTGGCCTGTGGGGGACTAGACTGTCGCTATGAAGGACCAGAGTGCTGGAAATTAAATGAGCAGGTCATCCGAGGCCTTTTCTCCTCCTGGTGAGACTATATGTGACAGCGGTCTCATTCATGTTGCTGTGTTATCTTCTGTAAACAGTAAGTGGTGGTTTACTGATTATGAACTTCTTGCTAACGCAGGGTGACGGATGATATTATTGCCACGACACGACCGTCCAATCATCTAATTAAGAAGTACGACATCATTGAACAATTTCAGAGGTAATCCGTATTCATTGCTATTCCAGCGATGTTTGTATTGTTCTGCTGCGTGTCTGTCGAGTAAGTGGATATGCATGATACATGAGCAGTTGTAGGGATTAACAGTCTTCTTAAAAGGTGTGAACATGACTGCCCCGTATTGTATGAGACCCTTCTGTTATTGTACTTTAATTGGGTAAAATGACAATAAGACATCTGACAGAATTGCTTTTTAATTACACCTCCCCTTTTTCTAAAGGTTGAACATCAGATCGATCATCAACATGCAGTTCCCAGGAGAACATGCTCACTGTGGACCGCCGCTGGATCCTGAAAGTGGATTCACATACTCTCCACAGATCTTCATGGACAATGACAGTGAGATCTCGATACAGTAAAAACACAACATTGAAACTACAATTATTGGACATTTGACCGGGGAGCAACTGATTATAAGTTACATTATATATACTGTTTACTGAGTTCCTATAATATAAAGTAGCCTAAAACACACATAATTCCATGAATGTCTATCATGTTCCTAAAAGCATTCCCACGTGCACAAATTTGTATATTTGCAGTTTACTTTTACAACTTTGCGGTGCCAGATTTCGGAGTGTCCTCTCTCATGACTATAATTGGCAGCGTGAAGGTTTTGGCTTTTGCAGTGAGGGAAGGAAGAGTGGCTGTGCACTGCCATGCAGGCCTGGGTAGGACAGGTAGGAATCAACATACATGCTGTATCTACTGTTAATAGCTAGTCAGGTTGTGCATGTGTGACGCTCTCATGTGTATTCATGGTGTTTGTCTATGTTTCTCTGATGCGTTCTCGCTGCTCAACAGGTGTCCTGATTGCCTGTTACTTGATCTACACCCTGCGCATCAGTCCCAGCGAAGCTGTGCACTTTGTGCGGACTAAAAGGCCTCGCTCTATTCAAACCCGGGCACAGATCAGCCAGGTGTTTGACTTTGCTCGCCTGCTTAGTACACAGCTGATCCAATACCCTGACATGAGCCTGCGGCATGGAGCCCCTTTCACCCTGCAGCACTACCTAAACCGACAGGCACTACTTCTGCATGGCCAGGAGGCACGCAACCTTAGACATACACCCAAGGTCTGGACTATATAATTATACTATACTAATCCTGTGTCCATGAACATACCTTACTTTGTATTCCTGACTAAATAGCATTCTTTGCACTGATGGTCTTGTTTGCTGTGACATGTCATTTATGATCTTCAGAGGAAAATTTAAACTGTTACAGAAATATTTATAAGTTCCTCTAAGCACCTTCAAGTAATTCTAACGAGACAACGACTGTGGCTCAGGTGGTTAAGCGGGTTGGCCAACGATCCAAGGGTCGGTGGTTCAATCCCTGCCCGGCCACCTGTGTCATGGTTGTTGTGTCCTTGGGCAAGACACATCACCCACCTTCACCGTGAATGTGTATGTGTATGATTGCTGAGTGATTGAGGTGGTGGTCGGAGGGGCCGATGGCGTGGAATGGCAGCCTTGCTTCCGTCAGTCTGCCCCAGGGCAGCTGTGGCTACTCTCGTAGTTTACCACCACTGGTATGACTGTGTGTGAATGAATGGAACCTGGAACCCTGTAAAGCGCTTTGAGTGCCTTGAAAAGCGCTATATAAATCCAATCCATTACACACAGCTTGTCAGGAGCTCACATGCAAAGTACAGGCAACCTCAGACATAGGCTACAGCCAAGGTCTGGACTATATCATTATACTATACTTATCCTGTGTCCATGAACATACAGTACTTTGTATTCCTGCCTGTTTTCTGTCCATCTCTTGACAACCTCTTTAGGTGGTGTACCTCCTGTGTGTGCGCCTCTCCTGCTTGGCACTGGGCCTCTCTGCTCCACCAGGGGTCCAGGCAGAAGTGCAGAAGAGGACAGCACTGAGGTCCCTGGGCAGGACTGTGAGGGACACCCTGCTGGACAATCACAAACAGTCCCTGCCCTTACTGAGGGATTGTCCTAAGGGCTCATTGGTGGGCTCAGGTTGGCTTTCCTCCTGGGACGAGCCCCTTGGATTCCTGGAGAGGAAGAGAGAAGTGCTGTTGGACAAACGCAGCTACAGCGAATCAGACCTCAGCAAGATCACAGTTAATGAGGTCCAATTTCACGTTATTCATTCAGAATCACTGTTACGGCTGCTGTCCTTAACCTAGAGTGCTGCACGTAACGATCACATACAATTTTTTTAATGTCTTCTCACTGTGTTGTGCTGTCAGGATCTGGAGTTAAATCCATACTGCACCCCCGCACTTGGAAATGAGAGACACTGGTTTGTACAGGGTCTGATAGGACCTGATCTGAGGCCAGTTTGTCCAATCCCTGCATCCGTTTCTCCAGGCCACCACAACAACAAAAAGGAATCTCATACTGTCAACAAAAACTGTAAAAAGAGGAAGTGCACAGCTAAAGAGGCCCTGACCAAGTACAGCTCCAACACTGAGGTACCTGTGATTATTTCTGTAAAAACAAAAAATCTGCTGATAAGGAAAGCATTGATATGATTGCTTTAAAACATTCTGATCTCTCTGTTACATAAAGTTGTGCAGAAATCCACATAATCTAGTTCCAACCTCAGTCGCCTGGGCTGTTGCCAAGGCAATGGCAGACCCCGATCCTCTGGGAGAAACCATTCTACAAAGATCGGCCCTGCTCCAGGTGAAAGACACTGGAGCACACCTGGTTTTAAATCACAAAAACATCCATTTGATTTTGAGCTGTAAAGCCACTTAATGAGAACTGTCACTCACCTTTTTTCGACTAGGAGGAACTGAACAGTAGCGACTGTGGCTGGGCTCTTCTTGTCACACAGTCAGATCCTCGTGTTCTCTGCTGCCTGTTGTGGACCTGGCTGGACAAGTTAAGGGTCAGTGGCATCAAACATGAAGAAATAATATTGCCAGTAGGCCTATTCACATTTTGTCCTGAGGCTGTGAGGAGTAAAATATATACACATGCTTCCCATAATTGTGGTAAACATCTTTCTCATAGGCCTTATCTTTTTTCCCTCTACCCTCACGCAGGAGCCTGTTCTGAGTGCAGAGGATGTGGACAGGTTGAGTTGTGGAGCAAACAACAGCATGCCTCTCGGTGCGTTAAGGAAGGTAAGGACACTTCTGTATGAAAAGCCATCGTTGACTCTTTAAATAATTCCTCTTAGGTTCAGAGTGTGCATAGTTTTCCTATTTGGCAAAGTTTTACAAAGTTATTTTTCTTCTTACATTGTTACAGCCACAGAGACACACCATCTGTTGTCTCCTGAGCTGTGTGAGTACAGTGACCAGCCTGTGTCCACACAGGGAAGAGGCAGTGCTTCAACAACTGGTGCGGACTCTCACAAGGGTACGAAAAATATGAAATCATAGCATTTTAAAGTGTGTGGGTTTGTGTGCTGTGAGTAACCCTTCTACATGGGTGTGTATAGTTATTTTCAATATTCTTTTGTTCTTCTTACAATGGCCAGCATCCCCAAGAGGAAAGTGAAAGCCTTGTACATTTGATGAAGGTCCTGAAGGCAAGTTTGATAGATACCCATCCGCATCTATCCCCAGAAGGGCCTGCAGCATCAATTCTACACTTTGAAGAGCAGAGTCGGCATGGAAACAAAAACTAACTAAGAAGTCTTTATTTCAAAAGTTGAAGCCTTTTTTAGCCTGTGCACATGATTGTGGGAAAAATAAAAAGACCTTTTTGGCAGATGACCTTTTGGGAAATGTCCTCTGTGTAAAAAGTCAGATTTTTGGACATCTCTTTTGTGGGCCCTATGGCAACATATGGCTGCTGGAGTCTACTACTTGATTTTCCCTCTTGCTGTGATCGCCCGACTCTATCTGCCCCTTTACAAAACTAAATCACTGCATGTAGATTAAACACAGCCTGACTCTATTTTTCGAGAAACTGTAATAAGTAGTGTGATCTTCCCACTCTTCTCTCTGCCTTATAAGCTCAAAAACTTTTCTATCTTACACTAAAATGTAACAGTCACATAAAAAAGGGACAATAAGATGATTGAGGAGATACAAGGCTTAAAGTAAAGTCATAGATTTTTGTATTTACATCTCTAACAATTTAAAATATCTATTTAAAATATACAGTATATAATGTTTATCTATTTACAAAGTCAGTCTTGTGTGTGTGTGTATATATGCATAGATAGTGTGCTGAAACATTGGTTGAAAATAAGGTCCATACATATTCACACTAATTGTGTATGTATATATTTTTTTAATGTGTATTTTCAATAGAATGTCGGATACAGTACTTTAGTATCAACAGATTACACAGTGTGTCCACTGTCCACAGTATGTCTCAGCCTTTCATACCTAATAAATCATTTACACCATCTGCATACTGTCTTTTATTTTTTCGTATTTTGGGAATCCCTGCACTGTTCACTCACACACACACACACACA
>NC_137234.1:23128850-23216350 GCF_949987685.1 Ammodytes marinus | reverse complement strand
AACTTTCTGATGTGTTGCAGGGAAATACACCCCAGAAAATTCGGGGAAGTCCGTCTTCCGCTCTGCTCCTGCTTATTCTCTTGCTGGGAGGACCAAAGAACTCAGCAATAGCCAAACCCCAGGTGATATATTACATTTTGTGCAACTTTATTTAAGCTGTGGATAACAAAGTCTAATGGGCACAGAAACAAATCTAAATGTCACCTATCTGTCATGCTGCAGGTCCAGCGTCCTACTCTCTGCCTCCTGTGTTGGGGCCCAGTACTGTGGTCACATCTGCAGCTCCCACCTATTCCCTCTGTGGCCGCAGCAAGAATGGAAGCTTCCATGAGGACCTGAAGAAGGTACATGAAGATAATCGTGAAAAATCGTGATTTCCCTAAAAAACAAACAAACAAAAAAAAAAAAACACAATAACTCTATGATGTATTCTCTTTACTTGTGTTTTCTCCCCCAGACTCCTGGCCCCGCTGCCTACAAAGTTGTGGATCCCTGCACTTACAACAAAAAACCTCCTCAGTTCAGCATGACAGGCCGCAACTTCCAACCTGGTGAAACCACAAAGAAACCAGGACCTGGTGCGCACTATCCTGAGAGGGTAAGACTGTCAGAATCAGAATCAGTGGCGAAGTTTGACCCCCATGTTTTTTTTTTTTCATTCACTGACATTTTCCTCTTCCTAGGTGACCTTCACGTCATCAAAACCTCCAAGCTTCTCCTTTGGACTGCGTCACTCAGAGTTCATTACCCCGCTCATTATAGATGTGACCGAATAACACTACCGTTCTAACTAGAAAATCCCACCGCAGTTTCTAATAAAGCACAAAAAGTTGCGCAGAATTATTGAGATCATATTTTATTGCCACAGTTATGTGCCTTATTGTATTGGTACTTGTCACTTTGTCATGATTATGATCACTATCAGTATTTTGAGTAAATAATGTAACCTGATTTCATGTAAAGTATTTAAAGGTGCAGTGTGTAATATGACATCATCAAGAAAGTTCTACAAAGTTCTAGAATGCAACACTCCCTGGGTAACCCCAACCCTTTAGAATAATAACAGAAGCTACAGTGGCCTTCAAGGACAAGAACAATTCTACATTTTAAACAATGCACCTGATGACATTCCAACTATGACACTTTCAAGATGGCGGCACTAGGACTTGGTCCAAAATATGCAGAAATATGGACATATATGAGACCCTTTCTAAGGGAAAAATAAATAATTCAAAACATTTTTTTCACTTATTATGCACTAAATTAAATGTACTTGTGGATATTATAATTAATTTCTACAAAATCTGCTAGGAAATAAAACCCAAAATTCTACACACTGCAGGTTTAAGACCATTTGTATTCAATGTATCTTTTTCTTGCTGGTTAGTTAAACCGATAATTATTTCAATCTGTGAATTCAATATTTCATTAAAGGTGCAGTGTGTAATATGACATCATCAAGAAAGTTCTAGAAAATTCTAGAATACAACGCTCCCTGGGTAACCCCATCCCTTTTGAATAATAACAGAAGCTACAGTGGCCTTCAAGGACAAGAACAATTCTAAATTTTAAACAATGCACCTGATGACATTCCAAAAACATGGATGGCTCCATAAGACTTGCCTGCTCAATGTACAAAATGTAATATTAATATTTGTAATTCTCCGCTCAGGAGGATAATTCAGATTATTGGCAGAGGTGATTTTACACCAATGAGGACATATTTATGAATGAGGATATTGATTGTAGCTAATAAATTACTTAAAATGTTACACAGTGTCCCTTTAAGTACTTTTTACTTACTTAAACCTGCAGTGTGTAGAATTTTGGGTTTTATTTCCTAGCAGATTTTGTAGAAAGTAATTATAATATCCATAAGTACATTTAATTTAGTGCATACTAGCTGAACATTTTTTTTAATTATAATTTTTTCCCTTAGAAAGGGTCTCATGTATGTCCATGTTTCTGCATATTTTGGACCAAGGCCTAGTGCCGCCATCTTGAAAGTGTCATAGTTGGAATGTCATCAAGTGCATTGTTTAAAATTTAGAATTGTTCTTGTCCTTGAAGGCCACTGTAGCTTCTGTTATTATTCGAAAGGGTTGGGGTTGCCCAGGGAGTGTTGCATTCTAGAACTTTGTAGAACTTTCTTGATGATGTCATATTACACACTGCACCTTTAAGTAGTATTATCTATAATTGGCCATTCCATTTTTACAGTAAGCCATGCCAGTACCTAGCAAGGCCCTAGTATTGGCTTGACCTAAATGGAATAGGCTAGTATTGGCTTGAACTAAATGCTATTAGAAAGACCTTTGCTTTACTATTATTTGTATTATTAGTTGTCTGTTTTTCTGGCAAATAAAGCCCCCATGGAACTATTTTATATAGAAAGTGAATGTTATAAATATCAAGTATCTCACAGGGTTGTTTTTGGCGCAAAGAACAAATCAAATGTCTTCGTCTGCCACAATGGTACCACTGCTGGACCAAACACTGAACACACATAGGGACCAGTGCAAGACCCACAATATAAATCCAGGGGGCGGGGGCACCTGGCTGCAGCAATCATGACAGTAAATATTTTCCTTTCAATATGATTTCAAATAGGCTACAGGGCCATAGGCAACAGGAAAAACACTGTCACTGAAAATATAGGCCTACTGGAGGAATGGAACCAAACACACAAATCAATATTTTTTTCTCTGATGGTTAAGATAGAGATAGCCAGTTAAAGAAACATTTCTCAATGGGGTATTTCTTGTATTTCAATATGTTGCTGCATCAATACCTTCTGCTGAACACTTTTAAATTGAACGATTTGGGCACGCATTTTACCTGCAAACCCAGAACAGAAAAGATTAGAAAACTCTATTAGCCTACTGCAAGTGAGGAAGTCCTTTTTCCATGGACCTATAAAGAGGCTTTTTCACAGCAGAACAAACATTTCTTGTGACAACTAGGCTACACACCATGGACCTATTATAAGAGCTACACACAGATAAGAAATGGCAGCTTTATGGACCATTGAGATTACACTGATTAAGTGTTGAGAGGTTGTTCTCTAATAAAATGTTTACAATTGCGATTTATTTCCTCCTTTACCAAATGAATTGCGTTTTTGTAATAACTAACCAGGTTTCGGAGAAAACATGATTTTTTTGTCAGGCATGTCTAAGGACAGGAGGAACCTTGACGACGTGGTCCTTCAGGCGTCCCCGTTGCATAGAAACGGAAACCGTCGGACATCATGCTACACACTTTTCATATCTGGACAAACCAGGTGTAAATAATCAGTTAACCTTGCCTTGTGACAGACGAAATTAATATACACGCAATTGTCAACCACGTGTCGATAGTACTTGTTAACAAATGTTATCGACTCGAATTAATTTAGCGGACTGTGGACCTCTTCTAAGCTACATGAACTAGTAGCGTGAAGGTAACGGTGCAAGGCTCACAGGATACTTTAAAAAGACACATTTAGTCAATGACAGTCTCTGTACTAGACTCAGTTTCAGCTAACGTCAGTTGTATTGATGCAAGGACCGACGACGCAACGAAATGAGCTATATCAAGACGGAAAAACACGATGTTAACCTCGGCTAATGGTAAGCTAGCTCCTAGCTATTCTCGTAGTCATTAGTCGTCTGGTCCCATCTCTTCCAGGAGCTTAAACCATTTAGTCGGATAAATACTTTACGATTTGGCTACTACAATTATCTTAGTTAAAGCGATAGAGTTTTAAAAACCAAACAAAAAGGGAAATGGCTGGAGACGTTGGCAGCATCCCTGAACTGGACCAAAAGAAGTACGATGCACAAGAACAAGTGAAGATCATCTGTCTGGGAGACAGCGCAGTCGGCAAATCCAAGTGAGTGTTGTCTGTGATAAGAGTAGGCTCTATATGGCTGTTTAAAGTTGTATTTTGTTCCCTGTCACTTTACATTTCTGTTGTTTTGACACATACTGCCTCTCTCTCTCTCTCTCTCTCTCTCTCTCTCTCTCTCTCTCTGCTCAGGCTAATGGAGAGGTTTCTCATGGACGAATAGTATCCTTCATCAGAAAAACATTTTGAAGTCGTATTTTTCTATCTACCATAGTAATTACAGCCACTGACTGCACATGCACATGTTGTTTAAGGTCAAGTTGGCATGCCTCCAAAGAATCAGATTGTTTGTCCCATGAGATTAAGATCCGACCTTAACCCTTTCTGAAGTCGTCCCCTGGAGATGTCAACCTTTGCGTTGACTCTCTACAAACACACAGCCACTGTGGGAAACAAGACGGTAGCGGTCGGTGAGTTTTGAGCAGCCACTTTTGGTCAGCTCTGGGTCTCACTGACCTTCTGCACAATCGCTTTACCCAGCGCATAACGCATGCCAAGCTGAAGCAGGGATTGTTTTTGATTGACAGATTTTTGGGACACCGCTGGTCAGGAGAGATTTCTGAAGTTGCATCCCTCATACTACCACAAAGCACACGCATGCATCATGGTAAGACAAACTCTTGGTTTCAAGACCGGAGCCTTTTCAGTGATCATTAAGCATGCCCTTCCAAGCAAACTGAGAACAGTTATTTCAGATTGATGACACATAAAAGGTTCTCAATTTCTAAATATTAGCACCAATCCACAGGCTCACAAGACATATGCTTAAAACAAAACCTTTACATTTATATGCTAGCTGTGTTCAAGTAATGCAAGAGCCACCTAACTAATGTTCAAAACTATAAAACCAGCACAAAAACTAAAACCATCTTTCAAACAATAACAACAAATAATTTTGAAACATTCAGGAGAAAACTTAACACATCACATACTCAGTCCCGCACAAGGCATGATCGTGAAGGAGTCTGTTGGTCATTACAATAAATCTGGTTTTCCTGTGCACTGAAGTGATTAACAAAATATTTCTGTTATTTAATGGCCTGAAAGGGTTTATCTCACAACAATGAAGTGAGAGTGGAGCTGGGGAGGTGTCACACTGTCAGCAAAGGAAAATTGAAGCATTCTGTAAACATTTGCTTTTTCTCTTAGGTGTTTGATGTTCAAAGGAAGATAACATATAAGAATCTACCCACTTGGTATAAGGAGCTAAGAGAGTACAGGCCGGAGATACCCTGTTGTGTGGTCGCCAACAAAATTGACGGTGAGCCTGGCTCTGAAACTGCCCATAACACTGACTATTCAGTATAACAGTTGTATTGAATGTTTGTCCTTTTTTTTTTTTTTTACCACACTGTGTATGTGTTAAATCCATTTGAATAGTTTGACCAACAAAATTGACTCAAGTCTGTTTTTTTTCTGCAGCTGATTTGAAGATGACACAGAAAACCTTTAACTTTGGGAAGAAGCAAGGACTCCCTTTTTACTTTGTATCAGCAGCCGATGGGACTAATGTAGTTAAGGTTTGACATTTGACTTTATATTCTCCTGCAGTATTCTCCCCAGGGATCCCTACGGTCACTTCTTCATGCACTACAAACTTTAGCATACAGTTAACTATGTCATTGTGAAACGTCTGTCATTAAAATGTTCTGCCAATAATTCAGTATGATCTCATAAATTGTCCAGAGCACTTGACTGTCCCTGTGTAGCGATAGTTCTGACTGTTATCTGTCACAACAGATGTTCAGAGACATGATCAAGAGAGCAGTGGACTACAAGTTAAATCCCAGTGACTTCATGGATGAAGTGCTGCAAGAATTAGAGGTACACACCTGTCTGAATACTAACACTGTCTAAGCACTGATGTTTTCATCTTTTAAATTGGTGTAGTTTTATACTGCCCATGTTTTTATCATCTAATAAACTCCATAACTGGTCTATAATCTGCCATTGTTGTGTCATTCAATAGCAAATGATCAGACGCTTACTCAAAAGTGCTAATGAACTCCAAAACAGTTCACTTTTTTGTTCATGGGGAAAATACATTCACCAATTTGCTCTCTTTGTTGCTAAAATGTCTCCGCTTTTCTGACTGAAAACATGTGTTGTATTAATGTCATGTGTTGTACTCATGTTTTAGAACTTTGACCTGGAGAAGACAGAAGACAATTCAGAGGCAGATGAGGATGGATTGAAAGCAGAGAGCCCAGAGTTGGTCTGATCAGCATTTACGAATCCCCCATACCCTCCTGTAGTCTCATTATAGATAATTGTTCCTCCGGGATTGATGCTGTGAATAGACTATGCTTTAAGGGAACATGTCAGACATCTCTTATTCTCTGTGAAGGACCACCATCAACAGGCACATGTGTTGTCCTTATGTAGTCTTGGTGATCTGCTTTTATACCATCGGTTTCTAACTCTAGCACTGGAGGTTGGCAGATATTATTTTAGGTTTTAAGTTACTTCACCTTCATCTATCCAGTGACATTGGCAGGGAAATTAACCCACTGGAATAATTAGAAATTGTGTTGTTTACCGAGTTCATTTGTTTTAGTATGTTCATTCATACTTTTTATAGAAATATCTACTATGATATATATATATATATATATATATATATATATATATATATATATATATATATAAAAAAATAGCAGACCATCCTACAACAGGTCTGAATATTTTGCTTATTGTGTGTTGTGTAATGAGATTGTGAAGCATAGAAAAAAAACACTGACAGTGCAAAGAACATTTGCTGCTGTTCCTTGATATGTGTGTAGTACCAGCGAGATCTGTTGGCTGCTTTTGTTCATTCATTTTATGATGGAAATTCTGTTTTTTCAGCGCCTTTTTTTTTTTAAATGAAAATTGAATGTGGAATGTAAGCAAATTTGTATCACGCGCCTCTTTTACGACTCGCTGCGATCCAACAGTAGGCACAAGAGCACAGAGTTCTCAACTTGTATTACAAGGTGCAGCTGCCAGTCATGTATTGAACTTGTGAAATGCTCAGCCAGCTGTGTCCTTAATGATGGATTTTCTGTATATTCATTCAAAGCAGCAGGAACGTTGACTGAAAAACTTAAAACTAATTTTCTGTTAGAATGTGACACTCAGTTTAACCCTCCATTCAATTTCTTGATGTGCAATCAGATGATGTACACAGAAACCATGTACATTTCCTATTTATATTTGACTGTATTGTGTACCATTCACTCACAATAAATTACACTGGAATTATAATTTCACTACTGAGACATTGAATTAGCAGGAAAAAGACTTTTATGCAGTTCATGTTTTAATTATAAATTTATTACGTAATATAACAAACATATATCTCTGTGGTGGAGATATCCTGGGCAACATCTCAGATCTTGCCTCAATCTTCACTATCGCCCTTCTCTGCAAATGAAGAATTATTAGGTAGCTTCTGGTTAACTTAGATATCAGCTTTTTCTTCTAGGAATAAAAATTATTTCAAATGCTGTACGGGGTTTCAAATGCTGTAAGCGTCCAGAAGTGGTAAATGATTATCCTGGTCGTTGGATGCTGAGAAGGGGAGGCTGTGAGCCAGTGAGACAAGGCTGAGGCGTTGCAGTGATACATCCACCATTCTAAACTTCACAGTGCAAACAAGGAGAAAACCAACAATGAAAGAAAAAACCCCTTTGATGATAAGATCACTGGTTCCCGTGGGTGACCAGACCCCAGTGGGTTTTTTAAAAGGTTACACTGCTCCCGCTACACTATGTAGATTGTGCTTTGTTGATTACAAAATAAGACAAAGATAATCCTTCACCAAACTCATTTGACCTAATGATGTGTAAGTCTATTACACGTTGCTATTTA
The DNA here is from genome assembly GCF_949987685.1 of Ammodytes marinus. NCBI lineage: Eukaryota > Metazoa > Chordata > Actinopteri > Uranoscopiformes > Ammodytidae > Ammodytes > Ammodytes marinus. The sequence goes on along the minus strand of NC_137234.1, from coordinate 23,208,609 downwards.
GCATCATTTTGCATCTGTATTTGTGGTAAACCTACATGACCAGCCTCTGACCAGGTATTCACTATAGCATTGTTTGTTCTAACCAGGCCAGCCTGTGTGAGTCGAGACTGTATACATTCACCTCTTAGGTGTTTGTGTTTTTCTGTATTTTGATGGGAACAGTAAGTCAAGCTGAATAATAACCATCACAGTAAAATCAAGCAATTGTGATACTTTGTCTCAAAACTTAAGTAGAAATCTTAATGCAAAGCTCACAGGTAAGATATACACAGGCTATATATAATATATATAGGTGTAATATATGGATTACATCTATATATATTTTTATATCTATATGCATTAGCCTGCTTCTATACAAAATAATAATGAACTGCATTCCCATCTGTAGGAAATACAGAAGGATCTAACAAATGTCTGTAGTTCTCAAGATTTCCAGGAGATGGCACCATGTTATTGAGTCTAACAGCTCAAGAATGCTGTAACTAAGATAGTCCTAAAGCAAAGACAATATACAGTTAAAAGTCATTTTTTGGCACATTTTTCCTTTGTGTTGTTTGTTCGTCACTGGATCACCTCACATAGCATATCCAAAAACTCAGAACATGAAGGTCTGAAAAAGGAAAAAGGAGTGCTGCCAGAGTGTGTGGAGGGGAAGAAGCGCAAATGCCATCTGGAAATGGGTGTACAAAACAGTGACACTGCATAAGCTGTACCTACACAGATAAGGTGTGTTTGAGTTGTCTGTTATATAAAATCGGACTATGTTTCATTCAATACCCTGTTCTTATCTATCTCTGTCTGTCTGGGCAGAGCAGTCCACTTTGAAAGATGCTACTCAGAACAAAACAAATATACAGAACATTGATCGATCTGGAATAGAAGATGAATGTATGTGTGCATTTGTGTGTGCATTCTGGTTGGGTGTGTATGTACTCTGTGTGTGTGTGTGTGTGTGTGTGTGTAACACAGCCACTGCCGGGAATCTCTGATGGTAATACGGTAAGGCTATAGTGGACTAACTCCAAAGATGTAAACCCTAACAATCAACCACACACACTCACTGTAACGTGCATTCTCTCGGTCTCTCAAACAAATACGCACCATAAAATCAACACAAACAAGTGTTTGCACACAGTCATACACACACGGTGAAGAGGACCGACCACACAGAGATTCGGGGACTCCAGATACATGCATGCGCTTGGACGTTGGGTGGCTTTTATGTTAGCACCTTGTCACCTTATTTTGTGCAAATCATCCCCTAGTTCATAGTTCAGAGTTCAAAAGTTCAAGAGTTCATAGAAAGAATAAAATCTGCTCACCTTTTTCACAGGTGGTTAACTATGCATATATGCCAAACATTCATATATAGATCTATATACTTTTAGTTTTTTCAAAAATTTATATGAAATCTATTATATATACATTGCTTGTGATTGTTTAAAAAAAAAGCAAATATTTGTAGTTTGTTCATTTTTACAAGTGTAAGTAGGTTGAGAGTAGACAGCATATTCTTTTTTTTCTGTCTCTTTTCTGTCACTCTAAAATTCAAATGAGAGAAAGATTTAACACAGATTTCCGCACGCTACAAAATCTACCCACAGTGTCCGAGGGTAACGAATCCACAGAGAAGAAAAAGAAAAGAAAACGATAGAAAACATTTAACATAAAAATGTCCAATGAGTCAGAAGAAGAAAAAAAATCAGTGAGGTCACAGTGAGGCAGTGAGTGCTATTCCTACAATCCAGACACAACATTATATTCGCCACCCTCTTTTACAAACTGCTAGCAAAAAAAAAAGAAGATGCACACAACTTCTCGTCAAGTGAAAATGCCTTGACGTACCGACTGGATGCTGCGGATAAAGATTATTACCTGGCCTTCTGTTATGGATAAAATGCTATTCCTTGCATGTATAAATCTCACTGTTTCTCACTGCCAGCAGAAGCTACTTATGAGTACAATTGTAGATTTTTTTTTATTGTTGAAGAAAAATTGTTTTTTTTATTTTTTTTACAACCTGGGTCTTATTTTTTGAGTTGTGGCTGCTTCCGTTTATGATAATATTTTACTCACTAAGTAAATCCTAGAGATACAGGGAAGCAGTTGATGTTGTAAAACAAATCCAGGTTGTAAAATACAGAATTTTCTTTAAGACCTTGCAGAGACTTTCCCATCCCCACAGCCTGATAAACTACATACACACTTCCTGCAGTGGGAGAAGGGCACATACTTAATGTCGAGCTAAATTAAGCCATGACAAGCTTTTGTTAATTATACTTCACGTTAAAGTACATTTTAATTCAACAGTTTGAGCTTAAATTGGATGGGTTCCCACTACTGGAACTTAATAGTAGGTTCCTGCTGTGAAAAATAAAATCTAAAAGAGAGAGAGATTTATGTTATCTGGCTCTTCTGTAATCATTTTCTCTCTACTGGTGATGAGAAAACCTCCACTGTTTATCTTATCTTGACCTCCTTTTTCCCATTATAGCAGACCTTGAGCAGCCTGGTCTGAGAAGCATTATCAGGGGTGATGAAAGGGATGGAAATTGTACTTGCCCTCTCAGATTTCTTTCAAACTGTGCTGGTGTACCAAAGTCCTCCCAGGTAAGAATTGAAAAAGGATACAACAACATCTCCATGCTGGTGCGCCCTACTTCCATCCCTGAGTGATTCACAGGCAAAATATGAAAAGCCCCTTTAATCAATAAGCTGTGCCTCATGTTGTTGTCCTTACTGTACGTTGTTGTAGATCTGCAGCTGAAGCAGTAGGGATGGGTGTGTCACCTGGGGTCTTAGCCTCACATTACGGGATGCCCTTTAGTATGAAGGAAGACCGCAAGAAAAATAAAAAACAAACAACAAACTTTATGTCCAAGACATGATGCAACTCCTCATGCTACGGTTCAAGAAAAGGGTGACCATAAGGAAAGTTGTATACCTATGACAAAAATTTCATTTCCGTTATCTAGATACTTTTTTATCTTTTTTATTTCAAATATATATTTATATATTTATATGTATATAATTAGTAGAAATGAGTAAACTATTGGTGGAATAAACTTAAAGATTTATCTCTCTGCCTTCTATACTAAAAACCAAAAACAGGCGCAGATTAATTTATTACATTTCCTCTTTGCAACATTGTCTTTTCTTCTGAAAGCTATATTTAGATACATATATATCATATTATATAATACCTATATATAATATTCCCTTTGGAAAAACCAAAAAAAAATTGATTATGAAAAAAGCCACGAGTGTTGGTTAAACATTCTCCAAATATAATAGATAGCACAGTCTGGATACCAGGGCGGAGGGGTTTTTCTCCTGTGGTTTATTTTTGTGGAGCTCCGCCTCTGGGCTCTAAAGTCTTCGGTTTAAAAACAACAGCAGGTATAAGAGAAGACACACCTTTTCAGAGCTGTGTCAGCACTTTGTCCATAGTCCTGTGTTCATCACTGATTATCTCTGTATAAATACTTTGAAAGGCAACTGAGCTTTCTGTTTGGAACAAATATTCTTCCTCCTCCTCCTTTACTCAAACTGCAGAGGGCTTTCAGAGGCCTAAGGGATGGAGGGACAGAGGTAGAGACCAGAGGAGGGGACAGCGAAGACGACAGAGAGTGTGGGTGTCACTTGGGGGATAACTGAAGCTTTCACAGATCAAATGTTTTACTTGGAGCTCATGCGATTCTCTTCGGCAAAGAAAGAACAGAGCTCATCTTCGAGGTTTGTTTTAATTGGCAAGGAAATGGGCAGACACTAAGGGCCGACTGGGGGGGAGGGGGACCAATGAATTGACTCCTCCTCGTCAGTGCAGGGTACTAATGTGTAACGCAAATGTAAAGTGTCACTGAGGACAGCAGGTAAACATTTGTGATGGAAAACATAAAAGCAGCCAGCGTAAAAGAGGAGTGGTTCCATATCGTTTCTCTTTCATCAACTCGACATCTTGCCCCATTCAGTCGTCATCTCTTTCCCCAATCTGTTGCTTTGTCTCAGTCAGGGCAGGGGTCAGCTCTCTAGCAGCATTTTTAGTGCTCGTTCAATGTTCATGCGGTGGCCGACTCGTGTCACTCCCAGCTCTGCAAAGTCATCCTTGGTCAGAGCCGGGAGGTGAGAGCCTTCGATCTCGTGTTCCTGAAAGCCTGCTCTGTGCTCCCCCAGGTTGATGCTCTCCAGCCAGTCTCCCACGTCGTACTTGTTCCAGAGGTGGAGGGGTTTCTGGTGGAATGGCCGGAGGGCCAACAGTGGTGAGCCCAACCCGGGGGAATGGGAAGGCGATGGGGACGGGGAGCGAGAGCGTGAGCGGGCGCTGGAGCTCCTCATTACAAAGCGGACCTCTTTGGGCTCCTGGGGTAGGCTCAGGCTGGAGGATTTCAGGATGGTTGGCGGCGGTGTAGTCGGTGAGGTCGGTAGGCCGAAGCATGAGAATCGACCGAAAGGATCGCCCCGATCAGGTGAGCCTGAACCTGGGCTTGGGGTGCGTCGGGTGATGGGGTAGCGGCTGCCAGGGCGGATGGTGAATGTGGTGCCGTAACTTTTCTGAGAAATGGTGTGGAGCTCGCCTAGGCTGCTGAAAAGTCTGGCGGAGACAGAGAGAGGGTTTCAGGAATGTTAACAGAGGGGGAGAAGGGGAAGAAAAAAAAGAAAAAGTAGAAGTAGGCTTAAGGAGACAGAGCGTTGGGTTAAATGTATAAACCAATGGCGGTTCTTAGAAAGATCAAGTTAATGTAGGCTAGAGGTTAATGACTGTTAGACAGACCAAGCTAGTCTCAAGCTACTCTGCTGTTAAAGTGGTTGTGTGTTTCTCAGATTATTTACATCTTTGAGACATCGCAGGGGACTTACATCACTAGTTGTTTATGTGATACATTGACTGTGCAAAGCATTTGAGAATGAGATTTGACTATTTTCAGTGACATCCATTGTATACTCAGTATAACCCTGACCATTACTGAAAGTCTTCTGCAAAATTTAGGAATTTCAAATGCTACTTCCTGTAAAGGCATACGGTCTGCTTGCATGAAGGGAATACTGTGACATGCAAACAGTAAAAAGCTTAGAATTAGACTAAAATCAAGCTCATTTTGATTTTTACATTGAAACTTCAGATAGCTTTAACCTGAAAGCATTGAACATGCACACGCACACACACACACACACACACACACACACACACACACACACACACACACACACACGTTCGTTACACAAAATAGTGTAATGAACAAGTGCAATAAGAAAAGTTACATTAATAATTTCCTAAAGCTGCTGTTCAATGCCATGTGGAGGTAAACAAAGCATCTTATTCCTAAGCTTATTTACTTCTAGCACAGCTGACACTTAATATAATGCAGTAAATCTACCCTGTAGGGAATCTCAGTTACAAACCAACCCAAATCTTACCATCTACAGCATGAAAGATACACTGGCAATAATTTATAAGCAGTAGGAATCTGATACAGCAGCAACAGTCACTCCAGTTTCTTCCTAGTACAATATATGCTGGTTTATCTACCTTTTGACATCAGTACTGTTTTTAGAAAAAATAAAAAAATAAAATAGAAGCATAGGTTTGTGGAAAAAGTGGCTGAAAATCTATTAGTATACTACACATCCTTTGCAGGAAATGATGGTCAAAAAGGAGAAGAGGGATGGATTAGAGAATAAGGCTAACATGAGAGTTGTGTGTAAATGTGTGCAAACATAGAGAAGCAGCAATTGTGTCTGTTTTATCCATGCATGATACAGGTGTGGCTCTTTTTTCCTCCACCGCATTTGTTTGGAGACTCTGATATGGGTGATATTAGGACTAAAGAGTGTAATGGAACTAAGCTAGCTAGGCAGCGCACGGGCTGGAAAAATGATCATACTACAGGGAGCCGACGGATATGAGATGAGCTCCATGCGCACTTACACAGTCGTCCTGCCCTCCTGGGCGCACAGTCAGTTCTAGACCAATCAGATCAGAGCAGCAGGGCGGAGCATGCAAGGTGAGCAGAGAGAGAGAGCAATGGGAGAGAATGTTAGCATCACTCCATGAGACGCAGCCTGCCAACCAGACTCATAGTCTGCTTCAGCCAACTCTGCTGTCTTTGGCAGGCCTTATGTGTTTGTACAGGTGGCCTTATGTGTATGTATGGCTGTGAGTTCAAGCATGCACACATGTATTTATGAGTGTGTGTATATGATGGTGTTATTGATGTATAAGCAAATGGCAAAGACAGCAGAGTAGGCCTCCACACTGGAAGGTCTGACCAGTGGGCTACATGAGAGAGAAATGAGCACACTACTCACATATCAAACACTGCACAAACAAAAATCAAAACAAAAACAAAGGCTGGCACATGTCCCTTGACGCTTATGTACTTAGGCTGAAATGATGTGGATTATAACAACTAATTTTTTTTTTGACAAACACGTGCTGCACTGTATGTAACACGTGTGTGCATGTGGGTTTTCTGATCAAGAAAACAGAAATGTCAAAATTGTCTGTTTTTATTTTCCTAAATCTTTTATATGGTTTTAAGAAACCTACAGCGTCCAATAAGCAAGACAGTAAGGGGCCATGGCCCTCCTCAACACAATCACTGAAAAAAAAAAAAAAAAAAATGTAAATAACATGAACAGAAAACCAAAGAGAACAACTGAAATAAAATGAGAACCACAGGTTTTCTTAACCGCCCAAAACTATGATACACAGCATGTGAACATGGTGGATACAAGAGAGACATGATACAGCAGCATGTGTGGTATTTGAAGTGGTTTAAATGGGGCACACAGTGGTTGGGGTTATGTGATTAACATTAGTAACATTACGATTAGGATGCTGGGATGCCATTGCTGTATGTGAAATGCTCTAGAAGTGAAGGGAAATAAATGCAGAGGCAGAGAGAGAGAGAGAAATAATGGTGTGCATGATCATCTTTGCCATAGCCGAGGGCAATCAAGTGTCAGGATGGAGAGGGTAGGGTGGCTTTGATTGCATAATCTCAGAAGAGGCTAATTAGAAGAAGTGCTACATGATATGTTGTAAGTTTGGTATCATGGTCAATGTTCCATCCAGGAATCATGATTTTGTTGATGTTCAAATCAATGACTGATGGCTTAATTCAACATGATGTCACGTGGTGACTTTAGATTTATTTTTTGGTCACATAGGCGAGCAGTGTCTTCAGCAATATGGATGGCTGAGCTTTTCAAGCTAAAATATTTTGATATTTAACAGAGTTCTATTACTAAGAAAAGTACAATACTGATAAAAGGATGGAACTGCAAAACATGCTTAACAGGCTTTTATAAAATAGATTAGTTGATGCTTGCACAATTGGTTTAATTTCTAAAGAAAGTGATGCTCTAAATATGACATTGCTGCATTTATTGAGATACTGGAGGTATCCAAGATGTCCTGAAAGAACAACAAGAAGTAACTGCGGACTTCTGTTGACCCCAAACTCAAACTGCAATGTTACTCCGATGTCAATGACAGCCATTACGGTAAAAAGTCCTGCCAAGCCCTGATGTCACGTTAGATAGCCATGTATCAAAGCTGACTGTTGGGTGATGAAGAAAGGAGAGAAGCAAGGATATAAAAACTAACTGAATCGGAAGAGTGCTTGCCATACTATAAATGAATGATTCTGCTGAACAAAACATTCAAATTAACAACAGTCCACTCTGTTTGTTGAGTCGACATCATTGGAAATGAGGGTCACCCCTCAATGATCTCTTGAGTATAAATAAAGGTTGAATGAATGGACTGTATACATTTGGACTAAAACTGCAATAAAAACCCCATACACAAATTGTGCTTCAAATATCAGATGGTAACCACGCTCAGGCAGGTCATTTTACACCTGATTCAAGTCAAATCCTAAGTAGATCTTAAGACAAGGCAATTACTCCATGTGGCCCTCAGAACATTTGATAAGGCCAGGAATGTGTGGAAATCTAATAATTGACATGGCTTAACGCTAAGATCACAAGGGGATGGTTTTAACATGACACACCATTATTGTACAGTCCAAATACTTCTGAAAATACATCCTTAAAACGTTGAGGTCATCACTGATATAACGGCAGGATGAGGAGCGGTGATAAGGACACAACAGTTTCTAATCTTATCAAATTTATATCAGTGATGGCTGCAACGAGCTGTGAATGTAAGGATGTATTATGCATTATTTGAACAAGGATTCTGGGAAAAAAGCAGAAAGGGTGTGTGTGTGTGGGCGTGTGTGTGTGTGTATGTGTGAGAGAGAGGAGAGAGACGCTTTCAGGAACTGCATGCCTCCAAGCCCTGTTACCTTGTTTGCACCAACAGATACAGTGCCTTGCAAAAGTATTCATACCCCCTGAACTTTTCTAGCCTGGCTCTGCCCGCCTACCTACTTCCGCTCAATTTTCATTTCACTTCAGTAGTCAGTCTGGGTGTGCGGTGTATTCATGGGTTCCTGCTCAGGCAGATTTCTGCTGGTTCAATCAGCGAACAGAGCGAGTGGCTGAGAACAATGACGTCGAAGTCGCGCTCCAGTTTCAGTTGAATGCTGCGTTCCTTTACTCTCGGGAATCGGAAATTTCCGACTTTGTAGTTCCGAGTTCCGACCTGTCTGTGTTCCAGTGCATCTGCTCGGGAAAGTATGGACGCCTACAACCTTTCTCATCCAAATAACTAAACGTTAGGCTCTAGCAAGTTACCGTTGCCAGGTACGGTAGATCCATTGACTACAATATGTAGTGAAGTCGGAAATTTCCGAGTTCCCTGTACAACTGAAACGCACCGCCAGAAGCCGGCTCATGACATACGTCTGACCAAACGTGATGCGATTGGTTGGCTAATCCAGAGTGGCACTGGGCAGATCCAATAGTTTTAAACTTCAAAAGACACCCGCCTCCAAGTGTGTGAACGTTTGCCAATTACAGCACTTCCAGACCTTCTGTACAAATGAAATTAAGTACGATGGTCTGGTAGCACCAGACTAGAACTTTTCCACATTTTGTTAAATTACAACCACACAGGTTAATTTATTATATTGGGATTTTATGTCATACAGCCAGATCTACAATTGAATGGTTTAGATCAAAGCATAGTCATGTGTTAGAATGGCCCAGTCAAAGTCCAGACCTAAATACAATTGAGAATATCTGGAAAGACTTGAAAATTGCTGTTCACAGACGCTTTCCATCCAACCTGACGCAGAATCTGAAGCTCGAGCTATTTTGCAAAGAAGAATGGGCAAAAATGTCAGTCTCTAGATGGGCAAAGCTGGCGGAGACATACTCCAATAGACTTGCAGCTGTTATTGCAGTGATAGGTGGTTCTACAATGTATTGACTCAGGGAGGCTGAATACTTATGCACGCCACATTTTTCAGTTTTTTATTTATAAAAAAAATTGTAAAACATATTTCATTTTCATTCCACTTCACAATTGTGCGTCACTTTGTGTTGGTCTATCACATACATACAATCCCAATATAATAAATTAACCTGTGTGGTTGTAATTTAACAAAATGTGGAAAAGTTCAGGGGGTATGAATACTTTTGCAAGGCACTGTAATTTACAACACCTGCCCATCCGCTCGCAAGCACACATACATGCACGCACACACATGCATGCACGCGCACACACACACACACACACACACACACACACACACACACACACACACACACACACACACACACACACACACACACACACAAATTGCTTAACTCTAACCTATTGACGACTACTGTCTACTGTATATACTTAATAAGAGGAGGCCGAGGAGTACAGCTGTAACTATGGAAACTCGGAGCAGTTTAGACCCCAGACCAAAGCCATCAATTGTAGTGCGACTGTATATCTAAAAAAATAAATAAAAAATCTTGAAAACAAAGCACTATGGTCTAATGTTTTATCTAATTTATAAAACTGATTATATTTATGAAATATCCTGTGAGTGAAGAAACTAGGTGATGCAAACAAGGTAACAAATCATTTTGAAAAGAAAATAGATGAAAGAAAACATAGAAAAGGATTGTGCTCTTTTAATGGGATTAGTTGATAGGCTTGTTAGGGAAAAAAAGCTTAATTTTACCCTAGGGGCTATAACCTTAAGGTTTACTCTGGTCGGTGTCCTCACATCTGCAGAAATATAAAGGACTTTATTGTACTGATGGTGTGAAAAAAGGATCCAATAGATAATAGAGAAAAAACAGCAGTGTGCATCAGATGCTTCAGTTAACCCTGGTTGCTTCTTTAACATACTTCCTTACAACTAGTAGACAAGGTATAATATAATACATATTAACTATGTTGTTACTGTACATTAACACAGACATCGTAAGGCAAGCTAATTCCAGCATTGTTGGTAGGATCTGATCTCATAATCACTTACCATCACAGTGAACTAGCTAAAATATGTATTCAATTGCACATCAAAAGCACATCATGCACAGAAAGAACACTTAAAACAACTTTCTTTGACTCAGACTCTAGGTATTCCTCTTTCTAGAAAAGATCTGTGTCAAATTTCAGACTAAAATAAACAAATAAATAAATTGTAATTAAATATGTTTGCTTTTAAATACTTAATCACACCCTGTCTCTTCCAATTGGCTTGTAACTGCAAAAAGCAAAATGGACACCTGTCAAGTATGTAATTTCAACCTATTGAGGACCATTCTCTCTGAGGCTAGGTACTGGAATTGTTTAAATTTGCTAACCCTGATGTCTCTGCCACCATACTTTTAAAATAAACTCAGGGGTAAATACAGTTTCAGGGTACATTTTACTGCCTATTTTCTTACCTTGCACCTGCCACAGGAGACTTCCTCCCAGGGTCAAATGCTGCTCCCATTGGCTCCTCTCCCAATGACCTAGTGTCTTTATTTAGCTGCTGTAGTCGTGAACTCAGTTCCCCCATAACAGATGGTTTGGCTCCCTCATCTGCACCCAGCCCTAATCCCAGCCCACCAAGATTGCCCAAACTCCCAATACCTAGCCCCACCCCCGGCCCCCGTGGCTCCACAGGGTCCCCCCACAGCTTAGACCTCCGCTGGAAGAGGTAGCGTGGCTTGGTGGAGGCTAGTCCACTCACTGAGGCTGAACCACCTGAGGGCAGCCCAGCTCCTCCGGCCGCAGCAGCAGCCAAGGCAGCAGCCTGTTGCTGTGATAGCAGCTCGCTGTCAGAGCTCTGCTTCAGCAGAGGGTCCCTGAAGGTGACGGGGCCTTTACCGCTTCCTATGTGGGACTTGAGTCGAGGCTTAGGAGGCACTGGCGGCTTGTCGAGCACAAAAGTCTGCCCGTCGGCATAGGAGGTGTGCGTGGTGTGAGTGTCGGCCGGCTCGCCGCTCTCTGAGGACAGGGTGGACATGCTGGATACCGTGGAGACGGTGCTGGTGGTTTCCAGATGGAGGTCTCGCTCTCTGTCGCTGGAGCTGCGCGTGTCAGCCTCCTCCACGCCTGAGTCAGCCGCAGAGCCAGATTCGCCCAGCACTGGGCGCTCCAGAGGGTCAGAGGGCTTCCCTGAGACAGCTGATGCACTGGCTGGAGGCTGGGGCTGGGAGGGCTGGGGAGCTTGTAGAGGCTGGGTCTGCGTGGGTGTCACAGTTGGGGTTGTTGGGGTCGAGGGAGTCTGAGGTGTTGGTGTTGGGGTAGTGGGAGAGGACACAGGTTTAATCGGGGACACTAGCGTTCCCTGTGCCTGTGCCAGCAGCAGCCCATTAGCAAACTCATCTGGTGGCGGAACAAACCCGATCCTACGTAGCTCCTCTCTTGTTTCCTCATCACTTGAGGTCAACATGGCGGGGGGCAGGGTCACTGTGTACGGATCCACATCTTCCTCAGAGCTTCCCTGAGCCAGACTCTTCTCCTGGGCTGGACTGGCAGAATGCTGCGTTTGAGGCTGGGCCTGGCCCGGGGAGACAGTGGGACTGGGGGATTTGGCTTGTGGACTTGGAGATTTGCTGCTGGGCTCCTTGGACGTTTGGGCTGGTGTCTTCTCTAGTTCTGAACCCACTGTGACAGCCTGGCCATTACTGGTAGCATGCACCATCATTTGCCCCGCTGTCTTCTGCTGAGATGTATCCACAATGCTGATCAACATACTTTTTTTATCCTCTAGTCTCTTTTCCTCCTTCCTCTCCTCTACTCTGGCCTCCATCTCCTGTCGGAATGAAACAGGTGATGGTGATGTGGCCCACTGTGGTTTGGTGGGCTGGGGAACTAAAATCGATGCAGGGCAGGGTCCAATTCCATACCCTGCCGCCTTGCCGCTTTTAGGTGAGAAAGGGGGAGATGCGCTAGCATCTTTGGTCTGAGAGTCAACGAACATTACGCCCTGGCCTGCCCGCTCCTGTTTAGTCCTAGGCTCTGGGCTGCTAGTTGGGGACTGGGAGGTCAGTGCCCTTTCCCTTGCGGCCAGCGCAAGAGCCAGTGGAGAGTTGGGGTCCAGTGGCTTTCCTGTTAACGGATGGATAAAGGTGGTCCCACTGGGAAAGGGGTTCAGGGCCAAAGCAGGTGGGGGCAGCTGTCCCAGCTCTCGAGTTAGCAAGCGTTCATCGACGGAGTGAGACTGAGTGAGAGGGGAGTCAGAGCTGGTGGGAGACGTCCCCTCCATGGTCCCAACAGAAAGGAAGACAGTGGATTTCCTCCGCTCTTCTAGGCGACGCTCACGGTCTTTCACTGCCCCAGCGATCGCAGCAGCGAAGGGGCCCTTACCCTGAAGCAGCATCTCTCCCTGGGCACGCAGACGCTCTCTCTCAGCCAACAGATGGTGCTGGTAGTAGTCTGCACGGCTGGTGTGTGTGTGCCCATGGGTATGTGGGTAGCGTCCTGAGGGTGAGCTTTCTCTAGAGTGGGCAGCAGCTAAGGCTAAGCTAGCTTTTTCTTGTGCGTCTTCCACCTGCAGTAATACAAAGAAAGAAACAGAGTCGTTTGTCACTTAAGTGCAAACAACAATACAAATCCGAAAGGCCACATACGACATGCCAACCTACCTGTAGCTGTTTCACCAGAGGACTTTTCTTCCTTTGTGGCTTGGTGGGTGTGTATAGTCCAATGCTAAATTGACCCACGTTAGCATACGGGTTGTCAATAATCCGACCCTTCCTTTTGATTCGTTCGGGTGGAGTAGCAGCAGAGGGACGGGGTATTTCAGTCGGTTCTACGGGTAGATGGGAAGAGTCTTGAAGGATGATCATCGAGCGCGCTTTCTTCTGTCTCTCGAGGTGAGTGGCCTGCCGATGGGCGGCCTCGTAAGGCAGGTCCAGGGAGGAGGGCTTGAAGCTGGAGCGTCCCCCGGGCTCGTGGCCCTGACTCTGGGTCCTGGATGGGGGAGGAGGGGGGCAGAAGGCTGGAGGAGGGCCAGTGTCTAGGTAGTAGGAGGGGGGAGGAGGAGGGGCCATCTGTGGAGGCGGAGGGATGGGGTGGGGCTGCGAGTGGTCTCGAAGGGTGTCTGTCATGGAGGAACTGCGGGGAAACCTGTGTTCGCCTGCAAGGGCAGACAGCCGATCCTCCTCAGTGGCACCTGGTGAGGGAGAGGAGAGCACAGATCACCCGGTGACGAGGAGTAAGCTCACAAAGAAGGACCACTTTATAACCAGTCTAGCACTCCAAACATGCTGCTTCATGAAAAATACAATGTAATGCATCCATCTCACTTACATCTCAGTTAATGTGGATCAGGAGTCTCAAATTCAGCGATGCAATATTTGAACAAAACACGGAACTAACTATTTTTGAATTATCCAACAATTAGGTCGACATTTGTTCAATGAGTGAACTTGAATTTTATTTTTTTATTTTTTTAATAATACAGAGAGTATTAATAATGTATGTGTATAATGTATCTACTTTTTAAATAGGCTCCCTACTTGAACATCTTCTCTCCAACTCTGTTTTTCTGTGAATATCCAATAAGTACACCTACACATTTTGAACATCAAATGCAATGTAAATATTTTGCAACCATGTTAACATTTTGTAATATGTCAAGGTTTGATAGAAAGGAGTTTAATTTGGTGCAAATACGAACTTTCACTATATTTGATGAGGATGCAGCACCATCCTCAGCATTATTTTGTATTATTGTGCTGCTGTCTAGACGTGATTATTTTTGGGTGTAGTGACGCAATCTATGAACATCTATCTTTATTGATCTAATCTCTACATGTCAATACACTACCTATAATCATACTGTACATAAGATACACTATCATTCACCTGATTTGTATATGTACAGGATGGGTGCTTGTTTTACCAAAAGACTTGGTCCTTGACATCCCCCTTTGTAGTGGTATGTGACCCCTCTCAATTCCTGGGTGAAGACCTCCGTGTAACGTCATCCCTTGCCTCTCAAACAGTGACTGCAGCAGAACAAAAAAGAGAATTAGCTGTGATGACTGAGGGCATTCAAAGCAATTCAGTACAACTAAGTAACTATGTGTTTATACAGAAAAAAACTGAACTGTGAGTGTCAGACTGAGTTCATATGGTGGCATATGCTGTCTGTCAGTGTGCCGTGTGTGTAGGTGCACTCACACTGATCTCTGCTGGTGTTATTCTCCTGCTGGTAGGCCGTTGTTTGACAGTGGCTGCTCTGTAATCTGCCTCTGTGGGCTGAGAACGCAATATAGACTCCTGGGATGCCAACATCTCATCTAATCTCTCTGTTGAGAAGGAAATGAGACATAACTAAATACTGAGAGATAAGACCAGGGGAAATGTAGTCTCATCATTTCTGACACTGCTAATACAAATTAAACTGTGATAAAAAAGGCATCTCCAAAATGCAGTACTGATGTGAGGTCATACTCATTCACAATGTCTCAATACAAGGTCACTGTTTTTATCCTGACTACTAGGGAGTGCACAACAAGAATTGAAAGAGATAGAGAAGCAGAGAAAGAGACAGCAAGTGAAGAAAGAGTGCACATGTTTTTCTGCAAGTGTTCTGTACTTTTACTTTAAATCAACACCGCTGTGTGACAAAATGAACTCTATGACGTGCAGAGAGGTGAGGGCAGACTCACCTCCTCTTCTTCTCCGAGCAGAGGCTTGGTGGGGAAAAAGAGTGCGTCAGCAGAGGAGGGGGAAAATGACAAGAACAAAGCCGACAGAAGTGACTTTTCCAAAAAGTTAAGGAGACACACCACCAAGTTTTAAAAGACAAAGACAAGCAGAAATGTGACAGAAAAGAAGGGAGAAAGAGAGAGAGAGTGTGGAATTTGCAGCTAAAATCAGCTACTCTCTGGCACTCACCCAGTTCTTCCAGCTCTGCGGTCATGGACTTGGAGCGCAGTGTCAGGGTGGTGCTGGGAGCTCTCTTGGGCGGCGGGGGAGCTGTGGAGAAAAGGCAGGGTGTTGAGGATGAACTTGAGGGGGAGGATGAAAGTCCTTTGGCTTTGCGGCTGAGTGCCCTCCTGGCATCCCCAAGACGGCCAGCCCATCCCTGCGTCTTCACCGATTTGATCCGGTCCAATTCAGACGAACTGGATGCCTCGCACTTAGTCAAGACCTTGTTTAGGCTACGGTTGTTGGAACCCAACCTCTTCATTTTTCTGCTCTCTGTTGGTCCGATTTGGTTTGAAAAAAAGCACTCGTCAAGTCTATCTGCAAGACCTTTTTTTTCTTCAGTTTTTTAGTCTTTGTGCTGCAAGAGCTCCTTTCTGTCGAGGAGCCCAGAGGCAGTAAATGTACAGCTCAGTCCTCTCTGTAACATCACTTGCTTTCTGAATCCTCCCGTTAAAAAACAGATAACAACAGCATTTGTCTGCCACAATAGGCAAAATTAGTAAAAAAAGGGCGGCAACGAGAGGGAGAAAGTCGTCCATCTTACTTTTAATAAGCTGTCTGTTGTGAATTTAAGCAGGTGCGCATCAGACAGAAATGCACTGGCTTACACACACATGCAATATCCTCCCTCATTCAGGACCACATGTAGATACACAGAGAGAACTCCCTGAGGAAGGATATCATGACATGTGGGCTGAGAGACGAATTGATGACATTTAATTCAACAGCTAAAGAAAATGATGCGCTGCAGACTTTAAACACCAAAGCCCATGGAATCCTCCCAATCCAACTACACACACACACACACACACACACACACACACACACACACACACACACACACACACACACACACACACACAAGGCAACAAAAGCTGCTATCGGCCCACTCAAAGAGGTACAACCATACCAATCTACCAAATGTTAGCTCCGAATGCAAACTACAGAGTTACATGATCCCATGAAAGGCTCTTAAACAAGTTTCAATAAACACTGTTATTAACCAAAGCAAAAAATATTGTGGTCATGTATTTCAGCATGCTAAGTCTGCAGTAACAACATAATGCCCATGCAGTCGGACAGAGATTATAAACCGAAGTTTCTTACAGTGCCCCACGATACAATTACCTAACTCTATCTGTGATCAGCCAGCTAACACTCAATGCACCACCGTAGAGCGATAGATATCTCAATCCCACACATGCCGTATAGCGCCTTACTGGAGCCAAACCATCCTGCTAGTGTACATACGCCATCCTGGATACAGTCCATGCCAAACATCTTCCTTTCATCCAAAGCAGTCTGCACATTCTGGTAGAGTAGAGGAGAGTGGAGGTAGAGAGAGGAACAGAGACAGAGTCAGAGGGAGCGAGAGCTGCTTTTTTTTGCTGTAATGTAATGCTTAATTCAAACATGCAGTTCTAGTCACCATGGCAACGGTGGCAGTAGTGAGGCCTCGCATGGTGCAGAGAATGTGTGTTTTTGGATTTTGCGTTAGCGTGCAAGTGTGTGTGTGTGTGTGTCTGTGTATTTGAGCAAAGTTGCAACACAATATGCAGGGTAGGTCCCATTGGAGTGGAAGGGAATATAGAGCTTTGTTTGTGTGTGTGTGTGTGTGTGTGTGTGTGTGTGTGCGTGCGTGCGTGGGTGCGTGCATGTGTTTGTGTGTGTGTTAAACACAGCGTGGGAAAACATTTTATAAAAAAATTCTAAGTAAGAAAGAATCCAAGTTTCTCTAATCTCTGTATCACTAAACACACTTTTCAGCATTTGCACATGTCTGCCGCCCTTTCATTGTTTCAACCACTGTCTTGTCAATCTACCTCAGTCCATCTACCATCTCCAGCGTATCTGCCGCCACTCTTCAGCTTGGACACAAGCAGACATAAGGAGGCTTCGACAAAGGCACAGTCACATAAACCAAAAAAGGACAATAATCACTGAGGAAATCACACCCCAAATAAATCCAAATATGACTTCATACAGTATATTAATATAGATCCAATAAGTCCATCAACATGATAGTTTGACATAGCAGAAATGCTTTGATATGAAGAAAAAAAGATAGAACATTTAAGGATCTTCAGTTAAGTCTTTGTCAAGAAAATATTTAATTTTTCAGACTAGAATTAACCACGTCAAGTAAATACAAAAAGTTAAGTAGCTTGAAGAATGATGGCCAGTGTATAGAGAATGGTGTAGTTAAAGGAGACACGCATGAGGATTGATACAAAGAAAACAGGGTCGAGATAGACAGATGGAAGAAGAGAGAGAAAAAGAGGAAGAAATAAAGATGAGAGACTGTATGGCCCTGAGTAGCAGCATTTAGTTGAAGCAGTACTGTCCCAATGAAACTGGGTTAAACAATATTCGCAATAGAGGTACACCACCCTACCCTACACACGCATGCATGCACACACGCTTGAAGTGTACACTGTCCTGAGGTCATACTCTCAGCACTGTGTGGGAGTTGACTAAAGGCAAACTGTGGTTGACATGGAAACCACATGAATTTACAACACGGTAAACTATTAAAGGTCACATATTATGCTAAATGCACTTTTTAAATGTGTTCTAACATATCCATGGGTCCACGGTGTGCCTAGAGACTGCCAAAATATTTAAAAAAATAACAATCTCTCCTGTTCTCACTCTCTCCCTTTCTGAAACCCCCACCCCTCCCCCCAATATACTCCAGTCAGAATTTTCCCCTTTTCTGACCTCACAAACTGGAAAGCCAGAAGCTTCCACTGTGCAGCCCACACCCCTATTTCTTATTGGTCCACGGCCCTGACAGACAGAGGGCGAGGCGTATCTGGCTTCGCTTCCGGACAGGGGGCGGGGGCAGCTCAAAGATTGTATATTTACGAGGGGAGCTGCTGCTCTTTTTAAAAAATAGGCCATTGTGAGATTAGCTGAACATCAGCATAGTACAATAAATTATCTGAAAGTTTTTTTCAGCAAACAATTAAAGAAAAACGTATTAGGGACCACTAAGACCATATAATATGGTGTATAATAGTACCGAAAAGTGTATAATATGGGAGCTTTAAAAATCACTTTGACAATGGAAACACACATCTTCCAAACCAACTTATATATCTTTGTTACATTGCAGTTAATTGTCAAAAAAAACTGCCATGACATCCTATGAGAAATCATGTTAAATTAAGTGCCAAGCATAAAGCCCTATGAGCATACAAAATGCCTGAGCTTGACAAATGAAGCCATTACTATATAATTAGTGGAACATGTACAGTATTTCATATTTATTTAATGCTTATACGAACGCATACGTTTAATAGAAGTTGAGCCCTTAGTTCTTAGGAAAAGCCCATATACAAGGCAACATTTGACATGATTCCACATATCACATATAAATAGGATGGCAGAGGTACTGATCCCATTTGACGGTCTTTACCTTTCTTTCGGACAACTTCATCGGACTCAGGTTTGCGTTGTACAGAGACCACCTTCATCAGCAACCTGTTGCCCCCTTGCCGGATTAGGGACACCACCTGCTTATGGCCCACCTTCACTACATTTACCCCATTTACCTAAGAGAACATGCACACAAAGAAAGAATATGACAGAAGTGTAACCTTAAAGCTTCCATAATTCCTAAAGTGTGGTCAGTCGGGGAGATACTTTATGTAATCAAAGTTCAATACAATTATGCATAAAGCAGCCTCTCATTTGTGTTAAAAAAATTATACTTTATAAATCTTCATGTAGTGAATATTCACACACATTTCTAATAACCCTCTTTGCAGGCACGACAGAAAAACCACGTGGAACATCAACACACTCACCATACGGCAAAAAAAAGCAATTGTTCTTCTCTGTCATCACCATGTTCACCAATGAGATGAATACAGAGGAAGAAGAAGCAAGTGAAGGGTTGTCCTTTATTACCTCAATGAGAAAGTCTCCTGTCCTCAGTCCGGCCCTCCAGGCCACTCCCTCCACGTCCACAGACTCCAGGTATTGAAGGGCGGGGAACGCTGGGGTGGGGGAGAACTCTTCAATGGGCGTTTCAGCTGAAAAGAAAAACACAGAGAGGAAAAGCCGCCCAGAACAGCAAAGTGAAATCTCTAGCTTTCTATGTTTAATTTTTGTTTTAGCTCTAACTCAGAGCAACACAACAAGATTTCAGAAAATGTATTACATCACGCAAAGAATATTTAAAAAAACGATGGCGACTGGTGTAAAACTGCTGTATGTAGCCTATGACTTGACTGACTTGTTTTTCACAACACAATACGTTATGAATAACACACTTACACTCAAACAATACTTTGCTGGTCACTTTAACAATATTAATGATATTTTTGCAAACAGTCACTTGCGCACACCTGCTCAAGTGAATGTGCAAGGAAATGAGAAACATAAGCACACTTTGTCAAGTGAGTGCGCCACCACAAACTCCATTTAATCTTAGAGCAAATCCCACTAAATCACTGACACATGAGAGTTGTCAGAGGACCACTGAGTGAACTGCAGTGGGTTAGTGTGTGTGTGTGTGTGTGTGTGTGTGTGTGTGTGTGTGTGTGTGTGTGTGTGTGTGTGTGTGTGTGTGTGTGTTAGGGTACTGGGGAGTAAAAGACAGAGTGAGTAAAAGAGAGCGGGGTGAGCCAAGATCCATGTTAGTGAGTGATGGAGCAGTAAAGCACATTCAGACTCCCGGCAAGTTGCCTGAGATGGGTTGCCATAGCAACCAGCATGAGCAAGGGAGCTGGCACGTGCCTGAGTAAAATGGAATTTGTGGTGATGGAAATGAGCAGGGAGGCGATTCTGGTATGAAAACGATTGCTCATAAACATTTTGAAAGGATTATGACCAGTAAGGATGTGAAGGAGGAGGAGGAGGAGGAGAGAAGAGAAGATATAAAAAAAGACAGAGCAAAGATGAGAGAGATAAGAGAGGAGTGTGTCTCCACAAAAGCTGAACGCCATGTGTGGGGAACAGATGGGACAGCTAGCCGACAGCTCAGCCAAGGATGACGACACCAATGGGTCCACACACACACACATACACACACGCACACACAGACAGAAGCCTGGGTGCTTCTGAGTAACTGACTGTTTACCAAGGCTGCGTATTGTTGACTCTCACAGTAACAATACCGACTGAGTCGTACTCAGTGACTCAGATCAACAAACTACTTTTCCCACCAATAGGTTGAAAACAGATAGGGAGCGAATGTGAATGCTTCGGCTAAAGTGTATCTGTATCTCACCTTTGGCTCCTCGCAGGACAAAGCCAAACCCCTCGTTTTCTTTCTTCTGTAAAACAGCATTCTTCTCCTCTATGATATAGTCACTGTAAAGGAGAGAGCAGAGGGAGAGCAGGTATGAATCCAACACCATCCTCACACACACAAAGGAAGAAAGGCTAGAGGGCGGGCTGGATAGTGGAAAAGGTCGGTCGGAGCGAGGGATGACAGTAACACAGACACACTTGTATACTACTTACTATTATTAACCAATAAAGTTCAAAGCCAAGCAAGCAACCACCACTAAGGATTCTCAGGGTTTGTATCAGTACTTTGACACACACACACACACACACACACACACACACACACACACACACACACACACACACACACACACACACACACACACACACACACACACACACACACACACACACACACACACACACACACACACACACACACACACACACAGCGAGAGGCAGAGAGCAAGAATGAGTGTGAAAGAGTGAGCAGGAGAGAAAGAGACAGTCCTCAAGTATCTTTGGGATAAAGGGTGAATCAATCTTCTGGCTGATCCTTTCAGATGAGACTGCAGCCGAGGAGGGTGTGGAGGGCTTCCGCTAAAGAGGAGATGGCTCAGATGCAATACTATCCGACTAATGAAAGGGAATAGGCGGCAAAAGTAAGAGAGCAGTTCATCACTGCCTGATTTCCCTGAGTGTTGAGGGGGGCGGGGGGAGGCTGTAATATGGTGTTAACCTGTGCTGCTCTGCACACAATTTAATGCATTTTTTTTTGCAAACCAGACATCTCTGCCCAAAGCCTACGAGTCAAAACCATAGCAGAGTTAGTACGGCAGAACTTAGCAGCAAAGCAAATTTTTGAGGGCCTTCTTATCAAACTGACTGACTAGGAACGTTAAGGTAAGAGGTCAGTATGAGCTGTACTGGTTTAAATTGATATGTTTATGAGAGACAGAGATGTAAATGGCAGTGGTTTAGGGCCAAAATACATTTATGATCTGTTGATACCGTATGAACCAGGCCAGAGCTCTCAGGTCTTCTGGGACAGGTCTACTCTCGGTCCCCAGAGTTAGGACTAGACTTAAAGCCATTTGAAACATATCTTGGGCCGTATTCACAGAACATTTTAAGGCTAAGAGTAGGTCCTAACGTGCTGATTTAGGAGTAATTCTCAAAAATAAGGGGCGTTTCACTCCTAATTTAGGACTACTAACTTTTTAAGATAAGTGTAATTCACAAAGCATTTTAGCGCTAAAACTAGCTCCTAAATCTATGAAAAGCTAAAAGTCCTCGAGAGGACTCCTAAGTCACAAAGAGTAAATCACAGACAATCATTTGATGGTGTTTTGGAGAGATTTAATGCTAGTGAGCTTTATAAAAGGTACCTTAATAGCTGTAAGGGTTTAATGATCTTAGTAAAGCTATATTTAGAAAGTATAGACATATTTATATATATTATATTTATATAAAACAATATTTATTAAGTTCCTTTTCCTGCGGTTGCTTTGGGTTTACGATGCACAGAAAGTTACTGTTGGTGTCACGTTTGGGTTTAATTTCTTACTAGAGTAGGCCTACTGTATATGTGGCGCTTCGCAGCATCTCCTCCGTTCCACAGGTCCGCTACTGTATAGTTGCGCGTCTCGCCTTTTTCCTTCCGCATGCACTTCACGATTTCGCCGGCTGTTGTTTCTAAATTGTGAATTTCCAGGTTTGTCGCTGTCTGACTATTGCTGCATAGTCGCCGTTGATAGAAATACAGTGAGAGTGCATGGCGTGCAGCTGTTCAATGAGGATATTTTTTCTGATTCAAATCATTGTAAAATTTAAAATGAATAGGCCTATGTGGCGCTATTGTAGGTTAATTGTGAACGAAGGTGTGGGAAACCCTGCAGTATCTTGTTTTCATGTTAAATCAGTGTCACTTGTCATTAATTGTATATAAAAACTCTTTACTTTAATACAGCGACACGATATGGATATCTCCCACATTGTTTCTATCATAAATTCACTCTTAGGACTCATTCCCTCTCAGCCAATCACTGTGGGCATAGAAGGTATGAACATGACATCATTCATAGCAACAGGATCAACCACACCCTCTAGTCTTAGTTTAGGAGTCCCTCCCATTCCTTAGTAAAAGTTGGTCTTATCAGCTTTGTGAATAGGTTTTAAGAAATGACTCCTTACTAAGAACCTTTAGTGCTCCTTAGGAGTACTCTTAGCGCTAAGATAAAATGTTTTGTGAATACGGCCCCTGATCCAGAACAGTCAAATAGTAACAATGGAATAATAATAATAGCAATAATAGTTATAATAAAATACCATTAGTCTAAATACGCCTTCAGTGTAGATGACTGTAAACCCAATACCTCTCTAGGCTTTAAACATGATGCACATAAAAACAAAAACAACAAAAAATGGGGTTACTTGTATTTTGCAGTCTTTTCACACCACACTTTGCCTGCGGGGGACTGGTGCCAGTTTGCAGCCCGAACACCTTGGCAAAAGCCCAGCGTTGTGCAATATATTTTAATAATTTTTGGCATCATCATCCTATACCTTGCGACTGAGGCAGATGCAGAGGGCTAGTGTTCAGATTGCAACTGGACCGCAGTCCCCATTAGCTTTAAGTTACACTGCACTCTCCAGACTTACCAAGGGAACACAGAGCTCCTGCTGCTGGAGCCAGGTGAGCCATAACAAACCTTTCTGCAGGAGGGAGGTCAGAGGTTTGCTTTAACAAAGCATCAGCTCCTTAAAACTCTAATCTCAAAGCTGTAACCTGCTGATTGTATTTACAGTGACACCTTTAGAAAGTGCAATTTAACTTTCAGCTAACAAATCTGACTTTATACACAATAAATGCCAGCTGGAAACAGGGAAAGCAAAAAGGAAAGAAAGACATGAACTATGAGTAACAGAAAAAAAGAAAAATAGAAATTGCGCAGACTAAATGAGAATATCCTGGCAGAGCAAATCACACAATAACAAAGCGCAAAACTGTTGCCCCACACATACATGTAGAGTATGCGTATGTACAGTGCTCAGTCTACCACACATACAGACAAAAACTGTTAAAAAGACCGATGCAATACGGTTTTATGTGCATTTTACAGTTAGAACTAAGTGCAATGGCAGCCATATGCCTTTAGATGGCAGCAGCTCCATAGCATTCCCCAACACCTTCAGACATGGACTTAATAACCTCAGTTCATGTAATGAAGCGGTCTGTATCATGACATATAGTTTGTGCTGTACATTATACACTGTAACACATGGCCTGCACATTGCACTAGCATGCTAGCTAGTATAAGAGAGGCTGTACCTGTATGAGGTGAAGTTGTCGTAGGATCCCACAGTGTAGTGTCTAAACAGTCTCTTAGTGCGGTCCTCTCGAGTTTCTGTAAAACAAATTAAATACCTTAAACGTCTTATAAAATAATCCAGTGCCTCTGAGGGCCGCATTCAAATTCCCCCATTATATTGTTCGCTGACATTAAGGATTGAAAGCCTCTGTAAAGGCTCGTTAAAAATGAGAAATGCACTCAGGTTTGGATGACATTGCAAAAGTAAGTTTAAAAGACAATTTAGTCCTGTTATTGGTATTATGAGCAATCAAAATTTTAAAACAAAGCTATATAAATTGTGAAAAGTTGAGTTATCTATAACACTATGCCTTACACATGCAGAATGGTGAATAACAAATATTTGTAGTACTCAGTGCATTTACCCACACCTTATCCAAGGCTTAAACTCTGAGTGCAGTGCAGTGTCTAGAAAATAGGGGAGTGTTGTATTAGTGTAGCAGTTTGTCACAGAACTGAGCGAATAAGCTGAAACTAGAAACTTCAGAGGAATGCATTGATTATGGAGGATTAAGAAGAGACACCGTTTATTTGGGGGATTAGACTCAGTCCTGATATTGACTTTTCTTTTAAACAAATCCACAAAAAAAACAATATTTATAAGGTAGTTTCCGTCCCAGCTCTTAACTGTTAAATGTTAGTATAAAAATGTCAGCTTACATTTAGTTAGCACAGAGAGAAATTAGGCTACCACAGAGAAGTGAATATCATTAACATGGCTCATATGTTATAACCTAGAGTATAATTGTTCTGCTGTAATATGTGTTTGAAACATTAAAATAGTTGTTTTATTCTGCCTTAAATTTTATTTTAATTTTTTTACCGCAGAGAGGTGTGCACAAGAATGGGAACCCAAGTTGTGCTCAATTAATATTGCGTCTGTGCAGTACCTGTCAGCATATGGTTGGATTAATCCTGTGGGAGTGCTGAGAGAGATCAATGTCCTCTCCCCTTCCCAGTAATACACAATGCACCTCCACTAAACAGCAATCTGCTGACAACACACCCCAGGACCCTTTCAGCCCACATAGAAACTCTTAATTGGGCAACGCAGTGCGAGTCAGGGGGTCCTGCATGGTGTTGATGTAAGACACATGGCATGAAGCCACCAGCCCGGGTTGTAACCTTGATTACATGTCTCCACGCGGTTCTCTGTTTCCTGTCACTTTGTTACTATCTGCTATGTAATAAAGGCAATACAAGCTACAAAGAAACAGGCACACAAAGAGCAAAAAGGGAAAGAGATCAAAGTGAGCAGACTTGAAGTGGCTGGCATCCAGATCCACTTTAGCCTGTCCATCTGACATTTGTGTGAGAGCGACAGGCTGTCGGCAGAGAACAACTTGAAGCTCTGATAACCGCATCTCCACTGACACTCTGTGACAAACCATTAGGGCAAAAAAAAAAATGAAAAAAAATATATATTAAGCAGACCACTCCAAATTTCTCTCTCACCTGCCTTCTCATTTTCTTCATCTTTAATTTAACTCTTTTACTCTCTTCAGTCTCTCAGAGCACTGCTGTTTAAATAGCAATCACTCAACTGGTCAGTGGCCATGCTGATATGCATTTGACTGTATTATTGATCCATTATACTATTTTGTGGGTAGGTGACATATTTCTAGCAATTTTCATGAGTTATTATACACAGACATGCACAACAAGAAAGTTGCCGCAGCTATGTGCTATTGAACATCAAGTTTGGGGCTCAGTACATCAGAAAAAGCATGTGACTCATAATTTTGCAGCAGTGTTTAATAATACAGGGAGAAACTGCTTGGGAAAAAAAGCGATTGAGACCCCAGATTCTCTGGCAGCATCAAGGGACATGTGCTATATTTTCTGTTACTGAAAAAAACTCACATCATCTTGCTCTTACTAACAATAACTGCTCTCTACCAAGACAATACAAGTGAGATGAGGTGAGGTTGGATGCTGCTTTGCCTGGGTTAGCACTGGTTGTCAAAGGGAAGTAGTGAGGAAGGGAGAGGGGATATTTAGGGAGGAAGAACAACGTAGTAGGCCTAGATGGGTCAGTGAGTACACACACACACACACACACACACACTCAGCCTCACACATCATCAAAAAGACATCACTTCAAAAAGGGAGATTCACCAAATACTGGGTCATTTAGGGAGTTTGTCAGCGTGAATGTGCACACTGTAAGTATTTTGTGTGTCTGAGTGGTATGTACAGTATGTGTGTTAGCCTAGTGGCACACCACGTGATAACAGATAGTCTAAGAGTGTGAAATTCGGCTCATTCATCACAGCTGTCATCTATTTTGTAGAGCCCAGGAGCATCTAAAGGTAGGGCCCTGATAGCACAGATAACCTAAACTCCCCCTCCATCTATCTCTCTCACACACACACACACACACACACACACACACACACACACACACACACACACACAAACGTAGGGAATGATATACACTCAAACTCACACACACACACACACACACACACACACACACACACACACACAAATATATGGAATGAGAGCCATGACAAAGGGACGGCCACTGTATGAAGTATGAAAAAAGCTACCGTTCAAGATAATGAACAGTACATTATGTGAGTTTATAATTGGTATGATTTTTATTTTATTTTTTTATGCAAGGAAGCTATGGTTTAGCACATGATAGGAACAGACAAAGACAAAAATCCTCCAATCAGCACCAAAGTTACCACACCTCTAGGCTGTCAGAGGGGTGGACAGGCACACAGAGATTGAAGAAAATATAGACACTCTTAAACTTGCTGTACTTTACTCAGTACATGATTTACTATCCAGCCACTTAAATAAAGCATTTTACCGGATTACCACATATTTCGAGTACCATGTCATAGGTGACAGGAGTTGCTTGGCTTTGGACATTCACAGAAAATTTGCCAAAAAAAAAATTACATAAAAAAGTGCAATGGTATAATATTTAGTAAACACGCAAAGGGAAAATGGAATGCCTGTGAATGCACATTAAGAGGAAGCCTCAGAATGTGGTTCAATAAGAGAGATCTAGACGGAATGGCATTCCCATTAGATTGTAAATGGTGCATCTGGTAATAGAAATACAGATGCAAGAACAAAATCCTTAGACGAGTACATTTAGGCACAATGGATTCAACACATCGAATATCCTTAGTCTCCATCATAGATGGTTATCATAGACGGTTATGACACAGTCAAACTCACTTCTAAACAAAGGCTCATTGAGGACTTTACATTTTCTGTACAGAACACCATGTGCTCAGCTGTCTTTTCTAGGAAGAATTAGCAGTTACCATGGAAGTAAGAAATGTCATATTTCTGACAAAAGCGAACGCATTTAATTTTTTTTTACCTAATCACAGCTGCAGGTTGGTTAAAGCCCCGTTCACACAGGATTAGTATTACCTGGTGACCCCTAGTAATTATTTCGAGAAAAATGGAGGCGGCCTTGCAGTGTTTTGACAGTGGTTGTAATTTATAAATAACATGAGGTCCCAAGGCAATACTAATTCTGTGTGAATAGTGCTTTACACTTACTTATGAAAAACAAAACAAGAAGTTGCAAACATACTGTCGTGTAGTCTGTTAAGTATCTCATCTTTGGACTGACTCATCTTGCACTATTAAAATAAATATATTTTAACTTGCAGGAAAGTCGACAAAGTTCTTGTGACTCACAGCGACTGATGAAACTCTTTCATGAAAGTTTTTATTTTAGTATTTTCTCTCGAATTGTCACACAGAGCACATGAGGGTCAAAAGGAAATAGCTGGATTTTAGAGTTATTTTGAATTGAGTGAGTGAATGAGTAACTGATCAGGGAGCTGCCAGAACTGCACCAATAGTGCTCTATGAATGCACTGATTATGTTAACATCTTCAAACAATGCAAGCATCGATACAGCTCAACATAACAAAACGGGCCTGTACGTATGTGGTAACCAACCTTATAACTTAGTAAAATAGATTCCTGGGAAGTGTAGTTCTAAAACACACTGTAATAACAATGTAGGACATCAGACTTCGCCACAGAAGTTACTTTTTTTAAGACTTATTAAAGCCTTTATTTAATTTAGCTAACCAGGGCAACATATAGTTATTTTCCCACCAAAAACACTCTCAATACAAGGACATATTTTTCTTCTCACCTTCACATCAACTTAAAAAAAAGGTTTGAATTTTCCCTTGTATTACTCCAGAATGTACAGCCCTGATGTTCAGAGATAAAACGCTATGAGTCTGCTCGATCTACAGACTTAATGTGGTATCGATCCAAACACTTTTCAATGTGTTATATAAATGATAACTCATCCATAGAAATGTGACAATGCGCTGGCTTTTCTGTCCTTGCAGCTTGTCATAGCTGTAAACACTGTGTTATGGTCGAGACAAAAGCATATTTAGCACATCAAGCCACATGTCATGCTGTGACATTGCTGCTCTTTTCTGCAGCGCTGTTAAACCTCCCACATATTTGCTGTACACATCCCTGTCTGGGCCCACGGCCCCTCTCTTTTCTCGCTAGATTGTAACACCTTCACTGTCCTTGTATAAAGGACACAGGAGCCACATCGCATACACACAGATGCACAAAAACCAATCTAGGAACACACACACACACACACACACACACACACACACACACACACACACACACACACACACACACACTCAGTCCGAGCCCTGCTGAATGGGAATTAACCTTTGCTGTTTTATCACTCAAGAGCAGACAAACATGCACACGCACACACACAAACACTTATCAAATGAACCTCATTGGCTTTGCACCTCTTCCCTCCCTTCCTTCCTTTTCTTCTTCTCGCTCTGCATCACCTCGGTCATGTTGAGGACATTAACCTCCTAAACCAGGGCGATGGAATACTAAGCAGGGGGCGTAGTAAACTCTGAGGGCTCGGAGGGAATAGTAAAAACACTGTTCAAATTAGTCAGAACTAGAGATCGACCGATTATCGGCCGATTTTCGGCGCCGATATTCAGCATTTTGACGCATATCGGCATCGGACTTTAAAAAAAAATGTATCCGTTTTTTAATTTTTTTTTAAGAGATAAGAGATAGATTGAGATTGAGATTGAGAAAACTTTAATAATTTCCGGGGGGAAATTGTTGACAATTGTTGAGATAAGATAAGAGATCAATTTAAAACTGGGTTATTTTGGCTCTGATGCAGCCGCGCGTCTCTGTCTGCTGCCACTACGCAGCAGTCTCCAGCATTGTAACTGTTTCTCATTGTCTGGTTTGGTTTCGAGGTAAATTAAGGCAGCAGACTCTCCCGAAATTGTAATAAATATCCCAGTTAGGGGTGTGCACGGGTACACGCGCTTCAAGCTACTTGCAAAACAAGCATGAAAGTTTCTTTGTGCACCACCCTCATCAGTCCCAAGTGAGTGTGTCTTCAGTGAAGTCTCTGCAATTTACGAGAGCAAAAGAAGCCGTCTCACTGGAGAACAACTCAACCACAATCTGGTGCTGCTCAATTGGGACTACTAATTGATTTTAGACTCACATTTCTGTGCAAATTTTATTTAACTCTGTTTTACTTCACACTTAACACTTCGGGGAACTATTTCTTTCTTTAAATGTTCAGTTAACTTCATTAGAACACCCTGCACTTTTTGTTTTTGTTTGAATTTAAAAGAAAGATAAGTAAAATATTAATATTTCAGTTCAGTTCAGGAACATTTTAGGGAGCCATTTATTTGTATAAATTGTGTTATGTTGCAAATCTGATAAGCTGTTGTGTTTATTAAACATATTCTTAAAGGCATTTAAATGAAGTTAAGTGTTGGAGTTTGTATTATTCAAAATTTTGACGCCAAATTTTCCCTTTCTCAGCAAATTAATATCGGCTCCAAATATCGGTTATCGGCCCCCTTGACTACCGATAATCGGTATCGGCCCTGAAAAAACCATATCGGTCTATCCCTAGTCAGAACAAACCTGGACTCACATATGTAACAAATTCCCAAGAGTCACCTTGTAGCCTGTGTTTGAGACGCTTGAGGCAAATTAAAAATAAAGACAGAATAATCCTAATCTTTCCGTCCCTTTTGTGCTGTCCTACAATGTGCCTGTCGCTCCACAGATCCAAGAGGGACTTGCTGGGCCATGCAGTTGGAAACAACACAAAAAAGTAAACACAGCAATGCCTTCAATTTTTTTTTCGTATTCTTTTTCCTTTGTTCTCCTGTACTCAACTATTTTCTTCAATAAGACCCTTTAGAAAATCTTTTTATTCCTGAGTAAAATGAGTCACGCTTCCAAAAGGACACTGAAGCAAATGAATGAAGTCAGTACAAAAGAATTACCCTGCATACATTTAATCTTTATCTTCTCTGTACATACTGAGAATTAAAATAAACCTGGCACATAGTTTGGGGCCACAGGAAAAATCCTCAACATCAAAGGTTACACAACTGAAATTGTATAGGCACATACAGTACTTTTGATGAGGCTAAGAAGCTCTGCTTAATCTTTTCATCAAGCCCTTTTGTCTGCATACATGGACATGATGAAGAGTAGAATGTAGGGTAGCTTCATTAATTAACAATGAAGTGGAGGGTGTCAGAACAAAAAGAGAAAGATGAAAAGGAAAATAAATGTTAGAGTGGAAAGACAGGGAGGACAGCTTAACATAAGACTGAAATGGAGTGCACCAGAGGGAGGAAGGGAGGGCAGAAGATGACAACAGACTGACAGTGAAAAATATATTTGTATAGAGAGAATATAAGTCTATATAGCTGCCACATAAACCCACTACCTAATGTGTCTTCCATAATAGGACTATACATGATTCATTTACATTGATAATTTTCTGATCTGCGGTTTAAGTTATAATCCATATTATTTAATGGAGTTAAACTCCAATGAATAGTCTATATTATTTCTGCAATAACTATTTAATGTATTTGCATTCAGTAATAACATCTATATACAGGTGATACTCATATTATTAGAATATCATGGAAAATTAATTGGAATTGAGGCAATAATTCATGCAAAAGGGGCCCAAACCAAGTACTGAGTACATATCGATGATTATACTTTATATAGGGCCGACATTTCTGTATTTAAAATCCCTTTTTTATTGATTTTTATGTAATATTAACATTTTCAGAGATTTTGAATGTAGGGTTTTTATAAGCTGTAAGCCATAATAAATACAATTATAACAAATGGCTTGAAATATCTCACTTTGCATGTAATGAGTCTATATAATATTATAGTTTCACCTTTTAAGTTGAATTACTGAAATAAATCACAGGACAGATGCATGTACTGCACTTAAACTTTCCAAAACAGATGATTTGAGATTCACACCTACTTCAAGCCATTTTTAAATTCTGGACACTATTTCTATCAATAAAATAATGAATAATTTCCGACTGGTGTGTGGAAAAGTACTTGTGCCATGCTAAGCATCACATTAGACTGTGGTTGCAATTTTCTTTGACTTGTGAAAGAAAAAAAACGATTTTCATTGTTTGTGTTTTAAACCTATACACCAGTTGCTTATATTTCCTGCCCTGAATTATTACTATTGGGTGTACTCTATTGAACCTTACTGTTTATAACTTCAAAGGAAAAACCACCAGCATGACTAAGGTTGGAGACTGTAATTGCATCTTAAGATCAGCTTTGACCTTATCCTTAAGAGGTTCTGTTGTGGCAACGTCCTTCCTCCTTTGCTGCTGAAGTGTTATTTTTCTCTCAATCCCAAGAGGTTGCAAAACTAAGCAGTTTCATGTGTTTGAACAAACAACTAATGCTGTATTTTGTCCGGTAAGGACAGTCTCATCCTGCTAGTCAGTTTTCTTTCTACATTTTTTAATAGAGAGGGAGTGAGGCACTTGGATCAACTGACACACAATGCGCACACTAAAACAATGACATTGTAAGACAGGCTTTTAACAAAATGGAACAGAAGATGAGATCTAATAATGGGCGCACTAAAAGAGGAGACTTCATCAAAGCTATCAAGTGTGACAGCTGGGCAGGGTTTTGCTTAGGCTCCATAAGTTAAAATGCCAGATCTGCCATTTCATATTCTTTTAAGACCAATAGAAGGTTGCCTGAGTAAAAGGCATTTATTTGATAATCATGACATTACTATATTTGAAGAAGACAAATCAGTAAGAACACTCAATTAAAAACATTAAATGTTCATGAATAAAACTAAAAATGCTTTCTGTTTGAGGATGAGGTTGGGGCTGAGTCAAAGGATAGCAAGAACAAATGAAATAGTAGACAGATCCTGGACCTTATCTTCTACAGAAACTGGACATTTAGTAGTTAAATTCTCTCCAACTATGCGTTCTATTTTTTGGCACTGAATAAAGCTCTTAGTCAGAGTCACTTTAATTAATAATATGGCAGACCCTCTTCTTCTAAGAATGGAAATGTTTGTTTGATTGCAGACATTATCATTTTGGTCGACTACTTTTTTTCCCTCATACTCATTTATTTTTTACATTTCTCACATTTACAAAGGCAAGCTATTTTTAGGTTCTCCTACAATATACCATTTTAACATTAAATGCAGTAGTTATACTGTCGAGCCATCTGTTCGCCCTTTAAGGTAGTCTGGTGTGTGGACGTCAGAACTGTCCGAGAGTTGTCGGACAGGGAGTGACTTACCCCAGTATAGGTCATGACATGTGGAGTTTGGCAGCTCCGCCTTCCACACCGTTACCACCCCGTCTATCCTGCTGCACATCGCAGGCAGATCTGACACCATGACTGGGCAACAGTCCATTCTATCAACTCTATCTCTCCACCATCCTCGTCTAGAGACCAGTAAAAGCCCTTGTGAAAAACTTCCATTTAGTGCAGGAGGGTATCCCAAATTTCTTCCAACAACATTTCCCTGTTAAAGGACTCCTGGTTTTTCCTCATGTTTCAGAGTGAAGTAGAAGACTTCTTGGCACTGCAAACCGTGTGACATTGTCTGTTTCTGTTCTGTTTCTGTTCCCACTTCCAGCAAACAACCCCAACATGTGTTTCACATTTCTGCTGCTTTTCTCTTTCTCCCTCCGTCGCTCGCTCAGAATTGGTTGGTTTGTTGAAGAGCCTTCAGAGAGCACGTTGTTACCGCCGTGTACGTGTCGAAGGCAGAGCGACCGGCGGCAGGCTATAAATACCTCCACTCCGTCAAAGTGGATGCCTTGAATTATTCATTCAAATTCAGACAACAACAAGCAAAATACTGTAGAAGCTCTTTCAAACACTGTGACAGCTCATCACAACAACACACCTTTGAGTCAAGGTCAAGAGGAGCAGAGAAGTTGTCAGACAGACACAGGTAAAAACAACCCGTGTTCCAGGAAAGAGAAAGGAAGCAGCAGGAGGGAAGGAATGTTTTGGTACAGGAACAACTGCGTCTTTAAAACTGAACCTTCAAGCTTCTGTCCCGAGTGTACTGAATCATCAATGTCACTGGTTGAATCAGTAGATTTATGCATTCAAACTGGCCTCACGGGTGAATTAAAGCGTCATTGTCAGCTCAAACAGTATGATATACAGTATGTAACTCTCTGTTTTAAAGATCACTAAAAGAAAGAGAAAGTGAGCATTGTGGTGGCGCTGTGGTAAATACCAGACTGCTCTCTCTCCCTACATTTGTTGTAACCTCTCTACTGTCCTCTACTGTCCGATAAATAAAGCGAAAAAAATAAACAGCGAAAGCAACAGAAACCTTCACGTTGCAGTTTAGTGGATATTGAGCTATTAAACTTATAGGCGAAAACAATAAAATGTGGTTGTGGCAACACACTAAAACCAATAAAAGTGTATGATCAAGGATATTTTTCAACATTGGCTTGAGAATTGCCTTTCACTCAGGCTCATGAGATATACATGACTTGCAGTTACCAGCACCTGCCATGTTCTTTTCTTTTTCTCTCCAATGTTTATATGTGCCTACTATTTTGCTGACCTTAAGAAACCACGTTGAAACAAAGTTATAGATTGATTTGATTTGCAATGTGCCGCAGAAAATGTTGGTTGCTGAGCATAAAAACTAAATAACTACATACTAATTATGAATCTTTGGACTTAACTAAGAAAATAATTTAAATCAATAAAGAGATTAGCAATTTCCACCTTCCAAATTTACAATAGATTGGGGGACTTAGAGATACAGTAGAGAGGGAGAGTTGAGCATGGAGAATGAGAAAAACAAGGGTGACCTGGTGTAAAGGCATGCTTGTGATTAGTCATAGCCACTCAGATGAAAGTTTTACAGCTGTGCCAGGCCGGATGCTGTGAGTGTGTGTGTGAGTGTGTGTGTGTGTGTGTGTGTGTGTGTGTGTGTGTGTGTGTGTGTGTGTGTGTGTGTGTGTGTGTGTGTGTGTATTTGTGCTGCCACATATTTTAGATGTGACAACCAACAAAGTTGAAGCACAGTATTTACCAAGTAATGGCAGTGAAATACTTTTTGTTAAAAAATCGATTCAACAGTGTTGAACAGCTACTACAGGTGAATATGGTGTGTATGAGCTGCAACTACCCTGCAAAATCCACTGGACTTTCAGTAAAAATGCAGTAAGCGGCTCCTGTGTGTATGTGCTTGTTTTTTTGTGTCTGTGTGCCTGCGTGTGTTTGTTCAGGTGACCTGCTGTCATCCAATGCGGCCCCTGTCAATGATGATATGTCTCTGCTCCACTGTGAGACCTGCTTCGGCTTTGATTCATTGGTCAAATAGCGTCGCCATCTATTATGATTTGATATGGATCTGTCCTCCAGAGAGAGAGATGGCTCAACACACTCGACTGATTTCTGATGAAAAGTACAGATAGTGGCCATCACTCTGCTGCGAACAAACAAACACAACGCCCACACACGCGCACGCACACGCACCTTGAGATGTGTCACTGTAGGACACCTCGTGTGGATTTTTTTTTTACTGGAGTAAAAGGCACGACCCCTCTTGATCTGCCAGTCTATAACACTGACTCAGCAAAACCTTAATACCAAAGACACGTCTCCCAACCCGGTATATGCTCTCTCTCTCTCCTTCCCGCTCTCTCTCTTTCTAATAAGATGGATTAGTTGGCTATGCTAATCTATCTGCTGACTCCACACAGTGCATATACAATAAACCGAACTGTGAGCTTGTATAGAACAAAAAGCGTGTCCATGTTGATGCACGTGCACATACACTGCTTCGTGGTGTCAGAATTTGCATACTCACTCTGCATATCACAAATTGCCGATAGAGTTAATGACTGAGCCCACTATCTACGTGATTTGTTATCTGGGCTTGTGCAGACACATTTATCGCACCAGGAGAGAACTTAGCTGAGAGTAGTTTGTCATTGAAGGGTAAATGTGTTTTTCTGTTAAGTTATTTTTATGAGCTTCCTCAGTCTAACCTTTTGAGAACACTAAAGCTACAGACAGAATAAATCTGAACAATAAGATACGTATAACATGTAGAATTGCTGCAATAATAAATCACTGCTAGAGATGGATAAGGTGACCGTGAGAGGTAAAGAGGTTTGATGAGGTATGGGGACACACTGATGAATCAGGGCAATATTTTTCAAGTTGTTTTTCTAAATGGGTATTCTATCTATTAATTTTCACCACACCACATTGGTATTTAGCTTGGATTACAATAGTACGTAGTTAATCAGACAAATTGCATGTATTTCTTAAGCAGGCACCCTTTGATATGACAGTAATGGAATTGAAAGTATATAAATATGATAATATATAATATAAAAATGACAAAATATTCTTAAAATTATAATTAAAATAATTATGTTAAACCTGGTGGGCATATGTTGCCTAACGGATGCAACCTAGGTTTTCAGTGTTGTCTCACTTAACAGCTTATGTTGAGGTGACAGTGAATAATTCTGTTAAGCCTTAAGCATGTGGTTCAAAGACGGTAGGAAAAAAAAGAGAGGAGAAATAACAGATTTTCTGTCTCCTCCATAGCAAGCAGAGGGAAAAGGTGTGATAAGGAACAAGTTGGTGTTACCAACATGTCTTCAGAGTGACTGGCCTTGTTTATACACTAAAATATTCACATTCATCTTGTTAGTGTGACATTCCAGGCGTGAAGGGTGAAGATTGGAGGCGTCCTTGAAACGCTGATAACATGACAAAATGGAAAAAAACAGAGTGGAGAAAAAGAACGTGGAAAGGATGGTGGAAAGACAAGGGTTGATTGAAAAAAGAGAAAAGGCTGAAGTTGCCGGCTCCCTGGTACATAGCAAACCCCCATAGAAGCTTAGAGTAACACAGAGCTTAAAGGGTGATACAGTGATGCTGTCAAAATATTTTTTTCTGGTCAAAATCATTGAATATCTCCTAATGATCCGCTACCTCTCCGCTCTGTGTTTGAGTTGAACAAAAATCCAGTGTTAACACACAGCCTAGGCTCTGTAAATTGGTATGTAAACAAAAAAAGCCCACCGTAGCTAGCAACATGCCAGTTTACAGAGCCTAGGCTGTGTATGAACACCAGATCTTTTTTCAGCTCAGACACAGTATGGACAGGTAGCAGATCGTGAAGAGATTTTCGACAAAAACCTATTTTCGACAACAAGATTTCTCCTGAATTACTGTAAAATGAAAATAAAGTAAATATTTTACAAAGATTGGTCAATTTTCTTAAACAAGGCCTAGCAGATCTAATGGTTTTACCTGCAAAGCTCATAATGACAAAGTCACCATCATCATCTTTCTGGCCCTCTGAACTCTCATAAGTGGTGTCGTTAAGTGGAATGGAGATGCCAGTCTCTTCTGAGCTACTGAAGACAATCACTTTCTTTTTGGTGACCAGCGTATACAGCCATGCCACTGGCAAAATGCTCACAAATTTACTTCGCAATAGCTGCTCCGTGCTTTTGGAACCAACTGCCACCTGACATGTGATTCCCCCTCCATTTCTGCCTTTAAATCAAGGCTCAAAACCCATCTGTACACCCTGGCTTTTCCTCCCCATTAACTATCTTACCTCTGCACTACCACTATCTGTGTTTATACTGTATGTGGGTGTCTGGGCTTGATGTCTTTTATTTTTATTATTAGGGGGCCAAGCCCGAGAAGGGCCTGGGACCGCGTTTTGCAGAGCAACGCGGTTCCATAGCCCTGCTGGGCAGGGAACCCTAACCCTATTGTTTTTGCTGGGATTATTATTCTCCGCGTAAAACTGGTGCTGCAGCCCAAACCGTAAAGGGTTGGGACATGCCACTTGCAAAAACTGTGTCACCAAAAACATACTCCTCCTTCAGTTTTTGCCCGATTTGGATGAAACCAAAAGCATTATGCTCCACCGACTCCCACGAGCAAAAGTATAAAGAATTTTTTCTACGACCATCGGAAGACCAAACGGTAGCGCTTCAAAGATTTGCCGATTTGCTTCCTTGTAATACCTCATAAATCCAAAACTATACATCGTATCAAGACAACATTTTAGAAATATGGTCGTACTGTCCTAACGAACATCCTCAAAAAAAATTAAAATTTCGCCAAAAGGGGGCACCAAAAACACAAAATGTATACATCTCCTTATCCACTTGAGCATCTGTCTCTGCAATTTTTTTGCCTTTTGGTCTATAACTCCCAAACCGAACATCCCACATTCAAAAACTTTACATCCCTGGATTCTGTGAAGCGAGGGGCCGGCGCCGCGAACGACGACGCCCGTTCCCGAGTCGCGTGGGAGGCTTGGCCCCCGTTCACAACTGCTTGCAGTTCTAGTTATTATTTTACCTTAATTTTTTACCTACTGAATGCACTATCCACATCACTTTGGACAGTACAAACTGTTATAATTGTGCTTTTATAAATAAAATGTACATACTTACTTACTTACTTATAACCCCAGGCCCTTTGGCACATATCACCCCAACCCCAGAATTTTGGATAATTTGTATGATGCAGCAGTTTAGGGCTGACATCATGCTAACTGTATAGACTCAAAGTGTAGCATACTAAAGCACTAAAACATGTGTCAAATGTTTTCAAACTTGTCTATAATTGTTTAGACACAATAATCAAGAAAACGTGATCATGGACATTTTACTTTGAAAGGCAAAAAACTGTTTTTTGAGCTTAAATGTGCTTATATTTTATTCCATGTGTCTCCTTTCTTTACAGGATGAGTCAAATGGATGGCTCTTCTTAAATATGTGGTCTCATTTCCAATTTCTTCTATGTTTTTCTAGGAACAAGGGGTGGCACTACTTCCTCACTGGCACAACCCCCCCCCCACTCTCCCCTATATAATTCTTCCTTTTACTTTTTTCTTTCCAGCCTCCACATGTAGCTCCCCGTCCCAGTGGACAACATCTTCTCCTCAGTCTTTTATCCTGCTCTTTGTTCTGATGCTCCAGGAGCATTAATCTTCCAGACTAACATGACTCATTACTTATAGAGTTAATCTCTGTTTGTATATTACATTAAGTCTTTGTATTTATGTCTCAATCATGTAGCATGTTGCTGCATATAGATTTGTCAAATGTTTCTATGGTTTTGTTTATGCTTTAGCCTAGCCTAAAATGTCTGATTGAGAAGCTGCTCTACATGTATTATAACATAATAAACTACCTGTACATTTGAAATATATTTTGAATACTAAACATGGACAAGAATGCTTCCAAATGATGCCGATATTGAGGTAATAATATACACACAACATCAATGCTAACTGCAACTGCACCATCAGGTGACATTATAAAGGATGAAGTAGTGTCAGAACATTTCTACCACTGTTGTTAAGAGAGGTTAGATGGTTTCTGATATCCATCACTGTAGCAGCGCTAACTATTGACCTCACAGCTGAGACATGAGTGGTGGTGGGCTACAAATAGCCTCCGCAAACACTGTTGGGGTTAACAGTTTAGACCAGATGATGTCTTGTGTGATTCCTTGCCAACCCAGTGCATGCCCTCTCTATCCCTGCTTACCACTCTCCTCCACCCAGCCCTTCAACTTGCTTTGCCCATGTCATTCTCAGCTGCCGCAGCATTGCTGATGTTTAAGCATTCTAGGGGAGTGCAGACACACTCCAAAACTTCTTAATGGGAAGGCTAAAAATAGCACTGGCTGGATCTGACTGGGGCTGATTCATGCTGCTGTGAGTCATTCAACTCTGTTGCAGTGTGAGGAGAGCAAGGGAAGAGAGGGAAAAAGCATAGAGAGAAAATAAATAAAAGTTTGCACGCTTGTTAGGATATCAAACCACTGAGAAAATGAGGCCTTACTTATCCCATCACAGAAACATTCGGACATGTGCATTCGGCTTTGGGCATGCGTGTGTAGAAGTCCTTAAGGTCATCTGACCAAAAATGTATATAATGGAAACTGGGACAAAAAAAAAATCTGTTTCATGTACCAACAGATTGCAGTCAACAGATTAACAGTTCTACAGCTGAAAATGAATGTGACCCCCAGCAATATGGTAGCATCATTAGAAAAGGAAGAGCAGTTCATACTCACATCATTATCCCCTCCATTACCACTGGTAAATATCTACTATTAGCCTCACATATAGGCCAGCAGCATGTTTTCTTCTGTGTGTGTGTGTGTTGCAAGAAGTGCAAATGGGGGATGTTTGCAGAATGGGTGATAAAAAAAGATAGATATTCAGTCACATTTTTACAGATTTGACAATAGTTCAGCTTTGTTAAAAAAGGTAGGATGACCCCCCCCCCTCCCAAAAACAGTAGAATGATTCATAATAACACATAAATACCATACAGCTCCCGAGACAAATGTGCCCACAGCCCAAAGCGCTTTACCACGGCATCAACCATTGTACTCTTGACAAATTCAATCAATAGTCTATGCTTTTTCGCCATCATTTTCTCTATCTGTCGCTAATGCCCTCCTCTTATTTTCCTGACTTATACACTTCCCCTTTGTCTTTCCTCCCTTTCTCTCTGTCCCCTTGACTGCCGATTGAAGATGAACTGTTGGCAGATACCGGACAAGAGACTCAGTGATGGCTTAAACTGTGCCTCTTTCACAGGCTTTTTCTCCAACTCTCGCTCTCCCAAATTCGAAAACCACTTTTTCCATCATCACATTTTTTTTTGTCTTTCCCCTGTCTCCATCATTGCTCTTTTAAACCTGGCAGACAGAGGAGAGAAAAGAGATGGAGGCAAAGATAGATAAAGAGGTACAGCACTTTCAGAGTCATGACTCATGGGTGATGTACAGAGACAGACAGAGAGAGAGAGAGAGAGAGAGAGAGAGAGAGAGAGAGAGAGAGAGAGAGAGAGAGAGAGAGAGAGAGAGAGAGAGAGAGAGAGAGAGCAGTAGTAGTGCTCGGGTTACTTAATTGGAGACAAGGCTGTCTTTCCTGCTTCACTAGGCTGAGACATATTGCCCTAACTGTCAGTGACGCTTCAATGGTTTTCTTCAGATAAACAACATTGTGTGTTTTAGTGTGTCCATGTATGTGTATGTGTGTGTGTGTGTGTGTGTGTGTGTGTGTGTGTGTGTGTGTGTGTGTGTATGTATGTGTGTCATCCTGTGTTACTCGGCTGTTGTATCACTGCTGATTAATCTATGTATGAGGTTGAGATTAGCTGTGCAATGCCTCAGTAGGTTCAGAAATTAGCGGGTTATTAAATAATGTATTAAATATATTTTGCTGTGTAATATTCTTTTTTTTCTTTTCTAAAAGTAATAAACCCTTGTCACAGAACAAAATAGTTTGCAGTGCTTGCAGCATTCAATTACTCTTATAGGTCTGAGATTAGAGTTTAAAGCATGGCTATATAAAGAAAATGTATTCCTATTAAAGTTGCTGACTGGGACTACGTTTTGGAACTCAGGAAAATGTATTGTTTTAAGACGTTCCTTTTATGGGGATTCTGTATGGGAAACATGGC
Source organism: Ammodytes marinus (assembly GCF_949987685.1). NCBI lineage: Eukaryota > Metazoa > Chordata > Actinopteri > Uranoscopiformes > Ammodytidae > Ammodytes > Ammodytes marinus. Next base: position 23,167,843 of record NC_137234.1, on the reverse strand, counting down.
TTTTTTGGGCCATTCTGCATCAAGTAACACAGCAGGAGTATGTGGCTACAATGCCAAAACTTCCTTAAAGACCAGTTCTGTTCTGTGATTTTAAGTTTCAGTGAAACAGCAGTTAGACTGCCTTGATTCACAGGCAATGAGATGGATTTAAAAACAGCATGCGTGGGTATAGAATAGTGATAAGTGGAATTCAAATAAAATCTTTTCGATTTTATTGGAGCCTTAAATTGCGTGTGGTTTAGAAAAACAGAGCAATACAGAGCTGTCGAGGGATACGGGGATGTAGGATGTTGGCTTCCACTCATACCTCAGAAGGCAAAAGGACGTCCTTTTCATTAACAATGACAATAGATGTATACCAGCCAAGCATCCCAGTTTAATATCAAAGAGAAATAATAAGACATAGTGTCAGGAGAGGAAGGACTGAGAAATAGAGGGTTGTGAGTTTTCCAGGATTTATGAGTGAGTGGGGCTCCATATCAGGCCCATCTCCCTCCCTCTCTTCTTGTTCTTTTCCTCTCTAGTACTCTGAAAGACACGCTCTGCCATCTCCACTTTGCTGTCCTTTAGAGTATGCTCCACCATCCCTCTCCCTCGCTATCTGCCCCTTTCTTTCCCACCTTCCTCTATCTATTTCCCACAATGCATTTAAATGGGGTATTTAGAGATTCCGGCCTTTCTCATCTCTTCACACCCACTCGGAGTTAACCTCAATCCCTCAACAACCCTTTTTAAAAAGAGAGGATGTCCCAATTGCTCTCGAAAAAGTTCCCAGTAGCATGATAAACATGCAAGGAATACGGAGATATTTATGAAAAACTTGTCCTTGTCCCCAGTTCCAGTATACAGGATGTACTTGCTGAAGCATCTCGCTAAACTTTTTTTCCCGCAATGGCCGATTGTTTTTCATTACGTTGCACTTGTTGTTGCCCCTGACACCACATCAAACCCGATGTGCCATCTGCTAATCAAACAAGGACACATCTAAACAGGGACTGGGTTGCATTCATTTGACTAGATGTCTCATTCAAACCCGTAAAGGTAGCGTGGATGTAGTATAGTCGGAATATGTTTACAATTTGTAAAAAGGAGGATAATCCACGCCAAAAAGTTATTTATAAAAATGCTGACCTTTTAACAGAAGTTTTAATTAGTGACGGCAGGACTAGGGATATTCCTGTTGTAAGGTGGTGAAATGTTCTGCATACTTGCTTGTATATTTTCTGTGTATAACTGCCTAAGAACAGATGATTTCACATTGAGTCATTCCACTGTACAAACTGTTTTGCTGGGAGACTCATTACCGAGATGCTAATGAGTCTCACCGCAAAACACTGGGGATTAATGCCAAATTGATGTGAGTTTTTGCTAACCTGATGCTTTTGTCTCAAAGTAAAACATTAAATAAAGATAAAATAACTCTGGAAAGACAGATCAATCAAAGCCAAAATTAAGTATAATGAGGTATGTTGCTTTTTGAGCAATTTGGAGTATGAGCCATTACTCTTCTTCTATCGTCTGACAAAACAAACAAATCTCCCCCTTGCCCGACCATGTTGTCTAAAGCACTACTGCTTTCATCACCGGTTGATAAGGCAGGTGCTTGGGAAAGGGTTATATCAAAAAGTAATTTACTAAAATAGATAAATCCTGGAATACGATCACAGATTATGAAATCAGACATAACCCACGTAGCTGGATATAAGAATGGTGTGTCAAATTATAAAACGTACATAGGGCAACATGCAATAATATGTTGTGCAATGTACTTGGAGCCGAAAATGGAGTCTGCCGTTTCAGGCAGCTCCAGTCTGCCCGTCGCGGCCAAAAAAGTGCCAAGAACACACCGAGCCGACTACTGACTTTCCGTACGCTCTGAAAGACTGCCCGCCAAGAAGCCCGACGACATCTACGACGACCGACATCACGGCACACACCAAACAGATTCGTGTCCCCGCCCCTTCCAGACTCTCCGACGCCGATTATCGGGCCGGTGTGTCCTGGCCTTTAATTGTGCAGTTGATCCTGGCCCTGGCTCCATGTTTTCAACACAGGCTAAACTGGTCGACCTTTTCAGTGCACCTGCGTTTAATAAGGAGCTTATTAAGTGTCTCTTCAAGCTTGAAAATCTTTGGTGGAAAACACTTGACATTCTACCGACAGCACAGTAGGCAAAGGTAAACTAATGAAGGAGGAAAGGCAGAATTGTTTTAAAGAGAAATTGCAACAAACCTTAGTCTTTCACCAGGTATATATATGCATATATATATACTGTACAGTATGTTAAACAAATATCAAGTGCAGATTGTATTCAATTGTAAATTAAATCTTGAGACGAGTACACAGTCTTTTGTGTCTAACATATGCATTATTGGAATGCTTTTTGCTTTTCATGGGTGCATGTCCCAGGGATGTCTGCGAGTTCTCAGGGTTGTCCAAAACAAGAATTCATCAAGGGTTAGGGTTAGGGGGAGTATAGCCACCTTTTCACAGGTGTAAGGCTTCTGCTTAGGGATTTATGTGATTTTTTAATGAGCGCTGCAGCGATCACAGAGTAGGCCTACATTGTTTTTTTCACAAAGTGAACGACCTGAAGTCCGTCTATCGGACGCCCACCGTCTCTTGCAGACTTGTGATGCCGTTTGACACGTCACTGTACGCACGGCTGAAGTCCATGAGGGCTCAAACCGCAGGTCCGGCGGGTGCAGGTTTGGATTAAGTCTAAATCTGCCTTGTGGACTTGGAAAAAGGCCTGTGTCTTGTGGGTGGGTAGTGTGGACTCTGGGGTGGACTCAGGGGTGGACTCTGGGGTACAAGCCGACAAGCATTTATTTTTGCAAGAAGTCAAAGACGTTTTAGTGGATGTTGAGCTCTGCCAGACTTGTCCCTGGTCACCGATTACTCTAACGTGCAGCCAGGGGGAGGATAGTGTGAGGTTTGGTGACCTCAGATCTTTGCAGATAATGTTGTTCTGTGAACTGGAGCCTGAGCCTGAGAAGGAATGTAAGGCTTTTGATTGTACTGGTCTATCTACATTCCAACCCTTGGCTAAGGACATGAGTTTTGGGTAGTGACTGTAAAAAAGGGATACAGATGATGCAGACATGTTGCTGTTATTTTCTTAACTGCCCAAAGATAAATGTTTTCACATCGAGTCACTAGTTTCCCATTGATACACAAATAGTGCATTTTTCATTTTACTTATATTTTGCCCTTTTAACTGTATTTACAGCGATTAACAATAACATCAGTTGAGACTAACAGGAATGGCAAAATTAATTTGACTGGCAAATGTTTTATTTTTTCTTTAATTTGATGAAAGAAAAAGACATAAGACTAAACTTTGCTTTTCAGAACCACGGACAGCGCTGTGGCCTAACGCCAGGTCAATACATGATTACAGGAAGTAACAGTAACCTGTTGGAGCGTGACAGTGTGAGTGTAGACAGTTAGTAACTGTATATGCCAGGGGTTTTCAAAGTGTGAGAGAGTGAGCCCCCCCTCAGAGAACAAATTTCAGCGGAGCCCCCCCCCCAAAAAAAATAAATGTTCTAAATCCCTGTGTGTTTTGAAAGATCTTTTAATTATTTTACAAATTTAAACAATTTTTGAAACATTCTAAAACATTTTTTGCGTTTTTAAACACGTTTTTTAATACATTTTAACATCTTCATCTAAATATGTTTTTGTTTTGCTTTTTTTAAATACATTTGAACAAATTAATCCAGTGTTTTAATCCTGCTTCCTTTAAGCATGGATAGTAGTGACTGAGTGTGCAGCGGAGTGAGAAAGATAGGCAGACAGACTTGCCCAAATTATTGACTAGTTAAATGTCATTCACACACCCAGTGTTTCTTTCGCTAGTGCCTCCAATGTCCTCCTGGAGGAAAATAGTAGCCAGTGGAGAACCAGACCCTACTAGGGGGATCCGGGGGTATGCCCCCCACAGGAGATTTTTTTCACCTTTTTAAAGTGAAATGCATGAATCTGGTGCACTTTGAGAGGAAAATTAAGAGGCTAAATATGAGGAATTTTGTGTGAACTAATAATTTGGAGACACTGGGTCGGATGAATTAGAAGCTATTGAAGAAAGACACATGGATTTTCCATAAAAATATTAATTTAAAATAAAAAAATGTATGCAGGGTCCTCTGGGTTGGGCTTGGTGCTCTTTTTCTTTAACGAGACCTATTTCTCTGTAATATAATGAATGCATTTAAATGCAGTGAGAGGAATGAAGCAGAAGAACTCTTGTCCAGCTATGCCGTGATCTTAATATAAAAAACACAAACTAAAAAATATATATATATATAGCCTATATATATTTTTATTTTTTCACATATTCATCCGCCCCCCCCCCCCCCACCCCCCTGCCTTAAACCCCCACAGTTTGAAAACCACTGGTATATGCCATGACTGTGTGTGCATGTACACTTCTTACCTAGCCGTGGGTCATACTGCCTCATCTGAACTTCTTCCACATTGTCTGCCGGGAACCAGCCTGTCCTCCCTTTGACCGTGCCTTCCCAGAAACCTCCTTCCCCTATACTCAGCACTGCCAGGGAGAGAAAGAACAGAAGAATCAGTCAAACATTGTCACAAACAAACCTAGTTGTCATCATTTCTGAGATTGTGGAGAGCCTGCAGAGCCTTGGAAAAGGGACAAAAAAGGGACAAAAGGCCACATGGCAGACAGTATTTAGGATTTTTGTTCTGGTTTCATAAATTATAATGGAGTATTCATAGAGGGAGAGGGTAGGAGGTGCAAGGGAGAGGGAGAGAGGAAGGTTTTTGTCTTATACACACAAACAGCTCATTGCCATAAAACAGGATAAACTGTAATATGAACATATTGATCTGTAACTAACAGTACAAATGTGCTTGGATGTAGGTTTTGTTTTCTTTTATGTCATCAAATTTTTTTTTTAAGATATTTTTTGGCATTTTTATGCTTTTATTGATAGTGTAGAGACAGAGTTAAAATGGGGCAGAGAGGGGAATGACATGCAGAGGAAGACCGCGGGCTGGAATCGAACCTGGGTCCGCTGCTGGCCGAGGCCCATGGGGGGGACGCCCTACCAACTGAGCTAAGGGCGCCCCCATCAATTATTATTATTCTAATACATTAATTAAAACAAGTAAAATACAGATTGAAAGATTCAGAGGTAGAAATAACTTGTGGGTGGAAAAGACAGAGGAAGAAACAACAAAAAAAGAGGAGGTAGATATGCTGATAATGGAAGGAGAGCGGGAAGGACAAAGAGAGATTCCTCTAAGTTCCACTATGGTAATTAGAGATAAATGTATAGTTGATATTGATCTTCCCTGCACAACTGAGGCAGCGCACTCGTTTCCACCACACTCATCTATTATCCAAGCTAACGGACAAACACACACACACACACACACACACACACACACACACTCTTCAGAGATCACCAGCTGGAACTGAAGCTTTGCCTGAGCGAGCCCCTCTTCTAAACTGGTTGCTAGGATACGGATGTATGATGTTGCAGCCAGCAGACAGTCTGCTAAATGATGTAGTCTACTTCCTCCAAAGTATATAGGCTACTTCTCTAGCACGGGGACATGTCATGGTGATGTAACCTGGGGCACTGTATGCAAAGCAGCCAACTGACGTCATATTAAGTGTCCTGGCAGTACAATTTCAAATATCAGCAACATATTCACAGGTAGGGCTGGGCGATATGACGATATCATATCGTGGACGATATGAAAGTGTCTACCGGGAGAGATTTGGCCATACCGTTTATATCGCAGAGAAAAAAAAGATCATGTGGCGGGAGAGTAGATGGAGCGGGAGGCAGCTGTCCCTCCGAGTCCCTATAGTTACGCTGCAGTTACACCGCCGCGCCACACGGAGGCTCTGCAGCAGAGTTCTGGGCTGCAATATATATATAGCTTCTCTACCCTCAACAGAAAAAGCCTCATCTGTTGCTCTAGCTGTCTAGCTCAGGTGCGCTATCACTACAGTTAACAAACCAACTCCGTGTCACGGTGGCAGAGCAGCTGGTTTTAACGGTCAAAAATGTCATCGGGCAAAGGAAACTTGCTTGCTGTTTCAGCGTGCTGTTGCCGTGACGCAGAGTTGGCTTGTTTTAAGCCGCAAACTACATGGGTTAGCTCTCGTGAGCTAGCTGGCTAATAATGACATCTTTAGCCTACTCGGGGCTTCACCCCCGTGCTGTTATTGTTGGAGACAGCCAGCAAGGCTGGTTTTATGTAACTTTAAAAAGTGTCAAACATGAAAATATTATTTGTGTTGAAGCTGGAGTTAAAGTATTACCAGACATTTGGTCATTAGTTAATTTTGACAGCTTTTTTAAATGAAGATGAGCAAATACTGCAGGAAAATTCAAGTCTTTCATTATTTTGATAAAGGCTACTATCAATTGGAAAATGTAGGCTATTTGGTTGATGCTGTCATTTTTATTTTGCACTGACTGACTAAAGCCAGACTTGTGTGGTATTTTGCACCAGTTTTTCTTTTGTATGGAAATTTAAGTTCCAAGCAAAAGATGAAAATAATCTAATGTGATTAAAGTTCAGTACAGTTATTGTAATCCATTGAATTTTAAGGAAAAATACTATATCGTGATATATATCCATATCGTGATATAAAATTACCTATATCGTGATATAAGATTTGGTCCATATCGCCCAGCCCTATTCACAGGATTTCTTGGTGTAACTTTCTATAAGCAAATTTTTTTTCTCGAGGACTTAATGCTGCATTGTGCCCACATCTTACCTGCCAGGTCAATTCTTATTTATGCAGCCCATTTTCACCAACAAAATGTGCCTGAGGGGGCTTTACAATCTGTAAAGCAAACAACACCCTCTGTAATTAGACTCTCAATAAAAAAATTAAAAATACCCTTTAAAAGAAAATGTATGTATTTAGTTTATTTCCCCTACAACTCATGTCCATCCTCTCATCCTGTTCAGAGTTACACATGTAGAAACCAGACCAGAGCAGGCGACTGTGGTCGGAAAACACCTCCTTTTTTTTAATATCAACCGTGTTAGAAACATTAAGCATACAGTATCTCAAAGCATGCTTTCTCCAGAGGTTAAACTTGCTGCCCATTGTCTCCTGTCCAATATATGTATAATGAGTGCCGTAATGTTGGACCATAACAGAACTTCTTGTCGTAATCCCCCCCTTGCTGCTCACACAAAACAACATATGATTGCTGGAAATGCAAGTTGGCCTAACTATATATGCTAATAATTGTTTCCTCAAAACCTGGATATCCCTAGCTTACACCTCCACAGTTCTCCTCTGCCAGGCTGAACATACACCAGTTAAGAAAGGAGTGTTGTGCGAGAGTGGAGAACGGCTGTTTATCGACTTCCTGCTGTAAAAAAAAAAAAAAAAAAAAAAAGCAACACTCAACACGCAGAGGATACACGGATTGATCCCCCTCTCTGATCTCAGCTTAACACAACTTTACCCAGGCTGTCTCTTGGGAACACACTCCCTCTGTCTATATTTTTCCATGTCTAAACCCTTTATTCATTCTCTCTCTCTCTCTATCTCTCTGTCTCCCTCCGGTCTCTCCCAGTCCCCTTCTGAACAGTTTCTGAACAAAAATCCCGGTCATTGTCTCCATCCTCCCTTCTATGTTTTTGTCAGTGTTACACTGTCTATAGTGTAATGGTCTTCCTGCAGTCGACAGGTGCTGGCTGTTTTCTCTGTTCCCCATTGACAGAAATGAAAGAAAAGGTGACACCTCTGATTGATCTTTCAAGGTGCCATCGCTCTCTTCCTTTAATCCCTAATCACCCCACTACAAAATCCATTTCAGGTTCCTGACACCAATATGATCTAGACAGAATCAACCACTGAGTATCTACAGTAGAATATCTAGGTACACCTTCATACCGAAAGGCTTTTCTCTCGCACGCAAATATGTGACAGACATGCAATCGTCCTCTTCAATACACTTTAAAAACACCCAGGGCACTCTAAATTATGTAATCAAGCCAATTATTGCATATATTTGTGAAGTCAAGAAAAGGTCAGTAAAATATTCACGCACACATACACACACTAGCAAATAAGTATTTTCATACATAACATGCTTAATTATTCTCACAATGCCCTCAGCATTTGATACGAGAGACTCTGCATGAACACAGAGAGAAAAAATAAAAACCATAAACACAATCTCACTGCCAATCTAACTCTTAGATAATTGACAGTGTTAAATTATACACCATACTACAATCAATCTGTTTGTATAGGCCAAGTACCATTACAATTATTGGCTATACTTCAAATGTAGCACAAAGAGACAAATCAACAACATGCATGTATAGTATACTCATCTGTATGTACACACAGCAAAATGGTACCCAGTACAGTACATGCCCTCTCATGTACTAACAGATTTCCCTGCTATGTGCTTAGCCTCTACCATACACTGCCATTCTGTTTAGGTGAAATCTAACACTGTGCTGGCATGACAACAGTCCCAGTTAATCAGATGTGCGCTCACAGGAGCCAAGCGGCAGGAAGGAGTTCAAACAGTGCATGTCTGTGCCGGAGGATTTATAATATGTGTGCCGTATTGATATTTCCCTCTGACCAGACCGCTTTGGGACCACTGCCATGTGGAGAGTTACAGTTGTAGACAGTAGTGGGAAAAGGCCTGCTGACAGCTACAATTTTGAAATGTGTGAACTCTCTACCACATGTCCCAATTGCACAAGACAAACGGAGTGAAATGAATTATTTTTGTATTATTTGTCTTGCTATTGGATAATTTACACACAATCAGCTGGACGTACCTGAGTGTTGGAAAGAGAACTGCATACAGTATAGTTTCTCTGTGGTTCGAGAATGAGATTCACTCATCAATCTCTCAGAAGGCAAGTCAAGGCAAGTTTATTTATATAGCACAATTCAGACACAAGGCCACTCAAAGTGCTTTACAGGGGCAAGATTAGAATACATAAAACACATTATAAAACATTTAAAAGCAAATAAAAGAAGCAAATAAAATGAAAATTGCAGGTTAAAATGGAAACAAAAAAGTCTTCAGACTCGATTTAAAAGAACTCAGAGCCAACTCACAGTCCGTCAGGGCAGGTGAGGGCACACACTTTGTCAAGCGGACTTTTTTCAGGTGTCTGTTTGTTCTGTTACCAAATAAATAACCAAGAAGTAGAATTCATTTAAAAAAAACAGAAAGTTAAGGTAAAGATTGAGGTTTGCGAGTACCTGGTGTTCATCATGAATGGTCATTTCTAACTTAATTTTAGATTTGGGGGAACTAGGGGAGAAGATCAAGAACTACATACTTGGGTCAAAATGAAGACAGCTATTATTTTTGTGATGGATGTCATAACAAATGTTCGAGTGACAGCTGATCAGGAAAATAAAAATACTTCTTCAGTGCAAAACAATAGATTATTCTTGTTCACAATGCAATCAACACCTCAGCTGGACACCAACTTTTTCCTCTACTGAAGAACAAGAGGTCCGCCAATTGGACTGTATTACTGGAAGCAGTGACCTGCCCCATGCAGATTCATAATCACCTCCACGGGTAAACTAGCAAAGACACAGCATGTGTTTACATGCATGTATACAGACAGCGTGAAAAAACACACACCTTTGTACACATGCTCATACAATAGCAGAAGCTACCTGTGTGTATATCTTTTTACAGTTGTCGCGCTATGTAGTGCTTTCTCTGACACAGCATGCACTTGTCTGGAAATTATTCTACAAGAGGCAATGTGGAGTTGACTGCACTGGGCAGTTTCAACCATTGCACAGTCATGTTGAAACCTGCCTTGCCCATCCCAAAGCTGTTCAGCAGAGTTGAACAGGAACTGTGCAGGCCACTGAAGCAATAAGAACCCCACTGTTGTGTTCATCAAACCATTTGATGACGAACAATGTGCGCCTTGTGACATGCTGCATCACCATGCTGGTGGTGTGGATAAACTGCAGCCACAAGGGACTGACACCACAGTCAACAGTGTTAAGATATATTTTGTTGTTCAGCCATTCTTCACTGGGTATATCAGGAACAGGAAAAACATTCTCCACACCATCACACTGCTGCAACCTGCCTGTGATATCTACACATAACAGGATGGCACTGTTGATTCATTCGGCATCTGATTCATTTATCAGCATAATGCAGAAGGCGCTTGGATTATACTCTCCTTAATGGACCAGGTTCAATGTTTCTTTCCTTTCTTGCACATATGACAATTTTAAATAAAGGGACTGAGAGTTGTTACAACCAATGGAAATTATCCTGATATTCAACATGTCAAACACCTCAAAGTCAAGAGTCTCTACGGGGTCATGAATCAAATTACAAATCAGAAGTGAGCCAGTATGAGCAAAACATTGTTATCCTGTGTTTGTGTATCTGCAAATTTGGTCCTAAGGATTTCTGATCATAGAAAAGCCACAGCCACCCACAGTAGACTGAACAACATCTCAATGGGACATTAATGGAAAATTCTGCCCTTGTATAGAAATAACATACAAATCAAGCATGAAATGTGACCAGAAAGGAGAGTAGCATAATAGAGAGCCCCAGAGAATGAAACAAAGGGAAATAATGTGACAGAAAGAGGCTTCTTTCAGCAGTGACAAAGAGAGATGAGAGCCAGCTTAAGACAGACACAAGCTGACAAAGGGAAAGAGCTGTTTCAAAGGTGCCTGTTTATTCATGACTGTCCAAAAAGTCTGCTGTCTGGTGAAAGCTAGGACAGTATTGTTCTCTGTGTGTGTGTGTGTGTGTGTGTGTGTGTGTGTGTGTGTGTGTGTGTGTGTGTGTGTGTATGCAAGTTATTTCTCAGTTTCGCCCTTGGTTTAGTCAGTCACGGCTCCTGGTTTAAAAATAGCATCAGCGGGGATGCAGAGCTATTTATACTCTTCACACACCCTGCCTGCAAGCTTCAATGCATCCCTGCTTGAGAGTGTGTCTGTGTGTGTGGGTGTGTACGTGACAACCAATTCAGCTCATTTTAATTCTTGCTTTGCGTCACTCTATTGGTTTGAGCTGAGTCATTCATTTTCTTTCTCCTACTCTCATTGTCTTTGTTTTCTCCGTATACCAAGCAACCACACAGCTCATTCTGAGTGAGGGCAACTGTCATGAATGAATGAGTGACAGCTAGCCAGGAAAGGAGTACACTTTCAAAACGAGCACACACAAACACACACACACAAACAGATTTTTCACAGTTAATAGTGTGTGCGTCAAGCTCCAGTATTTGCCTGCAGGAACAGACGATAAAGGTAGCCTTGAGGAGAGAGCCTGATGGCTGTCTGCCACTGATGCACTCACACTGATTCAAACAGCGATGCCATGGGAGACTTGCCAACACCGAAATACAGCTTGATTTCCATAAAATGCCACAATAGGATTACTGCACATTGGATTGTGTGTAACACAGGGAAACTGTGCACATTTGATGCCTTCATCCACATACCAAGTGTAAATATTAGCATGTAGCAATATAAAAGGTGGAAAATCATATATTGGAGTGATAATTAACAAGTTTCTGAAACTATTTCACTAAATGAAAATAGATGCATTGCTTCATGTTACCAGTGTTGAGTGTTCAAACAACCTGCCACTTTAATTTGTCTGAATAACTGCTGCATAGTAACGTAAGGCTTTCCATTTAACTACACTGAAAATAAAAAAGTAAATCTGCCACTTGTCTATTAATTTTTTCAGCAGTGGTCTTCGGGCAGACTTAAATTAGTGCAATGATATACAAATAATCCCAATTAAAGTAATGCACATGTTTTGCTGCCACAGAAACTTAATGAAGACCTGATAACATAGAGAAAACTGTGAGACTGAGGGAAGAGATTATAGCAAATCCCAAGCTACCTGGTAGACACACCTAGGAGCTTGCTTTACACTAGCATCTGCTTGCAAACACATTAAAATACTCATACAGAGCTGTACGAAACAACCCAGACTATGTATGTAATGCAATTTTTTCACAATTCTGTTGATGCAGCCTGCTGTCCACTTAATGCCCAGTGCTCGGCTTCTCAGTTTGCTCTGTGTCTCTTGGCTCAACAATCCCTCATTCTGACCACTAGTGTTTAGTAGGCTATGTGAGGCAGAGGGGAAATAAGTGAATTTAACCAACAGCTTCAAGAATTGGGTTAGAGTTAAACAAGATATAAACATTATGTTCATCCTACAGTTCTCTATTAAAAACCTTGTTATGATGCTTTACAGAAAACAAATTACCGTGTTGTGCACTATTATGTGTGTATGCATGCAATGTGCAGTAAGTGTAATATAATGTGAAAGAGGGACTTGCTGAGTAAGGCTTTTTATGAATGAGGAGCAAGAATGTCTCTCTGCATACATAGATGTTTGTGTGTGTGTGTGTGTGTGTGTGTGTGTGTGTGTTTCTGTGTGTGTGAGAAGGTGATTGAGGGGAAGCATTCCAATAACCAGAGTGGAGCCGTTATTAGATTTGGATACCTGCACTCCTAACACACTTTATTAAACCTCAGTTCAATTCAATGTAATAGAGAGAGAGCAGAGTTGCATCTTTATGAAACAAGGGGGGCACAATCAGAGACACGCCTACACACACACACACAGACACACACACACACACACACACACACAGACACACACACACACACACACACACACACAGAAGAACAAGGGGGATGCCTATGTGCAGTAGTGCAACAGGGATTGTCATCATTACCTGTAGCATATGAGCTGGAGAATACATGCTAATACTCTGGGGGGATGAGACGTGGAATCATATAGAGATACTGTATATACTGTATATATTTAAAGTAATGAAAAGGACTGAAGTGGACATCATGGAATAGGAAACGTAGAGGTAGTATGCAATTAAGAAGGTGAGGTGGAAAAGGGCGAGTGAATCGAGATTGAATGAGGTATTGAGTCAACAAAGAGGAAGGAGTAGGGATCTTCACACTGCTCTGAACCAAATGTGTGCTGTGATTTGCTGCGTGTTTGTCCTCAAAGGACTTTCCTTTGCCTAGAAGAGGGCGAGGGAGTGGTGCAGTCTCTAGCTCATCAGTATTCAACTGAGAAAGAGAGTTGGAGAGGGGGGGGGGTTGAAAGAGTGAGCCTGAAATAAATAAAGACATGACAAGTAGAAAAAAAAAGGAAACTCTGCTTTTCTGTGAATGAGTCAGAAGAAAGGCTACAGAAAAAAAGGGAAAACGAGGAGGGTGGAAGTGTAGGAAATGATAGTAAGAGGAGGAGGAGGAAGAAGAGAGGAGGGAGGAATACTACAAAGCTGACGGGATCCCTCTTCTCATGTCATCCAAACCTCCCTCTCCACATCAAAACGTGGTTACACACTGATGTGACAAAATCATGTCCGGATGTTATCAACTGGTTAAAAAAATAAATAACCAGCAAAGAACTTAAGAAAAGCCTCCATCAGAGTTTTAGCAGTGATTGATTAGCCGTAGACCAACCATTGATTGTATGTTGATTGTTAATAGATCAGTGATAGATTGTTTGTTATTGAGTCGTAAATCACAGCCGATCATTTGATTGACCAGTCAGGGTGTCACCTAAATGATGGTGTTCATGCCTTGATAAATGAACACGCTCTAATGAGCTGATCAGCCCCCATGCTCCAGCCTCTGCTATATATTATTAACTGACAAAAAAGGGCCTGTTGCCGACTGAAATTGCATGTGGCTGCATGGGAAGGTTCAGTTAGTGAGTGGCCATGGGGCTGAATTCAAAGACATCAATAACACGGACAAATCCATGGGGGAAACTGAGATCATTCTTGTTTTTGGGTTTGAATTTCGGGGAGATTCAGCATGCATTTGGAGAGACAGCTCAACAGGATGAAATCAAAACACGAGGCTTTTTGTTAAAACAAGCTACCCTACCTGACATTACCAGGTAAGGACATGACCTTTACATCATGCATTTCCACGCCCGCGACTGCAAAGTAGGTTGTCACTCTGCGGGACAGATAACGCCTGTTGCCAACAACCATCTGTAGTCCAGTCAGTTAAGCCCTGCCCTCACCGCTCCCAACTCAAACAACGTGCCTCACATTGTACATGATACAAGTGATTATAAATCAAGAGCAAATCAGTGATTCTGTTGAATATGTATGTGCATCAGTCAATGGATCCTGTTTATACAGCAGTTTTCCTGTTCATGTTTATTCATATTCTAATTAACTCTGCAAATGCTGTTTCTGCTGTGTTTTACAATAAGCATTTTGTATGGGGCAACATCTCAGTCAGTTTCACGTATGTTAGACAAGGATGGGTTTTAATTTCAGGCAAATCCTGTAAGCTAGGGTGCACCGTATGGTCACATTTGGAAAAAGTAAATAAAATAGAGGATGAGAATGTATTAGGGGGACAGGTGGTGCGTTCAGCAGGGAGCAGGTAGCTGCATGGGCGGGACTTTGCACCCCGCTGCTACTCTGATTGGACAGCAAGAGGGTTAGCTGTGTCATCAACGTCCTTGCCTTAGGCTTGCAACCCTGTCGAGTATCAATAACACACACAGCTTGGAACATTATGAATGACCAACGAGTGAAATCTGTTAATAAATTCACTACTGTGATAACATTAATTTCTCCTGGGGATATGGGACACACACTCCAAACCCCTTAGCCCCAACACATTCTTTCTACCAATGCCCCAAAGCAGACAACACTATGCTGTTAAACATGTTTTTGGTCTCTCAAGCTTTCACATCTATGGTTCATATCTAAGAGGAGCTAAACATTTGCCCTATGGGCGTGTAATAAGGTTGTATTTGTAATCAGTGATAATCTAATGTGATAAAATCACGTCTAAAGTATTATTCCTTGGCTTGAAATAAAACCTTGTGTGTGTAAGTTTATCAGTAAAGGAGGACAAAATACATCTTCACCTTTTTTGTGGCTTTATAGAGAAATCGTGCTACAACCTTCTGCCTGGTGGCAATGTAGTGGCATGTGCAAAAAAGTTACACATGTTTTTCTTGAACATACTCTACAGTCATTTTAATTGAATTAAATACATTTGCAGATGTAGCAACGACACACAGAAGTCACACAAGCATAGTATGCATATGCTACTTATAGAAATATAAATGAATATGGTACATGTATGTCTTCATAGGTATAAGAGATGGGAAGACAGAACGAAACAGACAGAGAGAACAAGGGCAGAGAGGGACATTTCTACCATATGTGCATCGGATATTAGGACAGATGGTTACTGAATACTTGAAGGATGCTGTTTATCTAACTTGTGGGAGGCAATTACTTTCACTATGCATTACAAAGACACACACACTCGCACACACACACACACACACACACACACACACACACACACACACACACACACACACACACACACACACACACAAATCATGATTAAAACCATGGATAGATGCTCATACACAGAAATACCCACACATATACACACACACAGGATTAACTTCTTGATAATCCGAGACCTAAACTGACTGTAGAACGCAAAGAATTATATCTGGACTCAAATCAACACTTAGCAATTTAGCGCAGGCTCTCATCCAACCTGATTGGTAGGTAACAGATAAAAAGAGAAAATAGAGGAATATTTTTTTTAAATAAAAAAATTAAATGCAGGAAAAATACTAGTGTTTCACAGAACAAAATAGATTTTTTTGGAACTCACTTATTTGATTATTTTCATTTCTGTCTTAAAATGACATGTCAGAAATGTAATGCACTTGTTGCTTGGTAACGGGCAGATGAAAATGCTTTTAAGGCCTGACAATAGCAAGCTGTATGGTCAAAAACAATGCTTCATTTGTGTAATCTGCTGGCTCTTGACGTTACAAAGCACACATGTGCGTCATCGACAATACATATACGTTAAGCTATTGTTTGAGAAAATTAGGTACATGGGGGGGGGGGGGGGGGAAGCCTACTGTGTGTGTTTTCAGAGATCACACCAACAGTAATAGCTGCTTTCTGTGCCTGTGTGAAGTTAGACCTGGAATAATCCATTAAAACCCAGTATATGTGTGTGTGTGTTTGCCTTTGTGTAGCTGGTCCAGGTATCCTCCACTGCCCATAGCAGTGTTAATATTCTGCACACACTGGGTGAGGCCAAACCCCATTAATCATGTTTGTGAATGTCTAATCTCAACGTTACTTGTGCTGGTTTCATTTTCATGGCTGTCTGCAAGATTTATAATGGCGTTTGGAGAAGGTGTATGTATGTGTGTGTGTGAGAGAGATGTAATACATCGTTTCGGAAGCATGCTCTTAAATGTGTCACCTTGTTGAGGAGAAGGATGTCCTGAAGGTGCAGGTCATGCTCCCAGTGGGAGCAGACCAGCATGTTAATACAGTCAAACACACAAGCTCCTTTGAATTTTTTTTTATGTGTTCCTGTGTGTTCCCTTTGCAGTTTCAATTCTGTGTTCAGTTTGTGCAAGTGTGTCCATGTGTGAGACTGTGTTTGTAGCTGCAAAATGTGAATGTGTATTGGAGCACAATTGTGTAAAAAGCTTGACCAGGTTACTGTTGTATGTGTCCCTGTTTGTTGCCATGGAGATAGTAAGTGTCCCTTTCAAGAGATGTCCATCCGGATGATGAGATCAGATTACATCAATGAAAGGAAAGAGCAGAAACAAACACAGGGGTGAGCAGGCGAATGAGTATAGAGGGGATGAAGAGAGCGGGGGGATGGGCCTGGGCAACCTGTTAATGGAGTGTACTGAAGGGATCATCAGACACAAACACACACAGCTATGTATGAGATACACATATGGACCGCAAAATCTGATAATCTTACATGCATCTCTTTCATTGAACCGCTCCCAATGGCATTTGCACCAGCAAAATACACCATGACAGCAAGTGCATTCTAGTTCTGTGGTCCAGTGGCAGTGAGTAAGGAAGGTCAAACAGATCTCATTTCCTAAGACTAACAGTCTGTTTTAAGAGCTGCATGTGGATGACCCTGCTAAATGGCGGACAGCAGGCCTGTTTGTCTAGACGAACACTGTCGAGAGACATTGATCTCAGACAGCAGACCAATGGCCTGACAATTACTGAAGGAGGATTGGGAGTTTTTCCAAGCAATGCTTTAAAATGTAGGATAAACTGGTTGGATAAACATAGCATTTATTCATTGCAACAACAAACAGGGCATCTATTGTTGTTCATGGGGGTTGTATGTGCATCTATGAATACAAGTCTAAGGAAAAATTAAGGATGAAAAATATGAAATTGCGTGTCACTTTTGGGAATCCTAAAATTCTTCCTTCCGCTTACAAATGATCTCCATCGCACAGATTGTTTCTTTTAGTTGGCTCACACACTGCGGATTAAAGTTGTCCAGACCAGAAGATAACTTTGATCAATTATCATTATCATTAAGAGCAAACAATGTATGGCTTTTAACAGAATGATAAATAATTGTGTCTACTTAATGGTTTATAGTTTTACCACTTTTTCATCCTTCTCTAAAAGTTAAAAAGACAAATATCCATTTTACCTTCGATTTTCTCCTCCTCCTCCTCCTCCTCCTCCTCCTCCTCATCATCATCATTAATGTCACTGGCATTATCGTCACCGTCTTCATTAAACCGGATGTCCCCTTTAAGGCATCACATGAATTGATTCATGACTGGGATAAAAGGTATTGGCAATTTGTTTAACTATAATGGAACAAGTTAACAAATGGATTAAACCACAATGTTGTCTACAGCTAGGGTACTAGGACTATCCTTATATCCAAAGGGGGTAAATACATTTTAAAGAGGCTAATCATCTAACTATACCCGAATCATTAACATGTTTGTAGTGTGAAGCAGTATCTGGGTTAACTCTTTAAATTAATTATTTCATTGTGTAAAGAATTGTGTGGTACATTTGCTCTGTATGAAAAGTGCTATGTAAATAAAGTTTGATTTGATATGATTAACTTCAGGGTACAAACAATGCTGTGGATGTTCACCTTACATACACACACACACACTTTCACTTCCAAGTAAACTAGTCCCAAAGTTTATCTTGACAGCAAAAGATTTGAGAGAGCACACAACAAATCTGGGTACTTTTCACATCAACCTATGATTGGATTAAAAATGTGTATTTTGTACATGGACATAATGATGATTAAGAAATTATTTGAGCACGCAAAAAGGATTTGTGAAACTACATTTGAGCCAGCATTATCCACATTTCAATCAGGTTTTAGGAAAATCATAGCACCATCATGGCAGCCTTAATGACATTGGTGGGACTGGGTCTCGTCCGTTTTCATTTTTGGACAGTGCCAAGCCAAGGAAGCAGCAACGTGTCTTTTCAAAATAGGGTAATTTGGTGCCGACTGTCACCGTTAATGACGCGTGTTGGCCGTGTGTGTGCAGCAACATTTCTTTTATATAAAATCTATGAGCTAGATACTATTGGTGCTGCAGCTGAACAAACACTTTCTGTTGTCTCGCGTTCTGAAAGGAGCATAAACGGTAGGCTACAGCACGGAAAAGGAAGGGGAGGAGTTTACTAAACAGAGTCCGTTGCAGCCCAATCTCCACTTTCTACATCCGGTTAGACTACTACTGAAGTAAATATTGCCTTCGATAGTCTAATGAGTACAATAAGGGGTGGCTGGGTTCAGTCAGTGATCTGATCCGATTGTACAATAAATACATTGTAGATGAAAGTAAGCAGATCAGCTGCATCGCCAGTATTTGGCTTAACTTCAGTCTTGTGCAGATCCACATGCCCACAACAATAAAAATTGCAGGCTACATGAAAATGTGTATAGGCATAACATAGTAAATCACACGTTGTCCCAAATAGTCATATGGTAGCCTGCTGGTGGAGGAGCAACACATTTAAAAGCTGACCTTTTTCCTCGTGCAGACTGTAATTTGAAAACAGCATGACCCTGTAGGCCGAATGTGAACGTGTCCTGCTGCAGTTAGTAAAAAATGGTTGGTAAGTGACCTCTTGTGATAACAAGTCCTCGGAAGATGCCATACTTAACAGCTGGAGATGATTCAGATAGCAGCAATTAGCATATGATTGCACACTCAAATCTTGTTTCTGCTCTTACAAGTACATGTCAATGAACTCTCAAATGCTGATGACTAAGTAGAGCTCAGAATTTGTTTTGCTCTCACTCAAAATCCTTTATTAAATGCTGATATATCAATATAATACAGCTGATTACAATCTGTATAATTCTGTTGGTTTTAATGGGAAATCTTATCAGGAGTCGAGAATTGCAATTGGTTCAGCTGTGGCTTTTACAAAGGTGTTATGGGAATTTTTGCTACAGTGCTCTACAATATTTACCATCTGAGTCCAGAAAGCCATCCTTCACTGTAAACAAAGAAAGTTGACAAAAAATCATCATATCGTGGGATTCCAAAATATTCAATAATTTCCTATTACAAATATCTCAGCTTTAGACACACTTTACCGGAGAATGTTCTACAATCTACTGCTGAGAGCTACAGTATGTCAATCAATCGTTCATTTAACTGCAAAACATTGTTCCTTGTACGGCATACTATATATCCCTTGTCTCAAAAGGCCACAAATCTGTTTTACTAACAGGCAAGCTAATAGCCAGTTACGCTAATGCTTACATCTATAAAAAACTAAGATGCTAAAACACAGCTCACTAACACACGCATGACAACAAACACAAACTGGCATATTGTTTAGTGAGATTTACCTAGTCTGATCTCATCGTAAGGATGCTCCTCTGGTAGGTCTGGTGATTAACAAGGGAGTGAGGACATTAACAGGAAGACAGATATGATTTTATGAGTAACTGCGTGTATGAGAGTGAGTGTGTGTAAGAGTCCGTGTGAGATTTTTGGGGGTCTTAGTATACCTGAATCATCAACATGTTTGTAGTGTGAAGCAGTATCTGAGTAAACTCTTTAATTTTGTTATGTAAAGCAATTTGTGGTCAATTTTCTGTGTTTGAAAAGTGCTTTATAAATAAAGTTTGATTTGATTTGATTAACTTCAGGGTACAAACAATGGACTGGGGATATTCATTTCACATACTACGTACACACCCTTTCACAAGTAAACTAGTCCAGACTCTGGGCTAATCAACATCCTTGAAGGTGTAGATGTATTTGATCTGTTTGTCAACTTAATCAGGATGAGACAGGAAAAGGTCAAAATAAATAAATATTGCTATCGTTTCTCCTCTCCTTGACTTGCCTTACTGCTTCTTGTCCTCCATCAATATTAGCAACTCACTCATTTATGAATGCAGATTAGATGAAATGCATATATGTATCAAACCAAGGGTCATCCATCCCTAAAGGAAGTGGCTTCTCAGGCCTAGCTTGTCTGCGCACCAGAATGGCTGGTCACTTCATGCTAAGACTACTGCACTAGAATGAATTTGTTTACCATTTACAAAGAACCTGGACATGGCTCTAAAGCCGCTTTTCCAATACATGGTACCGGCTCTACTATACTCTACTCTTTTTGATTGTCCACTATGTGAAAGTACCTGGTTCTCACTCCGTAGACGTTCCAAGAATGCAGGTGCCAGGTACTACACCATGACTTGAAACACTGCAGACCACTGATTAATCAGAGAGAATTGTCACTGCCATTGCATCATCAATGTGCGGCACCCTATCCTGGACAACAAACAGCCAAGCTACTGTAGCGGTCACAGTTTTGGAGCTTGCCGTCTCTCCAGTGTTTGTTTGACTTTCTTTCAAAAGTGGCATCCCACCCAACCCGTCGGAATCCTCCATTGTTTCTGGTATGTGGGTTGTCGCGTTGAAGATGGCGTGACTGTTGTTTTTGCAAGGTGTCGCTGTGACGACCAGCTACACAGAGGAGGTACTATCATGGCTACCATATTGTAATGGAAAACAACCTCCAGAAAAGTACCCAAAGGTGAGTAGAGTAGAGTGGGTACCATGTAATGGAAAAACGGCTTAAGATGTTCAACAACCAGTTGATATTGATGTATTTCTCAGTTTATATCCCAGGACTACAGAAGCATAGTGAATGCAACAGTGATGGTTATGATGGTCAGTGTTGCATAACAGAGCCAGATGGTTTACTTGGCTGTGCCATGGTGCTGGCAGCCATGCGACTGTAAGCTTGTTTCCTGCATGACCAACATGAAAAAACGGCAAAAAACGGTGTGTTGCACATTAGTGATAGGGTTATGGATTCAACTACAACCAAAGAAAAGCCAGTGACAGCAGATCCATTCAGTCGGTGTAGGCATAGCCGCTGCTGTTGAGTCATCACATTTCCGATAACGTTTGTGTCAACCTCAGAATGCATCGCAGTTTCCTTCAAGGTCGTATTAGTTTTTGTTCAGCAAAGTCTAAATTGTTGAATCTGAATGCTCATTTCCTTTGTAAATGTCAGCAGTATTTAGAATATCGAAGCACTCTAGTGGAGGAAAAGGCTTTTAATGTCAGAGCTGGAAGACAGAAAACTGGGCCGGGGAAACTTCAGTATGGATCCAGGCAGAGAGAAGGGTCGGTAGGTTTATACTAGGGGCTTGTGAGTTTGTTTAGTCCTAAATGTTTCTGGGAAAGATTGATAGAGAGCAAAAAGAGTGTTTGTGTGTGTTGCGGTGTGTGTTTGGACAAATTCAAAATCGAAGTTCCAAATTGACCCTTAATCTGTACTTCCTGTGCCTCTGTGGGTTCCACAGCGAACATGGGAGGTCTCAGCATGAGTGTGGCTGCTCTCTCTTCAGCCTTTTGTAAGGACCTGAGGGAAATGTTTCCATTAAGCTAATGTGGGTTTGATCCACGCTGATGTATGTGAAGTGGCAGGATGTAGGATGTGAGGGTCAATGTGGTGCTGGGTGTCTGTGGACAGGTGATAAGAGGAGGGAGGAAAACAGTGCTATGCCCAGGGGTAGGCACTCTCAGAGAGGAGAAGGACACAGAGTGTGTATGCAAACCAACTACTGAAAAACACATGGGACCTGTTTGAATTTGCATGCCCTCTCCTTGAAGTAATTACAGATTTAGACTGGGATTGTACACGTATCTCAAGTGGATTCAAACAGGGCCAGGAGCTAATCACCACACTGTGGGTGTAGGGTTGACACACTGAGGTGTATGGGAGAGATACAGGGTGAGAAGAATATTATGGAGTTTACCTTCTACGTCATTACAGTCATAGTCTTGAGTGAAGCATGGATGGAGACAAAAGCACACACACACACAAATACATAAAAGCGAAGCCACTGTACCTCAGTGTAAAGCTGAAAAAAACGGCACATTTACAAACTGGATGAAATGATAATGCACAATGTCAAACTCAAACCACACTGAAAGGACTTCCAGGTTGAGAGATTACATAGCAGCTTTGCAGCCAAAAAACAAATAAATGGTGTGCCTTGTACCTGAGGAATAAGAGAGAATTTGAATGTTTTTATTTTTTTTTGTTTTTTTTTTCATTCTGCAACAAAGCCAGTTGACGGAGGCCACATATATGTATAGCCATGTAACTTTACAGAAGATCCTTAAAGATCACTAGCGGTGATAGAAAGTGTCAGACATGTGATGAAATACCAGAATATACACAGTAGTGTCAAGCAAGACTAGTTACTGTGGAAGGTTATATGAGGATAAAAAACCCTAAATGACACATATAATAGTAAACAAACCTACCTTTGACTCGTTCTCCACGATTAAGTTGGATCTCTCCCTCCCCCTGTGGTGTGTAGGGCTTAACCACGATGAAGGTACGTCCCGGGACGGCACTGTAGAGTTTCCTTTTGGGCCCGCGGGGGCCTGTCAGTGCTGGGGGAGTGTGATGCGGGGGGCTTGGGTCTCGCTGCACTGAGCCGGGGCTGTAAACAAACACATATGTTACTGTGGTGATCCCGGGGAGCTGGTAACTGAAGCCTGTGGTCACCGACATGGTGGTCGGTGGTGGGACAGCGACCTGGTGACACCCCCTGGCTGTGACGGTGGCCAGGGAGGGATTCATAAAACAAGTCCCAGAGACCGCTCAACAGCCAACAGTCAGTGTTCCATGGGAGAGTCCATGAGAGGAGAGTAAACTCCTTCCAACCACTCTCTTCTCCTCCTCCTCCTCCTCCTCCTCCCCTTCTTCTTCTTATTCCCTCTCCTCCTTCCTTAATAGCACAGACACTATCCTTCTTGCTCCCTTTTACCCTGTCCTCCTATCTCTTATCCCCCACATCATAACCGAGGTAGAAGCAGAAATGCTTAACGGTAAAAAGGGACTGCACTGTTTCCTCCTCGGTGTGGGTCTGTCAGGTCTGTCTGGAAGCCCCCCCTCAGTCAAACACATCCTGAGTTAGAGCTGCTTCAGCAGTAAGCTCCCTCCAGAGATAGGACAGAGATCCCCCCTCTGTGTCCCCAGTTCCAACTGCTCCAGGCTGGGCAACAGATCCTGCCTCGTCCCTGGGTCGTGGTTCTCCTGCTGTGGAGGAGAGAGGCTGGGTCTGCTCCCCGACTCCTGCTCCTTCTCCTGGGAGTCCCGCCGACGCGTCTACCTCTCCTCTCCCCTCCACCCCTCTCACACACACACACACACGCTCGCTCGCTCACACACACTCTGGCAATGCTGCTGCTACTGCCGCTGCTGCTACTGCTGCTGCGTTCCGTGGCTCCCCTCCCCTTTGACGGCTCGCTCACACTCACACACCACAAGCCCTCTGTGTGCATTCTAGCCGTGCGCACAGGCACATGCACATACACAGCCAGCCCCCTCCACTCCTGCTAACATTGCACCTCGGCTAGTATGGCATACGCCATCACCGGCATGTTGCTAACACATCGCTGACACTCACATACACACACTAGTCCCAGAGCACAATTGATCTCCTCCTGCCTGTCTGCCTGAGAGCGTGCATGCGCCAAGGCTCCCTGAGGCTGGCTGTGAGAGTATAGTGCATGTGTGTGCTTGTGTATGAGTGTGTGCTTGTGTGCAGTGGGGCAGCGAGGGGGGGGGGCAAAAAGCTCCAGCCCATTTGGTTTAATTGTCGCTCCTCCCTCTTTTGCTTTGCCTTGAATCCCCTCCTTCTTTCTCTCATTCTCTCGCTTCCATTTCACCCTCTTTCCCCTCTCCTCAACATTTTCTTCGCATTGCATCTTCACTTTCTTTCTCTCTCTGACGGTGAATTTTAATACAGCAGCAGTAGAGCTCCGCCTCGTCTCCATTCATCACTTCTTTGCCACCACTATGTGAGTTGCATTCAGCATCATTCTGATGCTTGTGATGCAAAGTTGTTTTCTTACGTAAGCATATTTTGACATACAT
Organism: Ammodytes marinus; assembly: GCF_949987685.1. Classification (NCBI taxonomy): domain Eukaryota; kingdom Metazoa; phylum Chordata; class Actinopteri; order Uranoscopiformes; family Ammodytidae; genus Ammodytes; species Ammodytes marinus. The sequence continues at coordinate 23,143,540 of NC_137234.1, read as the reverse complement.
ATCAAAAACACGAAATCTAATATGTACTGTATATAATAGTCATATACAAAAAAATTTAATCAGATGCTCATGTTGGACAAATTCACTTTACAATGTAACAAGTTATTTTCTTATCATGTCCTGAAAGGACACTTTGATGCTATTACTGTCAACATTTCCTAGAAAGACTAGAAATCTCTAAACACCCTCTTCCCTGTCTATCAACCTTCCAACCTCTTCCGGTCTCTTGTTTTTCCTACCATGGCACGTTGTATCAGTCACTTTGTAGCTGTCATTCTTTCATTCACCTGATTCCAGTCTCCTGTGCCCTCCTTCTGTCTACTTCACCCCTTGCCTTATTTCAAGCATTGTTTGTTTCTTTCTCTCCCCCAACTCTGTGTTGCTTGCCTTGCTCGCCTCATCTCACAGAGCCCCTCTTTCTCTGTCCCTCTCTCCGTTCGAAACAACGGCTTGCTGACGGCTTTCCAATTACCGCAGGGACTGAGGGGCCTGGATGGCTGCCGCATGGTAATGTCTGAGCCCCGGCACTGAACATCAGCAGCACACATAGCTGAGAGGAGGGAAGGCTGGGGATGCAGGGGATATGAGGCTTTGTCAAAGTGACACCGACAGCTCAAGAATTAGATCCCTGGAAGGATATCTATTTCAATGACTCAAACCTGCCCCCCCCCCTCAACTCACACACCTCTGCCACTCCATACACCTAGGTTGAGATCATGTAGACAGCTTGAACCTTGCTGCTTCCTGCAGTTGAGCAAATGATGGTAGGGTTGACACATGTAATCTATATGTCGGTCAGAGTGGAGGGGTTGGGGAGTGGTTTCTCCTCCCTTCTCGTTTTTTAACGGACTGTTTGCTTTTCATGCACTGATACTTAAATTGGCAACATTTCAACATCATAGGACAAAATACTGACCCATTGTATCAGAAGTTCCAAAATCATGACCATACAATTTGACATGCCTAAATGTTTTTCATCAGATCTATTACAGTTCTACCATTTCAGTTATCTAGTCTATACCTAGGGAGCAAAACCCCTTTTTTTTTTTTAAAAAACAGACATGGAGCGTTGTAAAAGGTTGTTCACCAGAAATGATATCCAGGACCTTCCAGGATCCCAACCTGGGTGGACAACCTGGTCAACTAGCTGCTGGAAAGCTACAGCGGGCCGATAGAGCAAATCAGAACCACTGTTTAAGCGAATGGGGGTGGGCTAATAGGGAATTTTTTAAACGTATAGATATCATTATGAAACTTTGCAAGTTGATTACTGACATTAAAACAACAACTTTTTGTATTACAGTATTTTCCAAAAAGTTTGAATAAATATGAAAAATCATTAATATCTTACAAATGATGGGTAAATTTGCATATCTCCAAAGCCCCAAAATCTAGATGTTGGACAAAAGCAGAGTCAATTTGTTTTTATATTTTGAAAACAAAACAAGTGTCCAACTGCCTGAAGCTTTTCGTAATCACAGTTCAAATTTGATCAATAACCCATAGAAAATTAATTTTTTACACAGTTTTTTCCAAGGGAATGTCTAGCCGTTTCCTAAAATACCAGCTGGAGACTCCAAAAGGACACTGTATTTTCTATGGGTTATTGATCAAATTTTAACTGTGATTAGGAAAGGCTTCAGTCAGTTGGACACTTGTTTTGTTTTCCAAAAAATTAAAAACAAATTGACTTTGTTTTCTTCCAACATCTAGATTTTGGGGCTTTGCAGATATGCAAATTTACGCATCATTAGTAAGATATTGATGATTTTTCATATTTATTTAATGATGTTGTGTCTGTGGCCGTGCCATGTAGGTTAAACGCATATTTTACCGACTATCTGGGTGAGTTGAGAAAATGGAAGAAACCGCTGATTCCGAGGAGCAATAGCCACACCCCTGGCCTCACATACAAACTCACACCCTCACAAGCTCTCAATCACACAAACTCACAAAATAACAAACACACACTCACAATCACAGTGACACAGACTCCCACACACTCGCAATTACAGAGAAACTGTTCTTCTTTGACACATGTCCTGTTCTCCCTGTAGCCTACTCACTTCGCGTGCCCCAGTCTGGCTGTGTGAGAGTCTCAGAGTGGTCTCTTTGTTCAGCCACTCTGTAGTTTCATACGTTAAGTGAGTGTGCCAGCAGGTTTAGATGTGTAACGAAGTTTAATTTTGTGTTTTATATTTTTGGGGCTAAACACAACCTAGATAATTTTCTCAGGGCCAGTGACATATTGTAGGAATTTGTTTTAAAATGTGTATGTGCAAAACAATTGCAACAGTGTTATAAGTGTATTGGTTTTAATTAAAATAATTTTGGACAAGCCTAATTTATTATCATTTTATTTGAAGGGTGATGTATTTAATTTGGCAGATAATTAATGTATTATTGTTTGAGTTCAAGGGTTATTCATTTGATTTTTAAATACCTTATTTATTGTTTTATTTAAAATTATGTTATTTAACATATCTTTATTTGAACATTGCTGTTTTATATTATGTTCGTGTCTATTCTGTACCGTTTGTGTTGCTCTGTATATTTAAAAAATAAATCCGGAGTAATTCAGTAGGCCTACTTGTACTCTTGAGTACTTGAGTAGTCTTTTCACTGCATACTTTTTTATTCTTACTCGAGTAATAATTTTTATGAGTACTTTTACTTCTACTTGAGTAATTATAATCTTAAAGTAACTTACTTTTACTTGAGTACATTTTTTGGCTACTCTGCCCACCTCTGTCCATTACACACACACACACACACACACACACACACACACACACACACACACACACACACACACACACTGTATGTACACAAAGAAAAAATGCAGTCTATTACAAAATATCCATAGTTTCCTAGGACACCAGCCATGCCTCTGTTGCGATGGCAACTGTCAATAAAAGGAAAGAAAATATAGCCCACAAATGCACTGATGAGTCAATAAAATGACCTAAGATCTTTATAAAAATAAATGTAAAAAATTATTGGCCTTAAATCCCACAGATTATTGCCCCAACTATATATTTTCTTTCTTTATTCTAAACCCATATATTTAAATTATCACACTGAAAAGAAACAAGTGAACTACACCTATTGAATGAGGTAGTAGTCATTCAGCTTACACAGATCAAATTGTCCTTGATTTCAAATAGAGTTCTATTCATCTCACAAAAAAAAAAAAATAATATCAGATAAAATAGGATGGACATATTCATTATTTACTAATGTGCAAAAAAGTAGGCGTTCCAAGCTTTGTGAACTATAATGGCTATTTGCCTGTACTGAATCTTTGAAACAGGATTGGCTTGGTTTCAACAAAATATATTTGGTTTTCCTAGCAGGTGTCCTAATGGGAAGAACGGAAAATTCAAACAAACTGTTCATATATACACCATCAAGTATCATGAGTTGTGAGATGCACAAAACACAGAAGAACAAATAATGTGGAAGATGTTTTTTTTGATTTTTTGTAAAAGCAAATGCATGCAACTTATTTATGACATGCCTTTCAACCTGCCTCTTAACCTGTGTTTTTCGAGATTGGAGTGAATTTTGGATTATTAAAGTGGCCCTTATCAGAAGTACAACCAATGATTTGGGCATGCCAGCTATCAGATGCTTCTTGATTAGTATCGATGAGCCCACTAAAGACAGGTTACTATCTGCACGACTTGATAATGAGTCTACAGCTGCCTCGGTTTGGAAGTCATAAATCTATTGAATGGCCTGCATAACTCTAAAGATGCAACTGCAAATGTCAGTAAATGTCATTGACACGTCCGCTATCAAAACTAAGTTTGTAGTGTAGCATTTTCTTACACGACTGCGTTGCCTTCTCAGGTAAATGGCTTTTTCCTCAAATAGCCCAGCCGAGGTGAGATGAGCAAATTATAAACAAAGTGATAATCAGCAGTCATAATTGCATCCTAATGATCATCATTCTTTCCTTGCTTTGCTGCACTTGAATGAATATATGCTCCTTCATTCTTCAAGGCGGACTCTGCTCATTGGGCAGAACATATTAAGGTTGGGAACAGCAAATCTGTTTGTACATGGTAAGTGCCTTGCAGAGACTTTACCATTAAGTGAAATTAGGAAACAGGGACAAATTGGGGTGATCTACACATCGTCTAAACTCCACCTCAACTTGAGAAAGGTGGGGAGGATTGGATACACAAACCACTTAGTAATAGTCCATGCTGCCAACATGTGCATGCTTGGGCCTATTCTTCATTATTCTCTTCACCTACACTGAAATACTTCGTCTACAACTCTGTAATTTGTTTTACATTTGTCCTGATTTACAGGGTTAAAAACCGTACGTAAGTGTATGTGTAAAACCAAAGTGTTACCGGCGTCGCTTTCTAATGACCAAACTACAGTCTCGTGGCTTGGATACCATGTGCTCTGCTTATCTTTTTGTCGACAACTTGTCTACAGACCTCTGGCTCCAAAGGCTCTAAGGGGCATTATGGACTAGAAGAAGGTTTCTGACAAAGGGGTGTTTAGTGGATCTGTTGAAGGGGGATATTGGAAACCAAGACCTGCTCTGAGACATCCAGTCATCGTACACAGTTAATACAAAGTTAATAAATAAAACTACCAACCAAAATGAAGGAACTCAATTTATGTATCTCACGTTCTCATTCACGAGTGGAGGAGTCTGAGATTGACAGGTGAATCGATGTGGTGCCTGCAGTGATTAATGGTGAAGAGGAAGCTGACGCTGGATGTGAGGCTCTCATTTGATTTGATCTGTTCTAACTCTCACTTATGGTCATGAGCTCTGGGAACTGACAGAGGAAAAAATAAGAGAAGGAGATCATGGATACAAGAAGGCAAAATTAAGACCACTACGCTAGATTTTCTGGGCTCCCCTACAGGGACAAGGTGAAAGGCTTAGATTATGCAGGAGGAGCTCATAGTAAAACCCTCATGGGCACATCAAACTGGAGGAGACCCCTTAGGGCAGACATAGAACACGCTGAGGGGATTACATATCCAATCTGGCCTGGGAACACCTCCGAATCTCCCAAGGAAGAGCTCCAGGATGTGTCTGGCAAGACGAACATCAAAGTGTTGGTTTCTTCAATACTATTCTGTCACCTATATTGAGACCAGTAGCTTTTAATAGACACGTGCCTAACATTTATGTCATGATTTAGGCAAAACAAACTGCAAATGTGATGAGATGACCGTTTATTTAAGTTACACCCGTCTAAAAATAATGCTGTATACATTTAAATTTCCCTTCTACCAGCATCTGGACCGGAATAAGCAGCAGCAGAGTATGCTGAAGTGGTTAAGTTACCTGAGGTTGAGGTTCTATGTGGCTCTAACAGCACACACAGGTGAGAGGAAGGGGAGGGCTAGAGAAAGCAGGGATATGTAGACAGCCCAAACAATTGGATCCCTTAAGGATATCTACTCCAATTACTCCCGGACCCTCACTAACACACACTTCTGCCACACCACATCTTTAGGAGGCTTTTTGTAACCATATCCTAATGTTCTGATATATCCTGTCCCTGATCAACACAAAGTGAGTCAATTGCACATATTGTACATTTAAGTAACATTTATAAAGGGTTCTTTATTGCATGATATAACTTTATTGTTGATATGTTGTGTATACAACGCAAAATAGGATAACTATTAAGCTATCAGCTATCACCGTCTGATATGAATTATTATGACTTACACAGACACATCAAATACTAATGTGTACTACTTTCATGCGGATGCTCCAAAGGTAAAGCAGAGGGAGCTCAACTCTTCCTCTCCTCCTCCTCTTCCTCCCTGTTTCTGTCCTGCTTTTGTACCTCAGCCTCTGTGCATTGTTAAGACGCCATGGATAATTACTCACAAACAGACACTGTTGCTACTTATGCAAAGACCCATGTTGGATTTGGGTTGAAAAAGAGGTGAAAAGACCAACAAGAAACCAAAAATTACAAAGTGAAGGGATTGGGAAACCCCCCACGTTGGGCTTTAAAAATGACTATACAGCACATACAGCACATTGGCAGGTAATGAAACAGTTGTTAACCATTCAGAAGGCATTCAATAAGTGTGTTCACCTAATAAACAGTGTAAAAACAGTGTCATTTCAACATGAGTATTGCAAAGGAAGTTTGTTGAAGGTTGAACGTTGGTATCCTCTGCTTAGTAACATCATTTCTAAGTCCTAAGTTGCACAGCTAAATATCACTATCACTTGATCATGGTAAGTAGTCAATTAGCCTCTTATGACACAGGCAAATATGCTTTGTTAAAAAATGCAATTTGGCCCAGCTATCATATTATCACCCACTATCCTCTCTACATTATATTGGCTGAAGTGATTGTTATGAACAAATGTCTACGCTTGCAACTATCCTGACTACTTAATTAAATTTATTTTTCTGTGATCTAGTCTTGATAAGGGAATCTGACCTATCTGTATCCTCTTCATTGTCTCCTTCTAAACTTTCAGTTGAAGCCTAGCCAACATATTGAACCCTGGCAGTGCTGCAAATGTGCTACGAGGCCGAAGTGATGGTGGGTTCCACAGGAACTCCACTGAAGTCTGCCGTTGGGCGGGCTGTTGACCGGCCAAGCTAATTTCACACTCCCCTGGTACCCATAACGCCTCTAGAGTTACCATGGGCATAAACAGAAGGTCAGATAGATACACAGAGAGAGGGAGGGAGAAATATCAGAGGGAAAATATTCAAGGACAGCATCAGCCTCACTTGGGAGCAGGTTCTGGCCATGGAGACCAGCTGCTCATTTTGGGCTTTTTATACATTCACCTCACTTTAATACTTGTTGTAAGGGTAATACAGACTGAAGAACAAGGTCTCAACTCCCTGTGTACAGAAGGCCATTTAGGCCAGAACACAGCAGACATACTAAACCTGCTATCCTCCTTTTTCTTTTTCAATTCTTTTTTTCCCCTCTTGCTTCTTTGCACTCTAGGTGATCATCCCAGTACACAATAAGCACAGTGATAAAATAAAAGATGTGTTTCATTGTCAGTAAACAATAATGATAATGTAGTGTCACATATAGCAGAATGGTGCTAAGCAATTCAGTGTGAATCCATTACTTGACTAAATTCACTTTATATAATTAAATGTATGATTGTGAAAATAATGCTTACATAATTAATTCCTTAAGAGTTTTAGTTTCTGTGATGTGTGCATGCTACATGATTCAATAATGTATGGTGACTGTTCTCTGGTTGTAGACCATAGAGAAATGACACTGTGAACGTGTGTATGAATGACAGAAAGAGAAGTGTACAGAGAGTCTTTGATGGATGAAGTAGAGTGACAGGATAGTATTAGAGGGAGAGGGGAGTACGGCTGGAGCTGAGTCTGTAATGCAATTCCCCTGTCAGACATCAGAATGTTTCCCACACACACACACACACACACACACACACACACACACACACACACACACACACACACACACACACACACACACACACACACACACACACACACACACACACACACACACACACACACGCAGAGTGTGTGGCATCGAGAAATCACATTATAGGTGTGTGCTGTACGTAGGTGATCTTGTTCTGACATATGATCATAATAGAAGGCTTAACAAACCAAGTGTGTCAGTAAACCACTTAAATCTATCGCTGCGAGATGTGATCAGAGCCCTAGTTTACCGTGCAGTTTGTCTAATGGTTCTGTGAACACGGGAGGAGATTTGTTCCAGCAACCCAGAAGCACAATCTGTGGATTTATGTATCAATCGAGTGACATGCGGATGCGGTTTTGAACTGCGAATTGCCTGCCCAATGACATTACTCATGGCTCTTATTCCAGAATGTATCCTGTCTCCCCATCTCTCTGTCACACAAACTAACATACAAACACACACACACACACACAGCTTGGCAGCCTTCAATTGGTCCCCATGGCGATCATTATTAGCTGCTTTCCATCTGTCTGTTGCTGAACTGTGCAAATACCCATGCCCATAGCCATGTGAAAATGGCTTTAAGAACACAGAGACAAACACACACACACACAAATGTAAAGTATGTTATCCCCCCTGTCTTCCCAGCATGACAAAGGCTGCTTAGCTTGTTACATAAATACGGCTGTTGTCTCTGCCAGACACTCACCATTCCACTAATCATTGACCTCATACCCTGACACAGCAAAACGACACCCACCAACAAATGCAATTGTAACAGACTGCATATGAATCCTTGTTTGAATCAGCCTCATATATATATCCCACTGGTAGCTATGATGTTATTTTTATCATCATTAGCAGACTGAATCAGATGGAATAAGATGCAGAAGGATGCCTGGTGACTAACAAGTGATTCAGACTCATCACATTGGGCTCTTTTTTTGTCTGTTCTGTTTTGTTTGTTTAAATATCAAAGTAAGAAGGTGCATAATCACAAGGTCAATCACAGATGATTATGTTTTTGAAGTGAACAGTTGCCAAAACTGTTAAGACATGAATTAGGAACAGGACAAAAAACAGAGATCGTTTTTGTTTACAAAGCCCTCTGCTCTTAGAACTCATTTTAGTTGAGTAATCAGTAATCATCAATTACAGACCTGAGTCTTCCACGATGGCCGTGCCCTTGAGGGTAGCCGTGGCTGTGGGACCTTCGGGGAACGGGCCTGTCCTCTTCATGCATGTGATGTAGCGAAGGCGAACGGGAATGGGAAGATCTGGAGCTGCCTGTACTCTGGAGACTGCTATCATGGATATCTCCATGACGGCTCTGACATAGAGCGCAAAAAGAAAAGACATATGCATGTTTAAAACTTTGTATCCGTGTTTAACATTTGGACCAAAACTAAAGATAAATTATATAATGTAAAATATTTTCCCAATAACACTTTACAATAAGGGAACATTAATTAACTGTTAATTAATGCTTTGTAAATGCTATTAATGGCTACTTTATGCTCATTAAGCATTAACTAACTGTTTTAACAAGTAGTTAATGACAAGTTAATGTTTAGTATGCATTTACTAAACATTATTTTAAAGTTAATTAATGTATCCGTTTTCCCTTTTTTTCCCCCCTTCTCTACTCCCTATTTCATGTTAAATGTGCACGCACACAATACAAATGCAGCCAACCCCCCCCTGAGAGCTTCACAGACTCCTTTCTTACCTCTCCAAGGTGGCTGAGCTGCTGGCCGAAAGCTGGCAGACTGCGCAGCGAGGGGACAGGGGAGTGACCCTGACGGCCGCGCATCTCTCTGGGGGCCTGACTGTGGAGGTGATCGTGATCTCCGTTCAGGTTGTTGTCACTGGCAGAGCGGAGCAAAGAGCGCGGCGAGGGCAGGGGGCCAGGCATCGCACGTCGACGGTTGGTGAAGGAAGGGGTCTCCCTGAAAGGCACTGAGAGGAGAAAAGGAAGAAAAAACACACGCAGGCCAAGAGCACCTCTTTACAGACTCAAACATGTGATGTGAAGCTACTGTAGCAAACAGAAGGAAAACAAAACTTTGATGGGGAAACGATTACAAATAATCCACACGTCTCAAAGTCTCACTCAGATTTGTTTTAAAGTTTTCAAAACTAGGTCGCACTAATCTGACAAACTGTACATAAACTTTACTCAAGGATCAAGAACTGGCATTGATCTGGTATTGATGGAACTGCACCAAAGCCATAGAGATGACATAATTGAACCTTATTAATTGTCTTATCAGTCTTATTTATTAACATACTTTGATATTGATCACTGCAGAACAAAGAACAAAATACAGACGAAGTAAAGCTGTTTAGGACTTTTTATAATGTGATAATTAGATTTTTACTTTATTGTTACTGTTTTACTTTGAATATAATATTATTATAAGAATATGAAAAAATTAACAACGTTTTAGTTATTATATATGTAAATTAACAGCGCATGGTCCAGGTAAAGTGTATCTATAGTGCAATGATGGAGTAGCAAATGTATTGTTTCTAAGGAATTCAACTATTATTTTAAACATCACATGTGATTCCTATTTTAACCTGTGTATTATATAATGGAGTATCACTATGTTGCCTTGTAAAACCTAAGGTGTTACATTCTGTCCACACTAGATGGCAGTGTTTTCCAGTATGTTCATGTCAGACAGAAACTACTCATCTCAGCAGGGATCCAACAAACGCTTAAAAACCCCTCTCCACATCCCTTACATTTCCATCATCACCATTTCTGCTTCCCCAACACCTCTATATATAAGCAGAAATCACTTTCCTTAATCTTCTCCACTATCCTCTCAGCCATTATTCAGTCTGACGTCTTCCCCACACCTACATTTACATTTAAATCTACAAAATACTGAGGCCTGGTGAAATACTAACACTGTTGTCAACTTACCAACATCTGATACTTTGTGGACCTTTATGATTTCAGCCAGATCAAAGTTTCCTGCTATAATAGCCACCTGAAGATAGGGGGGGGGGGGGGGGAGGGGGCATACGGGGAAGGGAATGGGGCAAACACATAGGTAAAGAAACGTTTTATTCAACTAACAAAACCAGTCACAATAATGTAACATGAATATCAATACAAATGGCTCACTCCCTCTCCTAATAAAGGTTTCTTGTATTTAGACATTTAGTCCTTTGTTGTGGCAGATGTGTAAAATCTTTATATTTGGCTATTTTCTGGACACCGTTTGGACCAGCCTGCCCCTTGTTCGAACAATTCACTTTGATCTACACAGGAAATTGTGTGACAGCGTCAATTTCACCCAGACGTCATCAATAAAGAAAGGCTGGAATTCAAACACAGACCACAATGATGAGCCAGCAAGGTGTGGGGGCCATTACATTGCTTACGTTTTTAATAGCAATCAACATATTCAATGTAGCAGCATCAGGCTGGTGTAAGACAGGTCAATCAATCCATTCAGGTCTGCAATGTTAAAAATGTAAGGTAGATAGTACACACACAGTGACATGCAGTGGGTCTTGGATGCCATACACATACCTGAAAGGAAGTCTGGCTGTTGTAGTTCTTTATCTCTTTATTGCCCCCCCGGAACAGGAGAACCCGTGCACAGCTATCCTGAATAACAACAGAAGTTAACAAGAACATTTAAGTATTTGGCTGGGACTTAAATGTTATTGTATTTTATTTTACCATGTGCAACTACAAGCAAATGTATACACACACACACGTGCACACACACACACACACACACGTGCACACAATATGGATCTTCTGTGGGTGCCATTTCCAAGTTTCTAATTGGTCTCTCTATTAGAGGTTGGTATATAAAGTGCAAGTCATGTGCTATGAAATGGAGTTGGGTTACACTGTTTGCACAGGTACAGACAGCATTTTAAATGTCACATCAGATAAAGTGCACCTAAGATCAACTCGCTGTGTGTTAACCAGTGCAGCAATATCACCGCCAAACGAGAGAGAAAAACCTTCAGACATTTACCTATTTTGTCAAGTCTGTCAATTAAAAAAAAAATCTTATAAAACCAATATACTATATAATTTGGGAATTATTTGGTTTTAAAAAGATGAATATCGAGTTAAATACAAATTAGTGCAATAGTTGATGCCAGAGGCAGCATAACAAGCAACTTATTGGATCACCTTCCAAAGAAACATACCTGCAAGCACTGGGCTTACACCAGAGGACTTTTAAAATACTTTGAAAAGACTGACACACTCTCACATCCAAAGACAATCAACTGATCAACTGCGCCAATACTCCGGCAAGATTCCTGTGATTTCAGTCCGACATTGGAAGATTGTCTGCGACTGTCAAATCGCGTGAAAAGTCGTGTAGTGTAAACCCAGCATTAGATGACAGTTTTAGAGTGACTTGGAAAGAGGAAGCTCTGGTGGCAGTGTAAAATGTGGTTATTTCTTCAACCTGCTTAACAAGATTATGTAGGTTTGGGTCGAATATAGGGGTGATTGAATTGACATTATTGATAAGGTTATTAAAGGAATCATTCTGTTGCTCTGCAAAAATTAGCTAAAACTTCAAACTGTCTCTTGGCAATGCATTCGTTTTGTATTGCATTCAATTAACATTAAAACAAGTTAGCAGTGTGAAAATACATGTCGATATAAATCGTTAGTCTCCAAATTCTAATTTATACCAGCATACAAAGAGGAAAAAAAATAAAACAGAGAAATGGACAGGCCTTACAAAAATACCCAAACATGCTCTCTACACCTACACTCTTAGCATGGAAGTGTGCTTGGTAAGATCATTGTGATCATACAAGGTAACAAAAGTAGAGCCTATTGGCAAAGAAAAGGCTAAAGTTAAAAACTAAAATAAAGGTGTGTATTAAAACATAGGCTAAAGTTACTTTAGTTACTCAAAGAAACCCATTACAAGGAGCACAAACCCAACTTCTCCATTAGTTCTCAAACATACGTTCTCACTCTTGTGTGTCAGAATATTGACACATTTGTTTCTGTGTGTAAATGAGCACAGGTCCCTCTGGCTAAACAAGTCCAATTGTAGATTGATGGACATGGTCATGTGTGCATGTGCTGGCTGGCTGGGGATCAATATGTAATTTAACACATACCAGAACTAACAGGAGTAGCCTATCAGCACAATGACTCACTCCAGAGACTCCTGTCACCACTGACTTAAACATTTAGGGAAATGCACACAGATTAATTGAACATGTGTTTCAGTTAGTAACATTCATGTAACTTTACCATTCAAACAGGGTGAACACTTTTAAATGACACAAGATAGTATTCTGTATGAGGCTAACACTTATGCACCGGAGCACCCTCTTCTGGTAAAACACATAGATGGTAGCTATGTGGTTGCTGTGCCCTGGTTCTGCCCTGCTCTGAACGGTGCAGGCAGTAAAATGACTATGGGGTCAAGTCAACTGGACACAGACAACCTACAGAAACCTGTAAAGTAAATGTAAACAATGGATGAATAAAGGGTATTTTATATGGAGCAGGTGTTTTGAATAATGCACAACTATAACTAGTGCTGCTAGTAGCCTATACAACTACTTAGGGTCTAAACATTCTAAAAACCTATATAGATAAACACCTACGGCTGTTAACTTAGCTAATTGCTAACCACCCATATATTATGCAATTGCTTAACACACACACACACACACACAAACGCACACGCACACACACACAAACGCACACGCTTTTCAGTGAAAAATACTCACAAATGATTATCATTTTCAAATGAATTCAGTCAAAATGTTAGGAGCTAACTGTGCCTGAGCTTCTACAGTATGTTTTATTCAGACGGATATATGAGTGCATGTGCAAACGTACATGTATCTGTACTTCGTGTTGGTGTTAAAACAACAAAGGGGCAAATCTTCTCAATGAGGTTGGTCTTTCTTGGTTGGGTCAGATTCCTACCTATTTGAAGACACATTGTAGTTCATCAACCTCCTCTTGGAACCATTTTCTGCACATATATCTTTTAACATACTGTACATACCTATATGACATGTCGAATATCTTTCATCATAATTTGATCATATTGTGAATTGTTTTGGTTGGTTTTCTCTCTTTTGAACGTGTATTGTATGTATGTCTCTCCTAGGAAAGGGATCCCTCCTCTGTTGCTCTAGCTGAGGTTTAATAAATTGTTCCCCTCATAAAAGGATTTTTTGGGCGAGTTTTTCATTATTCAAATGGAGGGCCTAAGGACACAGGGTGTTGTGTGCTGTGCTGATTATAAATCCCCTTGACGCAAATGTGTGCTGTATGATACTGGAGAATATAAATAAAATTGACATGACTTCACTTGACTCCAGTTATGTTGAGGGCTAAGATGTATGACGGTCACTTTTCTTCTGAATACTGATACTTGCTGGTTACTGTTACAGGCAGGGACAATCTGGCACACCTGAATCTCTCCAGTTAAATCATGCATTAACCTTGTCCTAGTGTATCTGTGTCTGTCATCAATGTTAAGACGCATTACCTTCTTTAACAAACCTCTCAACAGCTGAATTCTTGAATGTGTGCCTCTAAGAGATAGTCTGCACTTGTTTTGCACATAGCTTACACAGACATGCTCACACACAGAGAGGCCAATTACAGTTTGGGCCATCTGTCTTGTTTCTCTCCAAGGACTTCTATAGGAATTCATTAAGAAGAACATTCCAGTAGTCCTCTCCTCACCATGGTTTGCTAGATGTGATTACATTGGCTACATAGGAATACATCATTGTGAGCTAAGCTAAGTGCTTTATAGTAATGACATTGGTCAGTCATGTGTAAAGAATGTGACAGATGGTAACTCTCACAGCCATGTTTATACATCTGAGGATTCAATCCCTCATAAGAATTGAAGGAGCAAATTTGGCATCCTCCGGTGAATTTAGAATTTTTTTTACATGGATTTTTTAAACCAGAGTGAAAATGATACTTTGGTGCATTTTCTATTTAGTCTGGTTTAGTTTCATAGTGGGCAAATGTAGGCCGACCAAATAAAGAATTCATTTGCCAAGGTGCGTGTTTGAAAGATACTCGCAAAGTTCTTTGTTATCGGTCAGACAATTGACATTGGAAAATATAAATAGGGAAATATAATATATTTTCTTTTTGCTTTGACCACTGATCTTATGCATGCATAAATCCATTATCATGTCAAATTACTTTCTATGTCTAATTCTAATTACTTTTACAGTATTGTTTTTGTTCAGCA
>NC_137234.1:22996724-23128650 GCF_949987685.1 Ammodytes marinus | reverse complement strand
CATTGCATAATGCAAGACACTTTGAGCAAGACACTGAAGCCCCAGCAGGTTCAATGCTGTAACATTGTGACTGCTCCTTCACCCATTGGGGGACAAGGACAAAAGCTTAGATGCTTATATATTTTTTACTCATACACAAATACTACAACTCACATATACAGACAGAACAATGCACACGCCAAAACTGAGCATTGACTCTGGATTATTCAGAACAACTGCAATGATATTGTTTGTGAATATTTACTGCAAGCATTTCTGGGTCATTCTTCATAGAAGAATTGTATGTGACATATACAGTATTGTGAAGGTATGCTTAGGTTTTATCAACTAAAACTCATGGTTGAGGTAGGGAAAGATTATTATCAGAGTTCATTATTCAAGGGTTTTCAACAGTCTTTGCTGTTGAATGTAAACACATCAAACGGCCATTTACCTCCCTTTGCTTTGCTAAGCTGCCCTGCAATGTGAATATGACACTTCTGTCTGCTAAACTGTGCAATAAGAATGCCATTCCACAGAAGACTTACGCATCTCCACTCTGCAAGCACACAAACCCCAGTATTCATGTTTTAGATGAGGTACCTGGTTGTAGAGAGCACACACATGCAGGGCGGTGTTTCCAGATGCATTCTGCGCGCTCATGTCAGCTCCGTAGAACAGCAGATGCTCCAGGTGTTGCACGTGGCCATAGCGGCATGCCTACAATGACAGAATTACACATTTAATCTTTTTACAAAAAAAAAAAAAACGTTTTACTTAGAAGGCCAAAAGAACAGTTTTTTTTTAGAAAAGCATGTGAGCAGGACATTATTTGTTTAAATTAAGATAAACAATAAATAAGGCGTGTAAAAATGGGACATGTTTGGATTTTAACCAGGGATGTAATGGGTATATGCAAACTTAGCCAAATTAATCAACAGTACATTGTGATTTTGTAAGATGACCAATCACAATGAAGTTTGGCTGCAGCCTCCTTCGCGCTCTGCCTGTTTGGCCGAAACCAGACCAGACCATGTGCAGTATATTAGGGCTGTCAAATCAACGTGTTAATTTCGATTAATTAATCACAGAAAAATTAACGTGATTAAAAAAAATTATGCAGATTAATCGCACTTCTATATTGCCTTTTGACCCGGTGCAAAAGTGGTGAGGCGATAGCGGAGCTGCACCTGTAGCTTGCGGACACGGCCCACACGGGATTAAAGAGTAAAGAAAGAAGCAGGGGAAAGGGGCCGAGGGCTCTATGGATATGTTATGGGCTGCTCCGGGCAAATAAGCATGAAGGTAGGAATACGTCATATGTTATTCTCCGCAGTGTCTGTGCATTATTGATTTAGTGGGTGCCTAATTAACAATGTAGGTTCAAAACAGTATCTCTCAATCTTCCTCCGTGTCTCACTTTTGTTTGCTAGCTGCGATCGACACCCGCCCCCTCTCACTCTTCCTAGCATATGCCTGTCTTTTTTTCCTCCTTTGTGTGTGTTTGTGTGTGTCTGCGTGTGTCAATATTTTTGGCTATGAGTAGGACGGTGAATGTGTTGGCATAGGCTATGCGCACCGCACCTGTGGCAGTGCAGCGTTGTCTGTTGTGGGAGATAGACAGTCGTCATTTAGCCTGCTTGTTTTTTTTGTGTTTTTTTTTCGGCGCTAGTAGTTCCTAAATTTATTTCATGTAGAAACCTGGCTGAGAGGAGGAGACAGAAGTTACGAGAGATGGGGGGAGATAGATAGAGAGAGAGAGAGAGAGCGAGAGCGAGAGCGAGAGAGAGAGAGAGAGAGACGAACGGTAGCCTACAGTTGTTTATAAACAGACATAAAAGTGTCATATAAGTATGCGATTAATTTAGATTAATTAATCACAGAGCCTGTAATTAAATTAGATACATTTTTTTAATCGCTTGACAGCCCTAGTATATATACAGAATATATAGCTATATAATCATATTTTTTTATATACATTTTTTTACATAACCTACCTCTTTCCTTTGACACAAAATGCAGTTAAAGCAGTGATTATAGAGAAATATTTGTATTATGTTTAAATAAATACAAGAAGAAAATCAAATGCATGTTCATACATTTCACATATCCAGTGATTGTAACGAAAACTAAAGCATGTTAAACTATTGAATCTTTTCCTTTGGATAATTTTCCTCACTCATGTTGTTGATAGTCTCTAAAAGCAAGAGAAACCCCTATTTGATTTGGATTAACTGAGGCTAAATGTAAATCTAAGAGCTACAACTATACTGAAGCCCCTCTTGTCAGCTACTGTGTTTCACATAACTGGGAGGAATAAACTTGTCATCTAATCTCACTGTATCTCATCTCTCTCTCTTTTTTCCCCTGTTACTCTGTGTTTTCATCCTTTTTCATTGACAGAGAAGCAACACCAACTTTAAACAGCAATTGTTTTCTCCCTCTGGTCTGTCTCACTAAGAGTGTGTGACAGCAATGAGATGGTGTGCAAAGGATGCTGGGATTGTTGTTGGTTATCAGACCCACAACAGTATGTCGTGCTGTGAACGATATATATAACTACTGTAGAATACTAATGCTAGAAAGGACAAAGAAAAAGGGAGAGACTAGAAGGAGGTGAAAAAAAGGAAAGAGGGAGAGAATGTGAAGGGCTGAAGGACTACTAGATGCACTGTAATGTATTAACAAAGACACTATGATTGGCTTGCTTTAGGGAAAGTGAAATGGAGGACAGGTATGGTGTGTAATGGAAACTAATGTAAATTTAGACTTTTGGTTCATGTTGTGTTTTTCAACCTTTATCTCCTCCTCTGAGTTTAGCTCAGAACTCATAATAAAAATGACAGCAAAACAAGTTTTGAAATGTTATTTGCAGAGTTGGGTTTCATCTTTCAATCACTCTAAATTAGTTTTCATATATACAGTGGCAACAAATAAATAAATATTGATGATTGTTTATTTAGCATTGTATTAGCCTGATTTTCATAATCTCATTACAACTAAGTATTCTGAATTAATTAATATTCAGTGTCAGTAACAAGTGCGTAAGCCTCAATTATGTTTGCAGACCAGGGCATATGATATCTTGAATTATGTGTGAACATTTCAAACAATATGCCTCTGTCAAGAACCTTTTTGTACAATTAACACACACTACACAATTCCATGTATCAGTGGTGGTTTTCCAAACATACATGTATGTAAGCTTCCAATTCACATAGCTACATTTGTAGAAAAATTTATATTTTTTTTAAATAATTTAAATTTTTGGATATACAGTTGAAAATGCAGATTGACTGAAAATCTGCCATATTGGTCAATTTCCAATCCTTTGGACTTGGAAAAAAGCTTTCCAAGCCTGAGCTTCTCCCCAAGGGGTTCGACCACAACAAAGGACATTTTCAAGCTAAGGAAAGACTGTTCTGTGTGTGTGTGTGTGTGTGTGTGTGTGTGTGTGTGTGTGTGTGTGTGTGTGTGTGTGTGTGTGTGTGTGTGTGTGTGAGAGTGTGTGTGAGAGTGTGTGTGAGAGTGTGTGTGTGTGTGTGTGTGTGTGTGTGTGTGTGTGTGTGTGTGTGTGTGTGTGTGTGTGTGTGTGTGTGTGTGTGTGCGTGTGTGCGGGTGGGCGTGCGTGTGTGTGTGTGTGTGTGTTGTACCTGGTGTATCTCCTGCCAGCCATTCTCATCCACACAGCCAACCTGTGCATGGTCATGCAGCAGCAGCTCACAGCAGTAAGGGTCTCCTCCTACCATGGAGCTGTGGTAGAGAGGAGTCAACCCTCTACTGTCTTTATAGTCAGGTGATGCACCCAAGTCCAACAGCGTCTAGTGGGAATAGAATAAGGTGAGGGGTTGTATAGTGTAACAATTAACAATAGGTAAATGCTGTCTCAAGAAGAAAAACAATCCAGAAACCTTAGCAAAGTAATCATTCTACCAGTGGTACTAATCACATCTCTTAATCTTAATCCACACAGTATATCTCCTCAAGTGTCATATTATGAGCATGCTTGTATTGTAGGACATGTATAAAATATTTGTAATTACAGATGCCATAACAGATCATATTTGAAGAAATAAGCAGTAGAATGACGTTTTGAAAATGTACTATACCAACAGCAGAAACAAAAGCTTATGTATGTTACAAAGCCCAGTGACATTGAATATTTGGACAATGACTGAGCGGAAATAAACAACTCCGATATCAACAGTTCTGGTTAAACAGGGAATTCATTATATGACTCATTTAAACCCTTTAATTTCAAGCCCCCTCAAACCAGACACATGCAAGGCCATTCAGTGAATATGTCAGCCCATTCAAAGAGGGAATGTTAGGCCTCACATATTTAGTAATTGCTCAAGTACCCCCTGTTATCAATCGCCTAAGCACTAGTTGCCAGAGACTGCCTGTACGCAAACAGGGCAGAGAGCTGTCACTCAAGAGATTGCGCCAATACATTTTAACCTCAGATAAAATAAAAACTAGCGTGGTCCGAAAAAATTCACCCCTCAGTGTTGTCATGGAGATATGACCTAAACATACAGACTAAAATGGTGTTGTGGCCCAGGCTGTAAATAGGTTTAAAAAGACTTTGAAAACGGCCTGTCTAACAAGTGAGTCAAAGAAAAACGGCTCGGTCTTAGCACCACCCCTAGTGGCACTTCCGGTTACTACAGTTGTGGTCACTTCCTTATTGGATGCAGGTAAAAATCGCTGAGGTTGGGGCTTGGTTTTTGTGTGTGTCTTATACTCACTATAAGTGCTGTATGGTTCTTGCTGCGCACAGACTTGTGTAGGGCAGTGATGCCATCTTTTGTTCTGAAGTCCAGATGCGCCCCTCCACTCTTCAGCACCTTGATTAGGTCTGCACATCCCTCCAACTGTGCTGTCAATGTCAGAGGGCATTCTGGAGGAAACATAGGACGAGCCAGCAAACTATATCAAAACTTCATGTATGTATTTTCAGTGAAATCATGCATGTCTCTTAGAAAATGAACACACAACAGTTATAGCTGTCAATAGTTGGTCACAAAAGTGCCCAGTGCAGTGGGTACCATTTAAGTGACTTTGCATTTGCGTAACTATCCTGGCTGTTGTGATTTGCACCCTTTGATCTCCCTTACAGTAAGTGGCTGCTTCCTGTTGGTGTTAAACCAACTTACTGTTATATTCCCCTCGCTTCACAATCCCTCTGTCAGACTACAGGTCACCCAACAGGGAAATCTCCTTTATGGCTGAACAAACATTTGCATAAATGTGAGAAGATTAGCAAAGGAAGTAATCCAGCTTTCCCCAGCATGCAGAAGGCTTATTTCAGAAAATCCATTTTGTGAAAAATGTCTGTATTCACCAAAGTCATTTTGTGGTGAATACAGACAATGTAACAGAGACAAAGAGAGAGAGAAAGCACAAGAGGAAAAAACAAAGCCAGGTGGGAAAAAAGACAATTCATTTATAAGAGCAGGGTGGGGATAGCCTGGAATTCCAGACCCATATCTAGAACGATTGAGGGTCTGGCCACGATCAATAGTAATTCCCAACTCAAGGGGCGGCTCCTACGTGTGCATTTCAAATGCCACTGCATGCAATTGGATAGCACTACAACCAATCAGATCAATGAACAAGGTGACGTATAAACCCTGTTCGTTTAGCAAACAGCGGGATTAACTGTTAAATTAAACTTTTGCCGTGGTCGGTCGGCAAAACAGATCATTCCTCTTACTTGCTAATGAAAGATTTGAGTGTCGTCTTCCAAATCGTAAGGGTCGAGGCCAAAGCCGTCTCAAACTCAAACAACATATCCGCACTCGATGTTTACTATCACGGCTTCAACACCACATGCGTCATCCGGTTACGTCCGCCCCTGAGCACCATACATAGGGCTCTGGCCCGCCCATATCAGATAGAACCAATTGAAACGTAGCTCAGGATTTCTTGACATATTTCACAAGCTTCAATGGAGAGTGTCAAGACCAACAGGCGCATCAAATTTAATATGCCAGCGCCTAGCGGCAGGTCTGGATTTCCAGGCTAGGTTGGGGATATTTCTTAGAACAGAATTTCTCACCTCCTGTGTCTGGGTCATGGAAGTTGGGGTCCAGCCCTCTTTCCAGGAACCTTGAGACCTTTTCAATGTTCCTCAGCTGCACATACTCCATAAACTTCTTCAGGTTTGCCTAATGGAGGGAGAAGAGGGAGCGGGGAGAGGGGGAAGAAGAGGAAGAGAGCAGTGATTGGGTGATGCCAGACTCATGTGGATGGGGGTGTTCAATAATGCAGTTCATAGATGAAAGCTAACGCTGCTCTCTCCTTTTGAGTTTGAGGGTTTTATTTCTACACTGTCATGCCAAGCAAATGGAGCATCATGTGCAGTAGATATATAAGCTACAGTATAATGGTCTAGGAAAGCCAGGGAAGAGCTGGAAAGTAACACTGAAATGCTGACCTTCCCTTTGGAGATTAGTGTAAGGTGATTGAGATCCGGAGGCTGAGCACATTCTAAGGTTATATTATCGTACAGTACCTGAGGGCAACACTTTCACACCATTTAGTATAACATTGATGTTTGAAAACAATTTTTCCTACATTTCAATACACACATGCTAGACACACACAAATCCACCTAATTTCTTCTGTGACTCATGATTAAAATTATTCATCACCTCTGTTAATTGGTGTAGAGTACGGAGTGAAAATATGAAGCTATGTGAAAGGAACCAGCACTTATCCTTCCTAATAGATTGCTATAGCCTGAAGAATCCTGATAACAATCCATCTAGAAATATCTTTGAAGATCAATTATTAAAATGAATTTTACTACACTATAATTTTTAATATGGCACAAATAAAATGTTAAAGGAAACTTGGAGGATGGTATAATATGTATCCTAAGGATGCAATTACAGAGTATAACACAATATTACATAATGTGCCGTATCCCAGCTGAGCTTTACAGAGAACTTCATTACTATTGCATCTCTCAAGGTTTCCCAGCCCGAGTCATTATGTAACATCCACATGTGCTAAAGCCTCAACACACACACACACACACACACAACCACTACCACATTTTGAACAACTTAATTACTTAGCAAAATTTGATATAAAAAATGTAAACACATACAAACAAACATGCGAGAGGAAAGCAAGCGAAATGAAGAAGCTGGTCTGACACTCACCATGTTTGGCATCAGATACTATATATCCTTCCTTGTGAAAAGTCACACTCTACAACACCTGCAAAATTTCATATCACACTCCCCCCCTTCCCTTCACACGTAGACATCTGCATCCCGTTTGCCTTTACAAGCCTGTCTTTTGCTCACACACACCACACCGACACGATGCGAGACGCTGCCGTGTGCTACTCTAGCCATCTCCTAGTCAATCTGTGAGTGAGAAATTCACTTTGGCTTTTTCCTTTTTATTGTAGCTGTTTTGTGAGGCAGTTGTTATGGTGATGTGATACAAGGACAGCTCTGGCAGCCAATGTACACATGAGTGGGGAGAGCATTGAAGTTGTGTTTGTGAGGGTATGAGCCTGAAAGCGCGAGTGTCATGCATCATGTCTGGGATAATGCACCGAATAGGCACGGGAAAGATTAGCCACTAATCAGCTTGATGTGATGTTTGATAGAAAGAAGTTGTTTTATCTGCTTTGGTGAGGGTCTTCATACACTCAAAACGTTTTATCCCTCGCACAATCTTTTTCTCTGTGTTGCACACGCTCATGTGCAAAGACACAAATAGCGTTATTTCCAAATCACAGAGACATACTGGCAATTGTCTAAATATTCTGCAATCATTCAAATGAGAATGACAACAAAAATATGTAATATCTGCTAGTTAATCATTGATCAAAAGATACTTTCATAGTATCATACACAATTTAATGAAATATGAAATAAAAGTTAAATACGAATGAACCCTAATTGTATCTACATTCCATCCCCATTCATCCAAGTTTTGTCAAATATCCAATTTCAAGCTCAAAAACATTTCCATAATTGCCCCAATTTTATTCTTTGAAAATATCTAAAATCCGCCAAACTCAAATCTCTTCAGCTCTTTTATGCCCCATCCTTTGATACTGTAATTCTCTTTTTCACTGACCTACTCAAAAACTCCTTGTCATGTTCCCAGCTTGAACAAAATGTATTGGAAAAGTCTACTGCTGGTACAGAGTGCGGCACATTAATTAATTAAATTAATTACTGTTATTGGCATCAAACCAATAGTAGATGGGTCTATCTTGAGCGTTTTCATTTTCATTCATCTCTCAAGTATTGTATTCCACTGAGAATGATTGGCAATGATAAAATGATCCTCCACATAATGTCCTGCTTCTAAAATAAAATAAAGTAAAGCATAAAAAATCTGTAGTACCATAGTTTGTTCGCATTTCATTCATTAATTTGCTTTCGTACTATCACAGATAGAAAAATCTCCTCAGTCAGACACTCTGACGCACAGGGCAATAATAAAGCAGCACATCTTTCTTATTTTGGCAGATTCAGGGGCAGACAGTTGCCATCTTGTTTCACTAGCCATTCAATAATGATTACCAATACAGCAGGGAACCCTCATTCCTCTGTCACGTTTAAACAGTGCTCACAACATGAAGCTCATCTCATCTCTTAATGCTTAGTCCCACATCGTCTCACCTCAACTGCTCCTAGAATCTCACACTTAATTGCACACGATAAGTGTTGTGGTCTGGTGTTGTAACAGTGACAGTACTATATTTTAGATGTATTACAAAGGGAAAAGAAAATGGCATGTTTGCACAGACAAAATGGATGATGCACCAAAACTGCTGGAAAAATGCACAAGCTCATGATTACATTTCCACACAACTTATTTAAACAACCAGCAAATGCCCCATTACTAGCAACTGGTCGAAAATGCCATGTGATTAGTGGTTTCCTCCTATTATCACTCTTTCTTGCATCTGTCATCATTTATGAATGTATTATTCTATCTCAGAGCCAGCTCAAGGTTTGATGGCTTTGCCAGAAAGAATTATTAAACAGAACACAATGAGTCTATTACAGATACAGACTCATTAGTACACAGCAGTTCGACTGGAGGTCTATGCGGCTTCTGTACATTCACTCCTGTAACCCTGCTAGAAAAGGAAAAAAGAAAGGGAAGACAAAGAAAGAAAGGGGGGGATAAAGTGAGAAGGGATGGGAAACAAATGAAAGATTGTGTTTCATCTTTGTGCTGCAGAGCAAGAAACAGCAACAATAATCAACTCCTAGAATCTATGGCAATTTCCCAACTTGTCAAACCAAGTACGATTCCTTCAGATTCAGTTTGAGGTAAACAGTGTCCTCGTCTGCTCCTCTTATGATTAGAACATTTTTCTCTCGGAGGCTTCAAATATTTCTCCTATGTAAATGAGGAAGTATATAAGTCTGCTAAAATATGTTAAATATGGATTATTGACAAAAAAATAATAAGAAATTTGGAATGAAATACAGCACATCGACTATTGTTAATATTAAAAACAACACTTCACTAGCTCGTATAACGGACCTCAGCTGATTATTTAGCAAGCAGACAGGGTTTAGGCACCTTATGTTATTAAAAGACAGCTTTGTTATTCATAAGTTACATTTAAGATTTTAGAATAGCTAGGAATTGTCAAGAGAGTTACACTTGAAGGACTTCGGACACCTGACAAATTCAGGATTCTGAGTTTCTCGTCTCTAGTACCACTATAGGGGGATAATCTACCGCTCCCCGATAAAAGCCTGGATAGAGAAACCACGCCTCCCCTTGCTGACTTCCCTGCCTCCTTGTATCAATGTGGCTCCCTTAGTTTGTAAAGTGTTTTTAGCATTTCTTCATAGAACGACGTGTACATCCTTAATGTCCTAGACAGTAACTCATGTGCATCTATACCTATATTCTAAAATACCGGCTATTTGGTATGGTAGAAAAAGATTTAGGATGTCCTAGTTATTGTGCTCAGATGTGGCATGCTTTCAAATTCCCCGGATATATCGGGGATATATAAGCAAGAGACAAGTTCAAGGTGCGATGTTATGATGAAATAAGTAAAGGTATGTCCCAATTGTATGCCTAATGCATGATGATTACTAGATAATGTTATGAGCAGCTGTAATATGTAGAATATAATACAATACATTTGGAATGCAGCCTATGATCCATACAGTGTGTATGTATTTGTCAGACACGTTTATTGCCCTATATTTACACTCATTACCACATGGACACATAGCCTTTGGTCCCTCCCAGCTGGCCTGCAGTACGCAGTGACATGGATGAGTAGTAATTACAATGCTCACAAACATGATGCTTATTCAGGAGGTTCATATATTGGCATAATCACACAGGGCCTCACAATCACAAGCACCACAGGAAAACTGAGCTGAACTGTTCATCACTGTAAAATGCACATGATACACTGCAATGTGGGAAATTTAGCTTATGAATAGTCATACATTGTATCAGCACTTCCAAATGATACAGTATACGAAAAAATGTTGTCTTTAACTTGCACTGTTATGCCCTGCACCATTCCTTGTCTTGTCGTGTCTATTACTGTTTACTTATTTTTCTTGTATTTGTTTGCAACTTAGTCCGTACAAAACATAATTTGGTTCACTCTAAACTCTGTTTATGGTCAATGACAATAAAAGCAGTTGAAGTTGATAATGCTTTAATGGCTAAAGGCAATAGCCAGCACAGTGGGTCATGGCATGGGCATGGCTCAGCAGGGGGACCGTCATGACATGGGCATAATACTGTGTGTGCACAGCCTTGACAGTTGGGAAAGAGCAAGAGGCCTCAAGAGGACATGGAAGTGATGCTTCACCCCGTCAACCCACTGCCCTGCTGTCAGTTCCATCCCCATAACAGATTTGTTATTGTGAAGACAAGCATATGGTTACGGTCAAAGATATTCTCACATTCCCATAAGGTTCTATGCCTACTTGTGACATGTGTTTAAAGTCCATGAGAAGGAGTATGGACCTACAGCATTGTGCAGTGAAGTTAGCTATTCAATTGAGTAATCCCTGATATATAGCAAAAAAGTAGTATATTCAATTATTACTGATTTTATTGTAGCTACAGCATCTGAGTCATATGGGGCTAACATTATGCTGTCACCTCATCAGGTACAGCCTGTCAGCTTCAAGCTCTTATATGTGTGTAGTGAAGCCTGTTCTGTTGCCAGGTGCCTCGTCTATTCAGCCTGTCGGACATAGATGTGGAAAACAATTGGTGACACTGACTGATAGTCGTATAAATCAAACCCAACAGTGTCACTGATGAGCAAAACAGCCAAAACTGTTGTGGTCAATTTGATTAAATTAACTACTTGCACGCTAATTCCGTTAATTAAAGAAAATATATACAAAGTTCTGTTTGTGTATACAATGTAATATTTCAAATTATAATCATCATAGATGGGGCTGAGATGCAGGCAGTGTGCATTATTACAAGCCTACCAAAACCATTAGCTAACAACGTTTCATTGCGTTAAATAGAGTTACTTACTACAGCCACGACAGAAAAACTCAAACACACTTTTCAGGTCAGAGTGTTCCTGATACTGTGCCTGTCTTTGTTTTGTTGACAGCCACTTATATAAACGGCTGGAATGAGAGTGGGCAGGCCTTGACCCCCATCTCCCAGATGCTTTGTACCAATGCCGACCTGCTGTAGGGGCACTGCATTTTAATTAGACACACTAACCGAGAGAGGCACAACTCCCTGGATGATCACATACAGAATCCAGATACACTTTCATACCCCCAGTCATACAACAGCTTGTAACAGCAGTAAGAAACCTATGACTGTTTTGTGTTGTTATTTCACGTGTGCCATATTTCCTTATTGTTTTATCGTAAATAAACATAAAAAGTGACAATACAAGTGAGATGCATCATGTACAGATACTAAGTTGCACATACAATCCTTTGGAAAAACATCAAAACAAAAGTTGTGAGTAGATACTGTACAGTGGTCCGCTGCATCTTCCATTTGACTCAGGATTCACTATCAAAACAGAGGCTTTTATTTTTATACCACTTTTAAAGGAAAAAAATCAGGAAAAAGGTTAGCTAGTTTTATTTGTAAGTTTGTTGTATAATTCATGGATTTACTGCAGAGTATGAAGGTCTAGAAGCATGTTCCCATTAAAAATGAAACACAATGACTTGGTGTGGCAGAAGCAAAAGGAAATGGGGTCATGTATAGGGAAAGAAGAGATGAGGGTAGTGCAAAGACGTGACAGAGGAAGAGGTTGAGGGTAAGAAATAAGAGTACAGTCGAGCAGCAATCTATTTACAGCAAATACAAGGTAGAGTAACTCTTGTGATAGAAAGGTAGTACACTGTGGAGTTGTTGCAATATTGAAATTTACTACTGTAACAATGGAAGCTTAATCTATTTGATTCCCATTCCTAAAGTCAGTATATTTTTGGGCAAAGGCAAAGTTGACATTAGGTCTGTTCAGTTTAGGGTAACAGTGTTTTTTTCCCTTTCGTCTTTTCAGACCATGCAAGGTTAAAGTAAGGACAATTTTTTTTGTGTGTGTGTGTGTGTGTGTGTGTGTGCGTGCGTGCGTGCGTGTGTGTGTGGATCAATAAGGGTCAACACACTCTGGCAAACAACGAGTTTTAGTTATTTGGTTTCGGTCTGCCTGATTCCAGACCTTATTTTTGCTGACAATTGTTCAATCTCACTGACAGTGAGCCAATGCTATTACCGCAAAGGAGGGTCCTAACAAAACAGCTGTACACAAAGCACTATCACCCACATTTTCTGGGTTGTTAATCTAGGCTGAATAGGTAAAACTGTTCATTTAACAGTGTGTCTGTGTATCTTTCAATCAAGTGTGTGATGGTGTCTAAAACAGCCTCTGTCAAGTCATTGAATGTTAGCCTTGAACACGTCGGACGATCAACATCTGATGATCATCAATAAACGATTGCAATGTAAAATCCAGTTGGTGCATCAAACCAAACACTTATGCAAAATGACAAGCTCTTTCTCTTAACAATTCCAATTTCTACAGCTACTCTACTACTACTCTACTCTACAGCTGTCAATACTTTTTGTGTATAAAGTATTCATTTTTCCGATCAAAAAGTTGCAGTGCAGGGCTGCAACTGACGATTATTTTGATAATCGATTAATCTGTCGATTATTTTCTCGATTAACCTCCTGAATAAGCATCATGTTTGTGAGCATTGTAATTACTACTCATCCATGTCACTGCGTACTGCAGGCCAGCTGGGAGGGACCAAAGGCTATGTGTCCATAGACGGGAAGAAGACGGGCTGAAATCGGGTCGGATGACCACCTTATACCAAACGACTGAGATAACGGGCGCGCGCCACAACTCCAGCACGACTTCTGTGACTTCAGTCCAACATTGGAAGATTGTCTGCGACAAATCGTAAAATCGCGTGAAAAGTTGTGTAGTGTAAACCCAGCATAAATTGACTATTGCTGCAATCCTCCACAAGGGAGCAGCTACAGGGACATGTTCTAAACCTTTAGCAGATGAGTGTTTGATACTCCAAACAAAGGTTTTTGAAGGAGAAATCACCTTGAAAAAAATGATAATACTGGTTCATGTTCAAAAGTGTACCACACAGTCACACACACAGGCAGAGAGCATGTTTAATATTACTGGTGGATTTAGTAAAGCTGTGTAATAAAAGAATATATTAATTAACCGTATTTGAATGTGGGTGTTTTAAAGAAACAGAGCTGTTGCGTATTGCTTCATGCCTGTTACAACACGTTTGTGTTTCTTTGTGTTTTAGCTGTGTGTGTCTAAGCCTTTCTACCTCTATCTATGTCGGTTTGGATCTGAGACTGCAGTACATTTGTCTGAAGAAACGGGGGCTTAGCAATCTTCAATATCCATACCTAACAGGCTTAAAGTGTAATACTCTCAGCTACAAAAAGACCAACATAATGTATGACAGAGTAGTGACTTGATCCCAAGGAATAGGATTTTCTATAAGTCTTCAACCTTTACTGTTTAGCAGCGGGAAGAAATTGAGCTCAGAGGCAGACCAGCAACATGAGAAAATACTGTGGGCTTGACGATTAATTATTGGACTCATTCACCTAAATCAGACACAGGCATGACAAACACACACACACACAAATCATGCATGAACAATAGAAAACGAAAATTCCCCAGAACTCAGATAGTTATAGATTCATGGTCAATTATGTGTTATATGCTGTTGTTATACAGTAGTAACACATCATTGACCATAAACGTCTCTGCATAACATGTGATTCAATTTTACAGCATTCTTGTGAAGATGTATAAAGAACTCCAATCTATTAGCTTGTGTGGTTCACAAGACACATTTATTGCGTATTAATTGTAATTGGTGTGGATGCACCATAAGGTGTTTACCGTTTTTTTTTTAGATCAAGTATTGTAGACACTCCTTTAATGGATATTTCTTTCTGTCTGTCTTGTGGGGTTCCTTATCTTTGTATTTATGTTTTTAAAGGGTAGTAGGAAGCAGATAAAGGAAAACAAGAAAAAGAGACAAAGCAAGAGAAACAAAAACGCCTCTCTGCATTCTATCCTAAAGCCAGTCTTTACCTGGCCCCAGGCCATCTGCTGACAAAGCGTGCACATGCCAGTATGGTTACACTATTATTTGGGTTATCTCTGTTTTCAAACCATATATTGTGTATATATTTTGAGACACAATGAGACAAATATACTAATCAGATGCAAACCCTATAACATGGAACATATGAAAGCAGTCTTTACTAAATGCTCATTTAATGTTATCAGTCATTTGATATAACATATGTCATTCATCGATAAAACTGTATTCTTAAAAAATCTATTTAATTAATACACACATGTCTAAATTGAGGTCCGAACTGAATTTAAGAGATGCTTCAAAAACCTAACACACATGATTTACGTCACAACCAGCTGAACAATGGCAACTACTGTAAATGTCAAGCAAAACACTTTGAAAAGGAAGTCAAGAAAATTCAAAGCTGGCAGACCATTTTTTCACTAAACAGGTTTTTTCTAAGGTTATCTTAATTAAATATGTCACAGTGTCAAAAGGCTACCCCCGCTGTGACAATAACTTGCAATTACTCTTGATCTCATGAGTCATTTTAGCAGTAGTGTGTTTGCTCTAACCTCTGTGGCCCGGCTCCTGGTAGCCCTCTCTGAGCGTAGCAGCATGGTGCCTCCGGAGTAATCCTTTTCGGAGGCACTGGAATACTGTGTTTAAGGTCTGTATAATATCTTGTATTCCTCTTGATGAACTACAGTTTGGGCAGGCGGGACAGTGTGAGCTAACTCTGATAGGGTTGGCTAAAGGCTGGAACAAAGCACGTCAAAGCCACGGCCTAGTTCCCAATCACCAACACATTCACAAACATGCACTGCACTGCCTTATTGTTTGTGGACCACCAAACACATTCTGCTGTACACTCCAAACCAAATTTCACCTAGCTTCCAGGCCACATTTGCAGCATGCCGTTGGCCAACATTAAAAGGGCAATGGTCATCAACAAGATCAAACACATGTGAATGTGCAGACCCATTTCAATGATGACACAGTGTCTTACTCAAGTGGTAGTGTGTGTGTGTGTGTGTGTGTGTGTGATGACTAACATAATGTGATAAAAAGAAACTGCACCACTTAAATGTCGGTTTACCATAAGCCGCAAATGTAAGTGAGGTAACTGCATTCTACTGAATATATTGTAAAAACATGATGACTTATGATACTATAGAGTTATTATAAGCTGCTGCATTTATATTTGAAACTGCAGGTCCAAGTCAACTAACAGTATTGTCAAAGGAAAACTCTTTTCATGAGTTTGTCAGTGTGTCACTGCTTGAGGGAGAGCCCTGCGTTTTTGAAGGTGATGAAAGTAGAAAATGTGATTGGATGTGAGTGTAGCAGCCTCTATTAGGCCCATTTATACAGTTCCAGTGGTGGACACTACAAAACCTGCAAACCAAGGGAGATCTTGCAAGGTAGAAAAACACTGTGGGTCAGGACGAAGATGGAAAAAGTGATCTAGCTATATAAATGAATAACTGTTTCGAACATGCTGAGCATTTCAAAAAAGATGATAGAAAGGTTGATTATACTGCAGAAGTCATTGGATAAGTTTCTTTGGATCTTATCATACATATTTCCGCTGTGTCACTATAAAAAAAAAATCATGGTTACCACCGTTAAAGCAAGCTGACCTTGTGTAAATACATTTTCTTTTTTAAATGTCAGCCACTTAGGGGTGTTTGCTACTCAAAGTCAGTGTGCAGTCTAAGTTACAATCCATATAGTCTGTCACCTGAAATGATACAGCAGACCTCTATTGTGCTTTCTATGCATGACGGTGTATTTTTGTGTGTTTGTGTTTGTAAGCAGTGTGGTCAGAGAGGAAGAAGGGAATGCATGCTGTCATCAGAACCAAAGAGTCCAGAGAAAGAAAGAGCTGAATCAGGTCCAGTCATGTGCTTTTATACAGACACACAAACTACCAGGACAAAGGCTGGCAGAGAGCAGACAGACAGAGCCAGGGGATAAAACACAAACAAACAGAACACCACTGAACTGCAGCTCAATTTTGTACAAACCAATGTAAGAGTACACCTGAAAATATAGCAAATAATATAAGTAATTCATAAATGAACTTCACTTAAATTTGAACCATGCCTGAACAGACCTGCAGGCTACAGGGAGAGAACAGAAGTGGACAGCCAGAAAGCTCCAGGCTGAGACAGGGGGAATGTGGGAAGTGTACGTATTCAGCCAGATGATTATTAGAACTATATTGTACTTTATGCCTCTGGCATCCTCTTCTGCAGTCATCTATTCATACTGCCTGACCTAGAATGATTGAGTGTCTTGCTAGTGGGGTGTTGTACTGCATGGAGCAAGAGCAATGCACAACGTGTAGTATAATGTGTATTTTTTAGGTTGGAAAACAAACTTGTGCAATGAGGTGTAATAAAAAGCAAACAGCAGGTCCAATTCCAGTTCAGTTAAATGGATGGATGGATGCAAAATGCATGATATCGCTGTGTTTGAAAAAACAACAGTGAGGATGAGTAGGGACTATAACACCCCTTTAGTGTTCAGACGTAAGTTTTTGTAGCGTCTGTGGAGCTTCATACCAGCTAAATAGTATTTCGGTTGGGTTCACAAAATTTGTAATCATGAGGAAATAAATAAAATATGTTTCTTATTCTTATGTAGACATGTGGCTGTGATTTGCATAATATACCAAGGAAATACACGTTTGAATATTATGAACAACAGTCCAGAGCTGTGGAGGTGACTGGATCCCCTATACTGTAAACAGTAAAAAAAAGACAAAGTGGGAAATTGGATGTTGGGTTTAACCAATTTGTGCTTGTTCCCTTACATGTCAATGGTAATGTTTGTTAAGACTTCAAAATGAAGGTGAAGAGGAGCTATAGACCATCTTCTCCTGCACTGATTTAATATGTTAATTAACTCAAATAAAATAAGAAATGTGTCCAAATAATTACATCAATGTTAGCACTACAAGTCCCACATAAAGTGTACTGGGTGTATTATGGAGAGCCTGCTGCAATAGTTTTTACATGGCCTGGTTTCAGGGCATACTAAACACAAAAGAATCAATTCCTTCTTTCAAATCCATATAATCTCTCTCTCTCTCTCTCTTTCTCAAACATTGGGAATGATTTTTACCCGCTACACCACTGTAGCCAGGTTAACATTCAGGTCTGTATGTGTTCTCTCACTCGATTGGATAAAAGGGTTGTGTGATACAAGAAAAGTTTCTCCTCTGCTTACTGCAGAGCGGAGTGACTGAGAGACCTGTGTTATAAACCGCACGCACTGTTAAAGTGATTGCTGTATGAATATAGAGCGATGTAACACGTATATTAACAAAAATATCGCTTATGTATATGCTGTATATGGCACTTATAGTATATCAGCAAGTATCAGCAACATCCCCACATCCACACACACACGCACACACACACAAATACACACTCACACACACAAATACACACTCACATATGCACACAAAACATTATGTATGCCTTACATACACAGAGATCAAAAAGTAAAACACAACTACTCACACCAGCTGCAACAACACAAACATTCACACATACTCCAATATAGTATATCATATACACACACACACACACACACACATACAAACAAAAAGCCTGGTTATTAACTGAACCAGTGCCGAGAGAAACATTAGCATTCTGCCAGGGTTTCAGACAAGACTACACCAGCTTTTCACACAGCCAACATGCAGCAGAGCATAACAACAGAACGCAAGCCAGAGAGAGCCAGAGAGAGAGAGAGAGAGAGAGAGCGAGAGAGAGAGCTAGAGAGAGCAGACAGGTAGACAGGGATAGGTTGGGGAGTGTTTGTGAAGAACTGGAGATAGAAAGTATAACAAAACAGGGAGATAATGGAAGGAAAATACAGTTTACAACAAAGAAAATATGAATACAATTGAATAAAAGACAATGAGAGCAATTACCAGGTACCTTACTATTGAGTCTGGCCTTCCTAGCTTCTTTAATTTTTTTCACCCTTCTCTCTTCTGCTTGTCTTCTGCCCAGAGCGGAGCCCATCTTACACACACACACGGACACGCTCCCCCGTCACACACGCAACTCCCGCAGGTCAGCTACAGTCCCAATGCCAAAACAGCATCCACATGGCCATATCCAGTCCCACTCCTTCTCGTCTCCACTCCTCTTGTTCTCTCTCTCCTTTTCTGCCTCACCACCTCTCGCCTTGTCAAAGTAACACATGCACACTCACATGGTCACTGGCACAAACACTCACCGGCACAGACAGACGGAGAGATGGTAAGGGGGGATTTTTGCAGGATGCCGGAGAGAAAGAGAGGGAGGGTGGGAAACGGGCGAGCTAGAGAAGAGTGAGGGAATATGGAGGGAGGAGAGAAAGCGTAAGATAGAGGGAGGGAATACCGAAAGAAGGGAGAGTGGGTTGGATGAGGAAGGGAGGGAAGACATGGATATTCCAAGTGAGAGGGATTAAAGAGAGGAGAACAGGCAGCTGAAAGGTAAAAGTCGAAACCTCTAATAGAATTTAAAAAATACAGTACTGAGTGCTGGTAGAGTTGTTACAGCAACGTGCTCAACCAAGTGTAACATGACTGTGGGAGCTTATGGTGACATTTAAATCCACTAATTGTTTGTACAAGTAACCTCACTGGCACAACACCAGAGATACAGTAGAAGTGCATGCACATGATGTGCATGTTCCCACACTGACACAAAGACACATACAACGTTTCAAATTAGAAACAGCAAAAACAATATTACACATGACAAAAAATATTTGTTATGTGTGCGCACATTCACAAGACAGTGAGTGTTCTGGATTGATATTTATCCACTTTTACTTTTTCAAAGTACAAGATGCCTCTTCCTTTTAGGAGATTATCCATAAAGGGACCTTAGTGAGTGAGGGATTACCCATAGGAGATACCCTCTCATCCTCTGCCATACAGCTGTGTGTGTGTGTGTGTGTGTGTGTGTGTGTGTGTGTGTGTGTGTGTGTGTGTGTGTGTTGCAGAAATCCAAAATCAAATTTCATGGCTGCATCTTGCAATAACACTGCACTGATAAGAGGGTTTAGTCGCTGTACAACTGCTCAGTGGGATCTGGCATCTGAAGACAATATCACAGTTACAATGAACTACATTCTCTGTGTACTCGCATTGTAAATGGAAAATAATGCAGTTATTCTCATTCATAAATCTAATATGCTGCTGACAGCAATACAAAGCATCAGTGTGGGAGGAAAAGCATTACTATGCAATACGTTTCATGGGGGAGCCTTTGGTGAATAATGCTTTCCCACCCATGTACACAACACATATTTGGCATATTCTGACCATTGCTTTAGCTTGCATACAAGACAAGACTCGTCATTTTTATCCCAAGAGTAAGCATTATATAATTATATATTGTGTGAGACTGCTTTATGATATCAGCACGGCACCTATGAAATGTCCTCAATCTGGCAGTGTGGTCTGTGCTTTCTGTGACCACATTACCAAATAGTGCGTTACTAAATTCTCTCCACTACTGTATGCCTCTTTAGCTTCTTTCATCCAACCCCCTTCCTAGTCATTTCTATGGCCTTGATGCCCAGGGCTTTCCATGATTGCTATACATATATATATATATATATATATATATATATATATATATATATATATATATACACACACACACACCACATATCATCCTTCTATCCAACTATTTAACCATCTAACCATCTTTCAGCCCTAATGCCTTGGTATTTACTGGTTACAGAATTATAAAAGTCCAATTGACTTTAGACTGCATTAGATTTGTTCTCCAGAACATAAATGAGGAGTTCCTCACAAATTAACATACATCTACACTTAGAAACCTCTAGGGTAGGATAAAGCATTGGGACTACGTTCCTAACAAATAAGAAGTTGGTGATCTTGTGATGAACATTCATTTCCATGATATTGTAATAAAGTCTTGTTCCCTCTTAACCTTTGGGAAAACGGAAGCATAAAAGCTAAGTTAGTTGAGGTTAGTTGGTTTGAAAGGACAACTGATGTAAAAAGATTGGACAATTTCAAGCACTGTAATCCTTTTGTCACACTGAAAGAAAGCCACCCATTCTGAAGCACTGTCTATCACATGGCCAGCCTCCTACTCCAAACACCCACACATGTGTACTCCTTTTTTTCTTCAAGTGTAATGTGTAAATTTCTCATGCGGCCCCGCGCGGTTAACCCGGACAGTTTTGAGGTGTGGAGGTCCGGTTGGGTCGGGTGCAGGAAGGGGAAAAAAAGAGAAACAAATCCTATTAATTATGACCCTATTTTAAACCCTGGCCTGCGGCTAATGAGCTCCATACCAGTAAAGTAGGCTAATGCTTGACCTCTGCCCAGCAGGACAGCGTGCAGCAGGATGAATAGTGAACATCCTGCCTGCCCAAGCCCAAATAGTCCTTGTTAACAGCACCTCCTTCTGCACCCCTGAATGTCTTTATGTAACAAAAGGGAATTTACTTTTTGGCATCACTAACTTAAAGCTAATCTTCACTAATGCAAGCAAGAGTGATTGGATTGCTTTTATTACCACATACTAGTAGGACGAGACCTGTGAAAAGCCTTTGACGTTCATGACAGAATAATAAGCATACTAAAAGTATAAATAATATACCATGTACCTAAAGTCAGAGTTAAAAAACAAAGAAATGTTTACGGAGGAAAATGTTTAGGCATGCATAAATAAAGCATATTTGCCCTTCTGAATAAGCAAACTGATATCTAGCTTGGATATGGCAATGGAATCAATTAGAATCCTACTTAAAGTTGAGATGCATTCCCTCAACATACTTTCACTGAGTATGTTGTTGAGATACTGATATCTCCAATAATGACTGTTGATTTGGTGTTCAAAAATGCAGATTAGTATCAGAAGAAAACAAGAATGAACTGTGCCTGCGTGTGGAGATACAGTCAATTTAACCACCCTCATTCTCTCCAATAACACAGCTGTCTGTGAGTACTCCTTTCCTAAAATATAAGCAGCTCAAACCACACAGTGGCTTGCACAGCCCATTCACACAATCAGGTTTGTCCTCAGTGAGATAGTGTTAGTGGCTGAGAGATTTCAATTCTTTCTTTTACCAGTTCCACATCTACACCTTGAGACAAGCCTATCACTAACAACATTTCTCTTTATATATGATGTATTGTGTGAAATTACCACTTTAATTGCAGCTGGGCAGAAACTGATCTTGGTGGAGTATGTCAGTTAAATACCACTCAAATGCTTTCTCATGGCAATGAAGCACAGTAGCAGATGCCAGCACGTCACACCAGACTGGTTAGACAAAGAACACAATTTGATAGCATGACTCATCCTGCTTGTCTGCATCATTTGTGTCTATCCCGCAGATCAGTTTAGACTTTGTATAATCTCCGTTGGGAGAAGCCCGGTCAAAAAATTACTGGATTAACGAATGCATGAACCAATCACCTTCCACTAACTGACGGAGAGTGAGGAGCGCCATTTTTTTGACCGGCTTTTGCAATATTCTGGATGGAATAATACAGAAGTTGTGAAGTGCTGATATCCTGTCATGTAATTTTAAAATATTTTCAGCAAATAACGGATGTCTGTGTGAGTTCTACAATGCTGCCTTGCGTAGAGGCACAAGTACTCATGCAAAGCTCTTAGGGCTTTGCACACGGCTCTTTAGATATGAGGATGACAGAGCGCACAGCTGTTTGGTTTTACCTTAGTGTGGAGCTTAGACAGCTGCTTTTCATCCAGGTGAGTCTCTGTGTAGACACGTCTTTTATAGCGAAACTGAAACACAACAAGAACAAACATAAGAAGTTAAGCAGTTAATTCCCATTTTTATGCTTGTCTTTGTTAAACAAACACTAAAATGTTTTAAACAATTGAATAAAGTTAGATTTACTAAGCTAAGCACAACAGTAAACACACATCCATTTGGCATAAACTAACATTCGATGACAACAAAATGGGCATTATGGCATGAATTGTGCTAATATGTCAAAGCAACCAATCAGAAATGCTTCAATTGGCTATATCTTTTAATCGAAGAGAATAGAAAATCTCAAAATACTACAGTGCTACTCCATCTTTTTCTTTGGCTACAAGTTTTCACTGATCTCCAACCCTATGTCCCTTTCTGCATGCTTGATCCAGCAGGACCAGCACTCTGCAAATATGTCCAGACATCCAGCATGACTGTGCCCAAGAGAGTAACATCTGATCATGAGGCAAGTGGTCATAAATGTTCCACCTCCATTAGGAAAAAAATTCCTCACTGAAAAAAAGAGTACAGTGGAAAGAGAACGTGGACTGTAAACCACCCTAAAGAGAGTGATGAAAAGTCGCACCATAGAATATTAGAAAAAACTTTGAAAAAAATAAGTTTTATTCCACTTCACTTGTACTTTTTATTTCACCTGGTACAAGTCTTTCATACAGTTCATCAAGGAATGACAATGGTTTTCAGTGTCTTTTTTTAATTAGATGTAGATTTAGCAGAATGACAAATTGCAGTCTTATAAACAGTAATTTTGTGTTAAATTAGGAAAATGTATGGTAACTGTATTTGTTTTTGCATTAGCACAAGGGTGTTGGTGGTAAACACGTTTGGGTAAGGAAACAGCATGAATTTTGGAAGATGTGGTCAGACTGGTCACTGACTGCATTTTGTGTCAGAGCAATCAAAAGTGATCCACTCTTAGGGGAAATTACATTCTGTTGTACCGGCTGTGTATAGAGTCCATCCCAAGTCCATAAGTCAAGTCCATTTACCATTTGAAACATGTACCGAGAAATTTGAGTTACAGATTGTCAAAATCTGTAATAGTGTTAATTAACAAAGTCGTTCCAAATCAATTGGTCACACAGTATCAGCTCTTCAGAGCAAGCTACAGTCTGTAACATCCTTTGTAATTAAATTTTGGCTTGTCCTAACAGAAACATATTGAAAAAGAGCAGAGAGACAGAAACTGAAATACTGACTCATTTACAATACTAAACTAAAATCTCCCTGTACAAAACCCTGAAGCTTTGGTTTAGAATATAACTTGCAAAAAATAAAAAATAAATAAACTAAATAAATGTGCAGGTAAAACATGACATACAAATTGACAAATCAAAAAATGGGAGATTTATTTAACAAAGAGAATGTGTTCTTTCCCAACATTTAGTGCAAATAGAGAGAAAAAACATTGAACTCTGTTAATCAGGCACTGATTACATTAAACCAATCCAATATGCAATAGGAGATTGTAGCAATACACATGGCAGAGCTAAAAGTCCCAACATCAATCAAACCAATGAGCCACATGAGCAGTGTTTTGTTCACTACAAGGAGCAAGCTGCATTAACGTACAAAGTTAAGTTAACTGTCCTTTCACTTTTGACAATCGTAATAGAGTTGTCTTATGACGACAAGCAATTTACTTCAGGTAGAAATCCAACAATGTGAGGCTTATTTCTAATGTCAGGAACAAACACAAAAGAAAAGATTTTCAAGATACCACATTTGATGGTGGAAACAGCTAGGCCTATTTCATATGCATGGTGAACAGCAATGAAAGAAAAATTATGTTATCTGATCAAAATATCACAACAATAGCACTGATATGCACTGGCTATCCTAGATATTTTAATAATGAAATACACAACTAGTCAAATCAATCTGAATATTTGTATATTTTCAGCCAGATGGAGATGATAAACCTTATTTGGCAAAATTGTTTTAAAAAATCCAATAAATGTTCTTAATTGAGGTGGCTGCTGCACTGCACATTAAATCCACTGAAGTGATAACTTGGAAGGCACAACCTGCAATGGGCAAATTTCTGTAAAAAAGTATTTTGTGCAAAATATATTATGAACACTATTCTGTTACAGTGCTGCATCTCTTTTTAGACTCCTCCAAGTGATGACATGTGAGAACTATAGGCAAGTATGCTTTTAAAGTTGCAGCTTATAATGTAAACAGTTAAGTCACTTCTAAACATGAAAACTACCAGACATTTTGAAACACTGCATGGTCCAATCTCTATTGACACCATAACCTCGGATCTTCCACAGGATGCAGATTGTGTGTGTGTGTGTGTGTGTGTGTGTGTGTGTGTGTGTGTGTGTGTGTGTGTGTTTTCCTGCTTGCAAGCATTCATGTGCTGATGTGTGGGCACATCTGTTTCACCTCTGTTGTATGGTGTTCACCAACAGGGTAAATCCACAACAGAGCTTTTGAGCTTCTAATCCCAAACTGCCAATCATCTCTACACACCACAGGCCCGCGCAAATAACTGCTGGTCAATCAATAACACAAACACGCACTGCTCCAACAGAGGAGCAGACACTCCTACACACACATTTTTATAATGTATACCAGTGGTTTTCAAACTGTGGGCATTTCTTTTTTATCATACAAAAAAAGGAATACAATGTTTTGGTCTAGATAGTTAATAGCCTAATAATTGAATCAGATCATCTGGGAGATAATCCGAGGTTCACATCCTAGCAGTGTGTATTGAATTTATTTAAAAAACATTTGGAAATGGGGATGCCTTCAGTTTCCCATGCACTGTGTATAGTTTATAGCCTATTTCAGCCTTGTCTTTGGAAATAAAGATTGCTGGACAAGAGTTCTTCTGCTTCGTTCCTCTCACTGCATTTAAATGCATTCACTATATTACAGAGAAATATGTCTTGTTAAATAATATTTTATTTTAAATTAATATTTTTATGGAAAATGTATGTGTCTTTCTTCAATAGCTTCTAATTCATCCGACCCAAATTATTTGTTCACACAAAATTCCTCATATTTAGCCTCTTAATTTTCCTCTCAAAGTGCACCAGATTCATGCATTTCACTTTAAAAAGGTAAAAAAAAAATCTCCTGGGGGGGCATACCCCCGGACCCCCCTAGGAGGGTCTGGTTCTCCGCTGGCTAATATTTTCCCCAGCAGGACATTGGAGGCACTAGCTATAAAACACTGGGTGTGTGAAGGACATTTAACAATACTCAGATATTTGGGCAAGTCTGTCTGCCTGTCTTTCTCACTCCGCTCAGTCACTACTATCCATGCTTAAAGGAAGCAGGATTAAACCACTGGTTTAATATGTTCAAATGTATTTAAAAAAAGCAAAACAAAAACATACTTAGATAAAAATGTTAAAATGTTTTAAACGCACAAAGATGTTTAGGATGTTTAAAAAATATGTTTAAAATGTGTAAAATAATTAAAAGATCTTTCAAAACACACAGGGATTTAGAACTTTTTTTGGGGTGGGGGGGGGCTCAGCTGAAATTTGTTCTCTGAGGGGGGGCTCACTCTCTCACACTTTGAAAACCCCTGGTGTATACGCTAACGCATCGGAAACCACAACTATTCAGCTGGATTGTGAAAAAGGACAGTTCAGATAATAAGTAGGTATAAACATGACCACAGTTAACCTGTTGTTTTAATAAAATATTCTTGAAAATATTGGCATATGTCAGTGCTGTTCTACTGACCCAACATTATGCCATTCAGTCAGAAAACCATCCAACATCTTTTATCAACCACTTTCTTTCATTCATTATCCGTCTGCATTTCTCTCAGATCAAAAATCATGAACGACAAGCACAACAATTATCTCAGAGAGATGGCAGCCGCTGCCAGCAACATGCTGTCATTGAGCGTGGAATTATTGCTGCTAGGTTTGACTGACACATCAAGACAGAAAAACACATACACTGCATGCACCATGAGGCACACACCCATATGCTGTAGTATGTACCTGTATAAACACACCTCAAAAAGATGACAGCAGATACACTTCATTAACAAAACCTTATAAAATTATTAACAACCAACGGAAAGCAACATCTGTTGAGGAAAATGACCTGAGGCAACACTACAGAGGGCCTTGAAGATTCATTTAAAAACATAGTGGGGCTGCATATAGCCTTATACAGTTTGGTTGTGTCATCTTAGAATCGACTCAGGCTCAAAAAAGACATTAATAGTGAATCCTTCCCCCAACCCTATAATCATTATTTGGAGAATGAAAGGGTAAATACTGAGATATTGTGGTGACATTTTATCTCCTACTCTCCTACCGACACTCATTAAAGTCTCATACATACACATGGCCCATACCTACCTCCAGGTAAGGTACCGGGGCAATGGATGGGAAGGGGTATTCCCTTAGCTGTCTCTCCTCATCGAGAAACTTGCCAGCCTTGCCGTTGTAAGCCGGCTGGAACAGGCCATAGTTGAGAACATCCTTCAGGCTCTGGTTGAGAGTACACAGGATCTGCTGTTTGGAACGCCAGATAGGAGCATCCACATTGAATTTCATACATTTCTGCAGAGACAAGAAGAAAATAGGAGAAAAAGGGTTAAGCACATGTCATTTTTTCTAAATATCAAATATTGCACAAGAGATTGAAGAGTGATATTTCACTGATTCACACATATAACATCTTGGTGCTGAAAAATGTACACAATATACAATTGCAACTCTTTCATCAGAGAAGCACTTCTTAAATTTCCAATTCCATGCCTGGAGGAGAAGCTAGGCATTTTATTATAATAAGCTATTCACATAGGTATAGCCTTTTACCATTCTCCATTACCTTTCAGAAAAGGTCATTGTGAAAGCTAGTGCTAGGTACCATACAGAAGTAGACAAAATCATAATATAAGCAAAAGCTCTTAAAGAACCACTCTTCTGACATCCATTTTTCAGCAATATAAATTTGAGTCTCCATGTGAGTGTTCATTATTCATGCTCTGAACAAGTAGGCTGGCTAGTATGTAACTACTAAACCAAAGCTGCAGTATATCTGTCTCCAGTCATACATTACACAGTTCACAGTATGGATGCCCGTGGGAAAAATATGAAAAAGATAATCCACCTTTGATTACCGTCTGCGCTCTAATTATCAACAGCATATGTCATTCTTACACTGAAATCACCCGAGTGATTTCTTCCATGAATTATTGAGGTATAGAGGTTGGTGGTTAACTGTTTACTGAACCTTAGATACTGCGTAAATCATGCTTTAAATAAATTACAATGCTATTTTCAAGTAGTGTGTCCAGAGTGTAAAGGACTGTGGTTATTGTGCAGAGGCAGGGCACTTTCTTTTGGTTGCCACATTGCGGAGCCTGAGCAACAGAAGGCAGAGAAAGAGAGCAAAAAGAGAGAGCTTGAGTGAAGTCAGTGAGTGAGTGCACAAAACTCATAAGTTATAAACCAATCAATGCCACTTGCTTGCAATATCAATTCAAAACCTCAGCCCTATCCTGTGCATCACGGTATGTCCCTGACACTCAGATGCAAGACAACCACATGCTGATGCACACACCAGTTCATCTGTCAAAGACATAAAAACAAGAACAATTCTGGTATAATAGTATTACTTAGAGATAACACTCTGCCTTTAAACAGAAAAAAATAAATGACTGAACAAATGGCTGTGTTTAGTACCCCATAATTTATCAAAACAACACCTAGACACTCTAAGGCCGATAGAATGTTAGGGTGAGCGGAAATAGGTGTGGCTGTATTTGATGGTAGAGGTGTTCTATTCCAATAATCAGGATCTCTGTTTTTCCAAGCTGAACAGCACAACATTGCTGCACATCAAGTATTTCTGTACCCACACAGCTAGTGTATGCCTGTATAATTAATAGCTTGTTGACAGCATTGGGTTAGTCTACTGTCTTAGCCTATTGTAGACAGGATCATGTGCTCAGCGTTGTCAAACAATTTCTGAACTCAAACAATAGAAATATAATTGCGCAGAAATCGAGCAGAAGTGGAAGTTTTAAAATAAGTTAAGTGTTTATTCGAATTGATCAAAACGGCATCCTTCGGCGTTTAGTTGAACTGGAGACATTTCAAAATATCTGGTACACATTCAGAAGGTGGACTTAAAAAGGGATCATTTTAAAAGATCTAGGAAAACAACTTTTGTTCAGCATTGAATCATAATTGTGTCAGCTTAAAGCAATGCAGGGGAAATGAATGTGCAACATACTGTATAAGTGTCCTCGGCCCCAGTGCAGGGTTACAGACGACCTGCTTTCAAAAGCCTACAACGCAGCAGCGCGTATGGGTCGGATAAGCAACTCCCTCTCCCTCCTAATGCTGGCACTCTCGACTTCGCTGCAACAGGCTGCAGTTGAGCCAGCTATGCAGGACCTTAGTGATGCGTCCCTACAGGCCTTTGCCCTCATGTCTAGGGAATTGGGGCGTGTTATGTCCACCCTGGTCCAGACTCGCCGCCATGTTTGGTTGGCTCAGTCGCCCCTGACGGAGCCGTGCAGGAAGGCCCTCAGAGCCATACCAGTGATGCCGGGGGAGCTGTTTGGAGCAGCTGCCCTGGAGACGCTGGAGCGGGTTGCCCAAGCTAGGCAAACCAACCAGCAGCTGTCGGGTCTCCGCAGGAGTGCGTCCGCCCCTAGCAGGCATAGAGCCCCCCCGGCTGCCCCCCGGGGCCGTTCGTAGCCTTATCCAGCAAGAGCCGAGGACCCCCGTAGGTCTTGGCGGCCTGCCCAGCAACCCGCCGATAACTTTCGTGCCCCCACCCACCCAGGCAGCCTAAGGCCGCGGAGCCTCGCCGGTATCCCTCCAGAGCTGACAGGGGCCGGGGGGCCAGGCGCTAGGACTACGGGGCCGGTCGTCGGCTGTTTTTCCCAGCAGCAGCTCAGTTACTGGGCTGCCTGTACTATAGACCCCTGGGTGGTTTCCACCTTAACCCGGGGGTACGAATTACAGTTCCGACGCCGGCCCCAGGCTTTTGGCCGGGTCAAGATGACAGTTGTCAGCGATCCGGCGAAGGCCTCAGCTCTGGCCCAGGAGCTATCCGCCCTCCTGGCCAAGGGTGCAATCGAGCCAGTGGACCCTCAGTTACAACCCGGGGGGTTCTACTCGGCGTACTTTCTGGTACCCAAGAAAGACGGCGGATTCCGGCCCATTCTGGACCTAAGGGGCCTCAACAAGTTTTTCAAAATTTTACCCTTCCATATGCTCACCTCGGCAGACACCCTGAGGGTGGTTGCCAGGGGGGAGTGGTTCACGACTATAAAGGATGCCTATTTCCATGTGCCCGTGGCGTCACACCACAGGCAGTTCCTGAGGTTTGCCTATCGGAACCGGCATTTCCAGTTCAGGGTACTTCCCTTCGGGCTTTCCGTCTCCCCGAGGGTCTTCACCAGAGTTGAGGCGGCAGCCCTCGCACCTCGCAGTCATCCAGGATTCATAGAACCGTGAGTGCACGGAATCTTTCGCCTCCGTGAGAATGGTGACTGATTCCCTCACTGCAATCAGGTGTGTGGCACTGATTGGCTGATTGAGCCCAGGTGTGAGGAGGTTATATATGCCCTGAGACCCCAGTGCTCTGTGCTGCTCATTGTCTCACCTTAAGAGGTAGTGAGAGGTTGTCTCCGAGTGCTATCTGTGTTCAGTGTTACAATGTCAACTGTCCGTTCAGCTGCTTGGCAGCGGTGGTTTTGTTCTTGCTTTAGTTTGCTATATTAAAAGGAGCCACTTTTTCCAGGACATATCATCGCACCTCTCCATCTGTCACTCCTGGCATTGGAATTGTTACATAATATTAATAATACATTAAATAAATGTGGGTCTAGAGGCACCCTCTTCTTTTGGGAGTTAATTA
Source organism: Ammodytes marinus (assembly GCF_949987685.1). Taxonomy (NCBI): domain Eukaryota; kingdom Metazoa; phylum Chordata; class Actinopteri; order Uranoscopiformes; family Ammodytidae; genus Ammodytes; species Ammodytes marinus. The sequence goes on along the minus strand of NC_137234.1, from coordinate 23,098,399 downwards.
CAATGTTTAAGTGTCCACTCCTTAATGAGGATCCCACTGTTTTATCACTGATTCAAGCCATTGCAGTACTTTCTACACACAATACATCATTGAGACCGCTTGATCAAAATCAATTATTACCAGAAATCCTATAGTATCAAAAACTGAACCCATGTTAACTGCCCTCTGGTGGATCATCAATGTAATGCAGGAATAATTGGTTGCTTTTCTATAATTAAAGATGGCCACTTTGTTGTTGTAACCCATTTTACATACCATATATACATTTATGTATTTTTCCTAAAAAGAAAGATTAATAAATGGATAATAAAAGGGTATAAATACAAAAGGGCCATATGTATGATATGCATGTGTATATTACTGTATATATCCATGATACTGTTTAATTATAAATGAAACAAAAGGAATTGTATTTTATTTCTGATTGTAAAGAACTTGATAAACATGATAACATGATATAAATGGTGATGCGAGCAAAATCATCATGGAAGTAAAATATCATACATAAAGTATTTATTTTCCTCTGAAAAAATGTAATTACTTAATTTGAAGAAAATGTATATTTTTGATATTTGTATATAAAGGAAAGAACACATTGATATTTGATATTTATTTCATGTGTCATGGTTCAAAGGTTGAGGACATTTGGTCCAGTCATTCTATTGTCAATTTATTTATAATAAATTAGTCATAATGTGTATATACGCTACCCTACAAGTCAGTGGTGTCCAGGGCTGGACTGGGACAAAAAATCGGCCCTGGCATTTTTGGCCATGGCAGCCCACCATGATTATTTATACGATATGTGGAGGCAGGGGCGTTGCTCCAAATTCTGGGCCCCTATACAGGAAGTCCTGATGGGCCCTCTGAGAGGCAGTCTTACAATACAAACATGTAAAAGCTATGTTTGTCTATAGTCCAAAACGTATGAGTGACTGGTCACTCTCTGAGCCAGATAACAACACAATGTTTCTATTGATGAATGACCAAATCATTACGCGTACTTGAACACAACCCCTGGTCTAATGACTCTTAATAACCATGCACACACACAGTGTTTCTCACAGGAATTTGGGAGACTGTGTCGTGGACCCTCGACCTTCTAGAGGGGTCCGGGGGAATGCTCCCCCGGGAGATTTTTTTTCAAATGTTAAAGTAAAATTCATCAATCTGGTGCACTTTGAAGAGAAAACTAAGGATAAATCAACTGTTTCCTATGTAAGCTATTTAGTAGGCTATTATTTGCTGGAATAATGTATAGACACAGATGACCAAAAAGCAGAAAGTAGAAATGTACATGTTTAAAAAATCCAGTCAGCTTCGGGATTTTTTTTCCTTTGTTTGTATTTTTTAATGGCCCAATATAGGCCCCTGATCTTCGTAGCCCCGAACAATGTTATTTAAAAAATAACATAAATGTACTGACGAATGAAAGGCCCATGAAATCTTTTTTTTCCCTAAATAACGTTTTTCTGGGCCTTCAAAGATCAGGGGCCTATATTGAGCCAGTAAAAAAAAAAAAAAAAAAAAAAAAATATATATATATATATATATATATATATATATATATATTTATTTGGGTGCAGCCCCCCTCTGCTTTGGGCCCCCCAAGCCTGTCCGCAGTCCGACGGCCCTGAACGTAACTGACCATCGTCAGATGCTCATAATTACGGAGTAGAAGTTGAATGCATGATAATACAATTTAATGCAGCCTCTGAATGGGCGGCCCTCTGCTGTGTGTGTGATTGGGCCAGGCCCAGCCTAGAACCAATCATAATGAGTAATGGCCTGGGACAAAGTTTTATTTAACTTTCAGTTGAAGTTGACAGCCTGCACGCACAATTATATGTCCATGGCACTCCCGAGAGGGAAGGGCCCTCGGCCCTCGGCTGTGTGACTTGGCCGGGCCGGGCCGAGTCACACAGCCGAGGGTCCATTTAAAAAAAAAATATATATATTTTTTTTTTATTTTTTTATAAATGGACCCGGCCCGGCCCAAAATGCCTGCCGGCCCACCGGGCATTTGCCCGGTACGCCCGATGGCCAGTCCAGCCCTGGTGGTGTCTCAAACTAAATTCAATGAGCCCTCAAATGAACAGTCATGGAATATCACTATACCCATTTGTTTTAACATGTAAAGGCAATGACTTACACAAGTTAAGCAGTGGTGGTTCAAGGAGTCCTCCAATCACAGTCTCTTATTTTCATCTGATTTATGCCATCAACATTACTTTTTTTGTTATAACATATGGCCTATACTATATAAACTAATACAAATAACTAACTGATGGCCACAGGCAATCTCTATCATGTGTGGTAGCAGTCCTCTGCATTTGGGCTTTCATATCCACTTTCATAACTAATTGAATCTCAGTATGGAGGAAGTGTCAATTAAAAGGTTGAAAGAGTTCTGTAGATTGGGCTAATGGACTTCAAATTATGTATTTTATACAAATATGTCGACAGTTTTCTAATATCTAGCATTAAATGTCGAACCGTAGTCAGACATATTTTTAAGATTCACATTTAATGAATTTTAGCCAAACATGCACCATCAAACTGGACAGGCTGTCCACTGTTCAATCCAAGAGTTAAAATAATAATGAGAAGAACAGCAGAAGGAATGAATCAAATGTGTGCAGGGAAGAAGATGCTCAGTGGAGAGCTATTGTCTTATTATTTTAAGGACATTAAGGACTAGTACAGCCTTAATTATTAGAGTATCATGGAACAACACAAATGAGGTTGAAAGGTTACACAGTCTTTCCGTGCAGCAAATTGACTGCATGCATTCCAAATTGAACAGAACACGATCTCTTAGATGAAGTGAATGGTAGTAGTCCCATCTCTTTTGCTGCTGTGGTTCACATACAGTAGACAATTAATGGACAGGTCACTGTTTCGCTGTGGTTCCTTGGTGCCATTAAAACCAGGGGTCTTATCTCAAATAAAGACTTTGAATGAATCTCTCCTTTTCCCTGTTCCTTCAAACTGCATTGCAACCAACTATTGGAAATACACCAAGGAAAACAGAGGCAAGAACTAATAGACCATTTGTCAAAGCAGAAAAGCACAGGCATGCAGATCCTTGACACAAACAACCTACAAACAACTAAATAAAAAACAATATTGCCATGGGGCTTCCTGTCACAGGTAGCCGGTAGCTGAGATGCTTGAGTTGCACAATGTTGCCATTAAACAACATTGCTTGGTTATAGATAGGGCTGAACAAATCATTAATTCCAAATCAGGATTTCGAAAAAATCGCAATAAGCAAATTGCAAAGGTTGTGATTCAAGATATCTAACAGAGGGTGTAAACTGTCATGTCAATGGTTTTTAGAAATGCATGCCGTCATCCTTGGTGAAACTCTACCCATCAATCAGGAGGGGCATACCCATCGTCTACCAGTCATACTTATCTATCAGAAATGGACTAGGCAAATGCTTATACGTCCACTAACAACAAGCACGTGAAACATATAGGCCTAAGAAAAAAAAGTGCAGTTTAAGTATGAACAAATTTGAGTCAGAGCTGAAAAATTACGTCACAACAATCGATCGAACTGCACTTAAGTCCCACCAATACACTTTTAAATTATGACTTTAAGTTGAAGAGTCGCTTCCTCCAAACGGCATATGTCACCACATATTCACTACAGAGAATATTGCCTTACTATATCAAAGGACATAGCTTCAGTGTTTGGCAAGAGCTGCATCTTGCTTTTGGTAAGTCTCTTTCGCCCTCTCATTCTCCATTTCCCAAACTAAAGATTAAATTATTTTATTTTTTATCCCAAATCAAATCTCAAACGTGATATCTCTCAGAAAAATCGCTATAAGACATTTTATCCCAGATCGTTCAGCACTAGTGATAGTTCCGTGGTAGCAGCTTGCTGCCTGAAGAAACATTAAGTCCATGTGAGTAAATGCAAGGCCATGCTAGGTTAACCCATTGATGACTATGGCAATCTAGGATGCATGTCCTTAATGCCTGAGGGTTTTCTGATAAAATAGTATGAAAAGTCTACCAAAACCTTAATATCTAAGCCTGTGTAGCACATAGAAACATGAAATAAAATACATTTAAAAGTTAAGGTTCACAGGTTTTATTTAAACATGCTCCCTTAGCGCTTACAAACCAACAAATTTTTCTAAAAATCGTCAAAATTAAATGGGGGAGAAAAAAAAGAATAAATAATATAAAATATTTAAAAATAATGTGCTAAACGAGGTTATAATCCTGCTTCCTTTTAGCATGGATAGTAGTGACTGAGTGTGCAGTGGAGGGATAAAGATGGGCAGATATAGGAAGGAGAAGAACTGCATATATACTGCATTCTACTAAAAAAGCCTGGTCTTCACCCTGTGTTAACAGGAGAGTTACAATACCACAAAATGTTCCAAGGTAAAAAATAAAAACAGACACACTGGGAGAATCAGCTAAATGTTTGAAAGAATGAACTTGGATTCTGAAAAAATACGTACACTGGGCGTTTTTCTTTTCTTTCCTTTCCTTTTACTTTCTTTTGACAGTCCAGAGACTTAATGATGAGTACACATTTATTCCTAGCGAAACTTAAAGATACTAGTGTGTTTAATTAGTATCCCAGGTATCCTTAATCTTATAGTCATGCAGCCAGTGTAAAATGAGAAAATGACACTGTTTACACTGCTTCACATTGAACATGGCAAAAAAAGAAGGGAAAGCAGAGAGTGGTCTGGAGAGATATGAAAAGTGATAGCCAAGCATGGTCAACACAAAGGTTACAAGACTATCTTCAAAAAGCCTGATGTTCTTTTGAACAAATTAAGTACAACGTCACACCATCTGTCGCTTTCTGAATTAAAATGGGCTCCATATCAGAGGACCCAGGTTGACTGCACTTCTAAGAGAAATACACCAAAAGCCAGACTGGACTAAAATGCATGTTGACAAGCCACAGTCCTTTTGATAGAATGTGCTTTGGACAGATGAAACAAATGTTCAGCTTTTTAGTGAATCACGCCAACCCTATATTCACAAAAGAAGAAAAAATAAAGCCTTCAGAGAAAACTACCATATGCCCACTATGGAGGAGGCTCAATGATGTTTGGGGATTGCTTTGCTGCCTCAGGCACTGGGTACCTTGAATCTGTGCAGGGCACAATTGAATCAGAAGGCACTTTGGATCTAAAAATATAGGTCAGGTTTTCCCCGGGAAAAAGTGTTAGGCATGTTGGCAACAGAGCCTCACACTTGGGTAAAATTGTAAGACTGCAATTATAGTGGACATTATTGCAATAGCGATATGATAAAAAAAAAAAAATTCCATCAGTCTACTTGCCTGTTTTTTAAGGAAAAAAATATAGTTAAAAAAAAAAATCTCCATTTAATAACGAGACTAGTTGAATACCTAGTATATGGTTGGACTACAATTTGGTTAAGGTAGCCCAGTGTAAATGGCTGTTAATATTAGGCTACTGTGTAGTAGTGAAGTAGGCTAGATGTAGTTTAAATGCTAATGCAGAGTATGAAAATCTATGTTTTTAAATAAGGTTGGTGAAACATGTTAAGTTGTCTCAAAATAAGTTCTGGTTTGTGTCAAAGGTGCCACGAGGAACTTTTAAATATTTCTGAAACAGTGTAATTGTTCCTCTGATGATCATAAGTGACATGTAACTGCAAACTGTAACGAGACAATCAGTGCAAAGAATGCTATTGTTATATAGTTTTTCTTAATGCCTTTGTCCTGGGTACGCTGACCCAAGAACTATAGCTGCATAATAAAAACACTACTGCTTTTGTCCAAGGGGGTGCAAGAATTAACACAAACTGAAGGTTCCTCTGAGCAACTTTAAAGGTGCTGTAAGCGGAATAGTTATTTTTGCTAACTTCCTGTCAGTTACTGCAGTTAGCAGTGCCCTCGCTCGTCCCTACGTCACCACATTATTGCACTGCGGTCTTCAAGCAGCAAGTTATCTAGAATCATCTCAGATCCATAAGTGTGATAAAACATGATAAAAACCATCAAAACAGACATTGGGAAGGATTTTGACCTGCTCCGCCATTGTAGGCGCATACACATTCACCCATATGTTGCTCTGTGTGGTGGCCTGACACACGCCATCACACCTGCTGCCGCTGGCCTCCAACACTGGCCGGTCGGGTAATCTCCGGGTGCCTGCTGACCATCATCGTTGGTCCCACCCACATCAGCCGCATCCTGGTCACTCCGATCGTTGTGTACTCAACTGGCTACTGACTGCTAGCGGGTCGCCCTCGCTCAGCTACCAAGTGGCGGCTAACGATCGCTGGCGCTGCTCCGTCAGCCACATCTGGTCGCATCCATCCTCCTCACTCCGCATGGTCTCCCCTCAGTCAGACTCTTCCCCTGGTTCATCATGATCACCTATTCACCTGAACAGCTGTTTGGACTTTTCAACCACCTCATCCCATCATCCATCTCAGTCATTCAACAACTTGGACTCCTATGCCGCCGCCGCTACATCCACAGAGGCTCCCGCCGCGGGTTTGTTTTGACCCAGCACGGAAACTCCATCCCATTCGTCCGGTTACCTGCAAGCTCCGTCGCACCTCTGCCACGTCATTAGGACTCACCCGCTATTGGACCATTCACCGCTTCTGTCAGGCAGCAGCTCACCAGGCAGGACAGAAAACATGGACTGGATTTCACTGCTGTCCTTTCTCCTCACCCACACATCACTTCACTTAACATCTCATCTGCACCACCAAATGTCCAATCATCTATATACTCAACCACCACCACCCCTCCACCCAGTTTCCCCCCCCTCCCCTCCGCCCCCCTGCACAGCTAACCTGGCTAACCTCAGACCTCTCCAGCCTGCCCTTATCCCATCACCCTCTGGCTGTGCCAACTTTGCCCTCCTCAACACCCGCTCACTCAACAATAAAGCCCCCGCCATACATGAACTCATCCTCGACAATAATCTGGACCTCCTTCTACTTACTGAAACCTGGCAACGACCCAATGACTTTTTCTCCCTCAACCAAGCATCTCCCCCTGGTTTCAGCTACATCGCCAAACCCCGCCCCTCCCGCCGTGGAGGTGGCCTTGCCGTCATCCACAAACAGAATTATTTGTACAGAGAACTCACCCTCCCCTCAGTATCATCCTTTGAATTCATTGCTTTTAAAGCCTCCTCCTCCACGACAGTTATCCTCATCTACAGGCCACCCAAACCTAATCCCTCCTTCCTTTCCGACTTCACCGAGCTCATCACATTAGCATCAACCCTCTCTCCACGCCTGCTGTTACTTGGTGACATTAATATCCACATGGACTCCCCCACCTTCAAGCTCTCATCTGAACTCACCACTTTACTGGACAATTTTGATCTCACTCAACATGTCACCTTCCCAACTCATGACAAAGGACACATCCTCGACCTTGTCTGCTCTATCAATCTCCCTGTACTCAACCTCCACCCATGCCCAGGGCTGTACGCTTATTTTTTTAGGTGGTAGCACTGGTGCTAGCAAGCAAAAAAAATCAGTAGCACAAAAATAAATTTGGTAGCACACAAAGTATGATCGAAAACTTGCATAACCTTAACCCATGCATTTCGCTCTAATTACCTTTTAGCCTGTCATCTTGGTCTCATTTGAAATTCTCAATTAATATCATATCCTAGTGTGTGCAATAATAATTGTAGAAACATGAATAGGGGTGCACTGATTGCAATTTAGACAAAATAATCTAACCTGCCAATTGCAATCTTTTGCTGATTCAGAATTATTTCTCCTCATAAAATGTATATATATTTTTTGTATACACATATAATTATTATATTCATAATAATAAAATGTTTTGGTAAATGTCCTTCTGTTAATTAAAACCAAACTTTAAAACATATAGCCTATTAAATAAATAAGTATACATATTGGTACAATTTAGGATAAGTTAAATAGGTTGTTGTGAATGTGTTGGGAGGTGTTCTTCAGTGGCTTATCAGTTATTTCAAACTTTGTTTAAATAGACTACTGTTGACTTTTCTCTGCAGCTGAATGAGTTGCCTTTCTAGCTAGAGCACTGCAGGGCTGTGAAGCGCAAACTTCCTGTTCTTACCGGCTTCAAAGTAAAAGTCAACTCACGTTTGGCTAGTAACAGGCTTTTAATGTGAAGGCGCACAGGAAATGTTCTGTTTGCACACGCGCTAACTTAACTGCGTGCCGTCTCCTTCCGGTTATTACCGTTGGTGAAGTGTATTAGATGCTAGCACTAGTGCGAGCAGCATTGTATTCATCATCGCACGTGATCAATTTCAGTAGCAAATGCGATCAAAACTGTCGCACTGTACAGCCCTTCCCATGCCCCTTTCCCCTCTCTGATCACAAATTTATACTGTTCACCATCCTCGACCCCACCCCCCGCCCCCACCCCCTCAGAGAAATCACCTTCCGTAACCTCAAATCCATTGATCCCCACCATCTCTGTGACCTGCTCTCCTCCACCCTCCCCCTGGACTCAACCCTCAGCTCACCTTCTTCTTTCGTGTATCGTTTCATATGTCCAACTTCGTGTCGTGTAGCCACTCCCTCGTCTCAGGTCCCACTTGGAAGAGGCCCTCCTCTGAAGGTGGTTTATGCCGGGGACAGGTGGTGATGATGTGGTCGGCAGTCTGCTCAGGCTCCCCGCACTCACACGCTGCACTGTCTGTTAGGCCCCACTTTTTCATGGACGCTTTGAAGCAGCCAACCCCTGTGCGAAGGCGGTTCAGGAGGGTCCATTGCCGGCGAGGTAGATCTTCTCCCTCAACGCCACCTCCAGGATCCTGGATGTAATGGTGTAGGCGTGTCTGTCCTGCTGACTCCCACTCCTGCTTCCATGCCGCTGCCAGCCAGGCTTTGGTTGTCAGATCCTCCGGGATGGAAATAAGCATCTCTTGTGCGGCCCGATTGTATGGGTGGCGGGACTTGAGTCTGCTTGGAGGTGTTGCCATGGTGGTGGTTTCATGGAGGAGGTGCCAGCTGTGTTCCTGGGCTTTCCTTGCCAGGGCGAGGGTAGCGGCCTCTCGCCGTAGGCCGGCTGGCGCTATTCCTGCTAGGACTGGCAGGTAGAACACGGGGGTGGGTTTCAGGCAGCCATTTATGATCCGGAGGGCATTGTTGATGGCCGTATCGACCTTCTTGACATGTGGGCTTCTACTCCAGGTTGGGGCACAGTACTCAGCTGCAGAGAATACGAGGGCTTGTGTGGAGATACGTAGAACCTTGGCCGAGGCCCCCCAGGTTGTACCAGCTAGGCGCCGGATGAGTGAGACCCTTGCTGTTACTTTAGCCCTCACTTCATCCAAGTGTTGTTTGTAGGACAGTGTCCTGTCCAGGCGTACGCCCAGGTACTTTGGGGCCTGCTGGAACTCCAGGGGTTTGTTGTCCACTGAGATCTCCAGCTCCCTTCTTGCTTCCCTGTTGCAGAGGTGGAATGCTGCTGATACAGTCTTTCCCTTACTGAGCTGCAGTCGCCAGCTTCGAAGGTAGGCAGCCAGGACGTCCATGTCCTGATTAAGACCCTCTTCAACCGCCTTCCATGTGGGCCGGTGTAGCATGATGGCTAGATCATCCGCGTATCCATACCTTCTAGATGTCGTCACCGGTAGGTCAAAGATGTAGATGTTGAAGAGCATCGGTGAGAGGACAGACCCTTGTGGGACCCCGTTTCTCAGCCTCCTGAGCCTGCTACGCTGGCCGTCACTGGTCTGGAGAATGAAGCTGCGGTTTGACAGCATCTCCATGATGAAGTTGACCATATGACGGTCCGGGATTGTTCTCAGCAGCTTCAGGTGGAGTCCGCGGTGCCAGACGGTGTCGTAAGCAGCAGTCAGGTCCAGTAATACCACCCCAGCTTTGGTTTTGGCCTGGAAGCTGTCCTCGAGATCTTGTGTGAGAAGGGTTACCTGGTCCACTGTAGACCTGCCCCGGCGGAAGCCAGCCTGTTCCCTCGGTAGCTGTGAGTCAACTACTGGCTCAATTCGGCTGTGTATCATCCTCTCCAGGATTTTAAAAGGGACGCACAGCAACGAGATTGGTCTGTAGGACTTGGGGTCATCCGCAGGTTTGTTGGGTTTCAAGAGGGCTATGACAGCGGCCCGTCGCCATGCCCTTGGGAGCTTGGACCTCCGGAGGCACGCAGAGAAGAATGCACACAGCCAGGCAGATGTTATTTCGCTCTGGTGGATCACAAACTCTGGGTGAATGTTGTCAGAGCCTGGTGCCTTGCCTTGTTTGAGTTTGGCCATAGCGTCCTTGAGCTCAGCTGGTGTGAAATCTCCTGACAGGTTGGCATTGACACTGGCCGCCCTAGAGAGACTGGATACCTCGTGGGATGTTGAGCGGGCAAACTCTTTGTCTGCGTCTGGGAAGCGGCCATTTTTCAGGAGTTGGGCTGCGATGGCGTTTGCTGTCACAGGGCACTTGGGAGGCGGTGTACTTCTTCCTGAGAGCTGGTTTATGGTCTGCCACGCTTTACGGCTGGAGTGGGTGAAGTCAATCGACTCGACGACCTCTGTCCATCTAGCCCTGCGAGTGGCGTCCAGCTTCTCAAGCAGTGCCGTTGCTGTCGCATCCACTTCAGCTCTTGAGCTAGCCTGCTGGTGGGCTCGCAGGAGGTGGTTGCACTCCTCGTTCCAACCCGGGATGTAGTTTGCATTGTAGCCTCGTGGTATGGTTTTCTTCGCTGCCCCTGTCAGCACTTCACAGTAGGCTGCATATGCAGCATCCACATTAGGAGTGTCTGGGTCCGGGAGGGTGACAGATCTTCTCTCTGTGTCAAAAGAAAAAGCATGCCAGTTGGCCTTCCGGAAATTCCATCTTTTGACAGGCTTCCCTGCGACCGGCTGCACCAGTGATGGTATTCTGATGACAGACGGTCGGTGGTGTGATCGGGGGAACCTGTCAATGACCCTTCTCTCTGGCATCGGGTACTTACTGTGGAACACAGCAAAGGCGAGGTCTGGGTTGGTGAAGGTGTTCCATCTGGAGGAGTAGAAGCTTGGTGGCTCTTTGGGGTCAAACAGGAGATGGGCGTTGGCATTGGAGGCCCACTCGCTCAGCGTCTCCCCATCCGGTGTTGTGTGGGAGTATCCCCAGTCGGTGTGCTGGCAGTTAAAATCCCCGGCGTAGATGGCGGGTGCCGGGGTAGTTGGGAGGGCCGATGTGGACAGTACAGATGGTGGGGGCTTGTACACGTTCACAACCGTTGTTGTCTGTATCCTCGTGGACATCCACTCGAGACTAGCGCCTGGAGGGGATTGGCCTGTGGCTGTCCAGCTGAGGTCAGACCTGACAAAGGTGGCCATCCCGTGCTGCCTGCTGAGGATGGAGCCGGCGAGGTGGAACCCGGGCAACCTGAGAAAGTCTGCTTTTCCACAGTGCGTCTCCTGAAGGAGGACGGCCGCGACTTCATGGGAGTCGGCGAGGTGGCGTATGATGTCCAGTTTGGCGGTGGTGAGGCCCTCGACATTTAGCTGGAGCACTGCCAGGCCCTGGCGCTCGATGGTCGGGATGGCTGCCCGCCCTGACGTGAGCTTGCGTCCCCCCGGCCTCTTGCGCCCTGATCTGACAGCGTGACGATTGGGTGGCGACATTAGTTTCGTGAGCTGGTCTTGCACCATATCTCATTACTTGCAGGGGAGGCCGCGTGGAGGCTGTCGTCTTCTCCCAGCTCACCTGATGATCTTACAAACCACCTTAATTCTACCCTGTCTTCCTCCCTCAACACCCTGGCCCCCCTAAAAACCAAAACTGTCTCCTTTAATACTTCTTCACCCTGGTTCACACCTGCACTCCGCAAATTGAAACAGACTGGCTGCCAACTCGAACGACTCTCCAAAAAAACCTCACTCACAGTCCACCACCAAGCCTACAAACTCCACCTCACTGCCTACAAAGACGCCCTCACCGCTGCCAAGTCTGCCTACCTCTCCGCCATCTTCTCTGACCCCTGCCAAAACCCCAGAACCCTCTTCTCCAGTGAGCAACCTCCTCAAACCCCGGACCAGCACCCTCTCCACCTCCACCCCAGATCTATGCAACTCATTCCTCCAGTTTTTCGCTGACAAAATCACCACCATCAACCATTCACTTTTCCCTGTACATGAACCCCCTGCACATTCAATGGCCTCTCCCCTACCCATTTCGCTGGACCTCCCAACCCTCCTCCCCATTGCCGTCTCTCCCACTTCGACCTGGTTACCTCTCCTGCACTCTCCAAGCTTATAAGCTCCTCCAAACCCACTACCTACTCCCTTGACCCCCTCCCCACTCCCCTGCTCAAGTCCTGCCTCCCCTTTCTCTGCCCCTACCTCACCAAACTCTTTAACTCCTCACTGTCCCATGGAATTGTCCCTTCTGCATTCAAATCTGCTGCGGTCACCCCCACCCTCAAGAAACCTGGTCTCGACCGCCTCCCTCTGTAACTACCGCCCAATCTCCAACCTCCCCTTCCTCTCCAAAACCCTTGAACGCATAGTCACCAAACAACTCCAATCCCATCTCCACGCCAATAACCTCTTTGAATCCCTCCAATCTGGCTTCCGCCCCCTCCACAGCACAGAAACTGCTCTCCTCAAAGTCTTCAATGACCTCCTCACCTCTGCCGACGCTGGTTCCCTCAACTTCCTCATCCTCCTTGACCTGAGTGCAGCCTTCGATACTGTAAACCACACCATCCTGCTCACCAGACTCAGACCTCGGTATTGAAGGTACTGCACTCAGCTGGCTTCATTCATATCTCTCCGACAGATCTCACTTCATCTCCCTCCACAACCACACATCTGCCACAGTCACCGTCACACAAGGTGTTCCCCAAGGTTCTGTACTCTGCCCCCTCCTATTCATCATTTACCTCCTCCCCCTTGGTCAGTTACTTCGCCATTTCTCAATGGACTTCCACTGTTATGCTGATGACACCCAAATTTAGCTGAGTACCAAATCCCCCCACAACCACCCCATCTCCCACATTGAATCCTGCCTGTCTTCACTAACACTCTGGATGAAAAATAACTCAACAGCAACAAAACTGAACTCCTCCTAATTGGCTCCAAATCCACCCTCAGCAAACTCACAACCCCTCCTCCCCCCCACACTCACTATCGATGGCACCCCCCAGGCCTGCAATCTTGGCGTAATTTTTGATCCCACCCTCTCCCTTGAACCCCACATCCGCCACACCATCAAAACCTCCTTCTATCACCTCCGTAATATTGCAAAGATTAGATCCTCCCTCACACCCCACGCTGCTGAAAGACTCATCCATGCCTTCATCTCCTCCCGCCTTGACTATTGCAATTCACTCCTCGCCGGCATCAGCACCACCTCCATCAACAGACTCCAACGTGTCCAGAATGCAGCTGCCCGTCTCCTCACTCACACCAACTCGTGGAACCACATCACCCCAGTCCTCAAAAAGCACCACTGGCTCCCCATTTAATTCCGGATCGATTACAAACTCCTGGTCCTCACCTACAAAGCCCTCCACCATCTGGCCCCCCCATATCTCACTGACCTCCTCTCCCCCTATCAACCCCCCCGGGCCCTCAGATCCTCCTCAGCCAGTCTCTTCTCCACCCACACATCAAAACTCTGCAGCCTTGGCGACAGAGCTTTCTCCAGGGCAGCTCCCAGGCTCTGGAACAGCCTCCCCCAATATATCCGTGACTCTGAGTCCCTCACCATCTTCCAGTCCAAACTCAAGACCCATACATATTGTAGTCTATGGATCTACCGTACCTGGCAACGGTAACTTGCTAGAGCCTAACGTTTAGTTATTTGGATGAGAAAGGTTGTAGGCGTCTATACTTTCCCGAGCAAATGCACTGGAACACAGACAGGTCGGAACTCGGAACTACCAAGTCGGAAATTTCTGATTTCCGAGTATAAAGGAACGCAGCATTCAACTGAAACTGGAGCGAGACTTCGAAGTCATCGTTCTCAGCCACTCGCTCTGTTCACTGATTGGACCGTCAGAAATCTGCCTGAGCAGGAACCCATGAATACACCGCACACCCAGACTGACTACTGAAGTGAAATGAAAATTGAGCAGAAGTAGGTAGGCGGGCGGAGCCAGGCTAATTATGTAAGTGATCACTGTATGAATAAAGAGCGATTTTACACTTATATTGACATAAATAAACCGCTTACTTCACCTTTAAGTATTATTATATGGCGCCCTTACTCAATGTAATACGGTACCATAATTACTGTTAAAGCATCAATTAAGTCCTGTTCTTAACGGTGGGATGTTGTGGTAGCTTTTTACTATAGGCTTAGCCTAGATTGTGCAACACTATCGTGGCAGTTCATATCTGCGTGTGTGAAATTAAATAATTAGCTTGCTCACATTTTTATCGCTCGCTAGACATGACAAATGTAATTCCATGGCTTCAACCAGCCTATCACTGTGCATAATTCAGAATGTGCAGGACTGTCGCGTGTTCATTTTGAAAGGGCAACAACCAATGAGGGCTGAGTACTGAGGTTTTTGACCTATCGCTGCATTTGGTCTCCCAGTCACCTACTTACTCACTCTCTAACCCGATCACTCAGCGACATTCGCGTCTGTAGTGCTGGCCTTTGCGGTCCAGCCAAAAATATTAATATATATATAATAATTAATATTGTTTCACAATAACTTAACGGTGTAAAAAACAAACAAACAAAAAAAATTCCCTTGAAAATAAATGCATTCCTCCAAAGTGAAAAGACAGTAGCAGTTTGGCCGCCTGGGCCTTAACTCATTCATCATATTTTCTCTGTGCTGTCTCAGGTGTGGATACAGATTTGGGCGTGTTGCTACAACCTAGCGACCTTAACTTTGCAGGTTTTTCACAGTACTTCTTTCTGTTACGGTCTTTCTGATCCATACTTGCATCCAACATATCCCATACAGGGGAGGTGGTTTCTTTCGCCATCAGTACAGCTTGCTTGTCATGTTGCTGCTTGTCAGCATCCATGTTTGTGATCTGCCGCACACACATACAGTACACACTGACTACCGCAAGACAGGCGTAGACCTTGTTTCCAGTATGAATGAAACTGCTGTCCCATTCTGCATGAGCAGACCTGAGCCCATGCCCCTAACTCATTTTCAGAATTACGCGTTTGGGGAGTCCGAATTTAAGTTAAGGGCAAACATATCTGGTTTTATTATTTAAAATAAAATGTTAACTTATAAACAAAAAGCAAAGTTTCAGTAAAGTCAATTTGAAACGAGGAAAGATGGATACTGGATACTGTACTTCCATGGAGGCATCAGAGCTATACAGCCTGCCTTGGTCCTGTGACACTAAAAGGATCCTGGATTAAAAAATAATAGCTAAGGCAAGCTGGAGTTTTTTCTTTCAGTTCTAGATGGGAGTATATAATATTTTAGAAGAATGAGAAATGGCTACAGCTGTAGGAATACGTTTTATTGGAGAAAGAGTCAAGTGCTTCACTAACTGCAGAGATGTGGCTGGTCACAACACTTGACACAGAAAAGTTGAATCACCAAAGTGCATGTGTTGGTTGTAACAGTGGGTAGTACACCGGTGTCAGAGTAATATCTGGTGTGATGTGTGACACAACGCAAAACCGTCAACACTGTAAATCAATAATAGCCCAATTCTAAAGGCATTTTCATTATTATTCAACATTTCAGTTGTGAGATGAATAATTTGCCATATACAACAGTGGTTCACCTAAGTCCATACTGTAGCTCCATCCCCTGCTAAATTAAAAGTGTCACTGCCAAAAAAGCTCCCATTCCTCAATCTACAAACAGCATCTATGTTGCGTAGCTCTCTTAAGGAATAGGGGTGTGATGTAACTTAGTGAGTGTGTGGTTAAGCAGGTGGCAGGCAACTGCAGGTGAATGGAACTAAGCAGAGGGAAAGGTTACCAGATCAATCTGGCAGTAATTGCACAGTTTAGGCCACAGTGATTCGGTTTATAAATGCTGCAGCTTCAAAAGTCAAATAAAAGTCTCTTCTTTGTTTCCCCAGCTACTGGAAAGTGGAGAAGGTTAGCCCTGGCAAACATCCCCCCTGTCCTCTGACTAACATTATGGTCTGTCAGCAAAGTAGGAAACTAACAGTAACAGCTACATTTAGAACAACAACAGTAACATTCATTTCTTGACTTAGCTGCATGATTACTACCTACTTGTCCAGTGTTAAGACAGTCACAAGACACTGTTAACACTACATTTTCAATAAATGGTGTTAGTAATTTCCTGTATTGTGTCCTTTTATTTTTTAAATATAAAAAATATTATTTTCTAAGTCTAAGGTAATTTTCTATTTATTTTAAGCTATTCTAACGCACATGAATACAATCTTTTATCAATCATTAAAGAAGAAAAAGAGAAACATGTTGTAAAAAAGTTCCTATATTGTCCGAAAATAGATGGAGAGGTTTAGGCTACAGTAGAGGACTTTGCGTCATTACAGCAAAATAGACAGCAACCTGTTCTATCAAAAGAACATGCCCGTGTATATACAAAAAAAACATGGACAAGGGCTGTAATTTGCTTTCATGCCATCATTTGCCACAACGCCTCTTTACACACAGTGGACTGGAGTTGATCCTGAAATCCTCCTTTGAACTGAATCAAGAAATCTATTTTGAATCGAATCCTGACCCCAAGAATCGGAATCAAATCGAAACGAATCCTGGGATTCCAAAAGATTCACAACCCTAGTCACTCCAGGCTTCAACATGACATGATTCCTAATATCTTATCCTTATTCATTAAGGGATAGGATAGGTTTTCATATTTATGTTAGGTCATATCGCCAATCCCTAGTTAGGGTTAGGGTTGTGTTCCTGTTTGTTTTAATGTGCAGCAAGTGTGGCCTTGTGTGTTCATCAATCAATGTCAATCCATGCTAAAGTCATGTCCACTTACTAAGATCAGACACCCTTCAGTCTCTCTCTCTCTCATCAAAAGCCAAGCCTTGATCTTTTGTCTGCCTAAATTAGAGAAATAAGTGAAGGATGATAGGACAGGAAAGTAGGGGCTTGAGGGATGAGATGAGAGACAAACTGTAGGTCACGTAACACTTGTGGAGCATGGTGACAACGAACAGAGGAAGCGTGAAGGAATACAGAGAAAGCTGTACGTTTTCAATTAACCACTATATTAGACGGCCTAAAGCTAATCATGGATCATTGGGCTTTTGGAGCTAACTAGGTGTAAAGGTAAGAGTCTCTCTTGATGCCTCTAGTAAATTGCAAATACCATATTCTTTGATTCTACACTTTGTTTATACACAAAACAGCATTTTATAAATGTGCTGTTTTGCTTTCTTAAATTAGATTAGTTAATGGTTATTGACTTATGTGTATAATTATAATCAACTTGCCTAAGTGAATACACCCTTCCTTTTTGATTTTAAGAAGCAGTGTCTGTGATATTTGTGTCTTGTATTTCACTAATTGCTGGTAAATAATGTCCATGCCGAACATTAACTCCTTCAAACCTAAATTTACATTGTAACGAACTTGACATTTTTAAAAAGGTAAATCCCTTTAACATTTAGACTGTTTTTCTGATTTGGTACAGAGTCCCCTTTTTCAAAGGGTGGTGGTCCGTAGGTATTAATAAGTCATTTGATTAGACTAATTGAATTGATCATTCATTTAAAAAAATCTTAATATTATAATTTCCTTGAAATTAATAATATTCTTAATTTTGACCAAATCTTAAATTCCCAACACTGGTTGTAGGCAAAGGGCAACGCTATGCCCTACATAACAAGTCTTGTCGGAAGTTCTGCAAGTACATTATAAATTAAAATTAATAATACACTATACTCTGTTTATGAAAGTCACAGAAATGCAGATGCAAAACGCATTACACGTTAAGAGAATTGTTACAAATTAGGGCAATGGGTTGAGTATAAATTATTATACAAGCTATTGTGAACAAAAGTTCAAGTAAGTGCACACAGGTCAACAAAGTGGAAACAAACTCAAACAAAACATATTACATAATTCCACATCTGAATTCAAAACACAACCCAAAAGTGCTTTACTAATTAACATGTATTTATTTCATTTTTTTGTGTGTGGTTGTTTGTGACTTATGTAAGCAAGAATAATGCATGGAGCAAGACATGACTATAGTATCTCTTAAGGCGCAGATGGCATCAAATCACAATGGAAAGAGACAGGGCATTGTTGTTGCCTTTTAGCAAGAAGTGATGCATCGGCTGAGAAGAGAAAGGAGAGTGAAGCATAGTGGTGAAATGAAGAGAAAAAAAGAAGAGGAGTGCTCACATGATGGAGTGTAATGACTCTCACACAGCCCTGTCTCCATCTCCCAAGACCTCTGGCTGTCGCTGGCCAGATGACATATGCGCTAATTAACAGAGCTGAACTTCCCACTGGATTTAGGAAGAGTCCAAACCAATGCCTTAAAGGGGTAAAACAAATAGAGATCACTAATATAGCTATCGTATGTTTTTTTTTTTTTGTAAACTGTATGATACACTGGATGAGTTATCCAAGACTTATAACACGACCAGATACTACTGCATTGTATGCATGGTCTTTGTGCTTCTATCAACTAAGCTTAGTTTATTTGAGAGACTAAATGAACCACCTCTGTCTTAGCCTTGTAACCTCCACTGGCTCTAGCCTCTTCGGCTCTGTCTCAGTCTGAGGATCCTATAGAAGTAGATTAAGAAACAGGGACACAACGAAATACGGTTTCATCTAGCAGATCTTCATATTTTAAAGCACAGTTAAATTAGAAATTAATAATGATGAGCAGCACAAGGTAGCACTTGTTTGTGCCTGACATGTGAATATCTTGCCCTCACCCTCTTGCCGAGTCTGTTTCTGTCAACAATATGTGTAACTCAATAGGCTACTAACTAGGGCTGGGCTATCGGTAGCAATTTCAGATCGTCCAATAATGTTCAATAAGGAACGCCGATAGACGAACCGATCGTGTGGTGGGGTTGGTTACGTCACTGCACTGTACACATCTCTGTCCGGGGGATATTTTCAATAGCCGAAATGTTAAGCCTTCTCCTACAGTTAGTTACTTGAATAAACATTTATAAAAGTGTGGACATGGAAATATATTCCTTTACAGTTTTCCCCCTAAGATTGAAACATATAGCACCAGAGGGAATTTGTTGGCGCAAGTGTTTTGAGTATTTTCAAAGCGCCCTGCCGGGACGTTTTAAAAGTGATTGCAATGCAACGGGTGCTCTTTTCTCTCTTTGTGTTTTAGGTGTGTACATTCTTATAAGTATGAGGCAGTGTCTACTGTCTATAGCAAATCCACGCTGGAGAGAGAGAAAAAAGCATATGCGCATTGTAGTGCAGCTCATCCTCTTTTCTTTTCTCTTCTCTCGCAAAAAATCATCAATCAATAAATCAATCAGCCCTCAGGGGGCTAAATTCAGCAGAGGCCGCATTTATACAGCTGCCTGCTGTATAATTGCAGCAAACATGTCAGCACTGTTAAAACATTTCAATATCTGAGTTACGCAAAAAAGTAAGTTTGCAGAAACTGTGCTGCTGAAATATCTAGTGGGGTCACATCTACAAAGACGAGATTAATTTATCACTTGAAATCAAGACACCATGAACAGCATGCAGTGAGTATGAGAAAGAGACCCCTGTCAATACACGTTTTCGTCAGGCAGACATAGAATCCCTGAACAGCATCGGGATTGTACTTGATTTACAATATAAAGCTCATTAAAAAAGCAGCGCGCACAAGAAATGATCCAGGCTGAGTTGGATTAGGGAAAGACACTTGTTATAAAGACGCACAGCACAGGAGATTAGGGAGACAGAGACACAGAAAAAAGGTCCAGTACTAAACCTACAGATGAGCCGCACACACCCTTGCTGACGAGGTCCTACATTATGAGAGAATGAGCAAAATGCCAAGCAGAAGACAAGCTGGCCGAATAGATGGCCAAATTAAAATATTTAATTCTAGGTTATATTGTGCATTTGGGATCGGTAACGTTAACTGGAATGTTACAAAATGTTTTAATAGGGTAGTTTTGTATGAATTAATGCATCCCTAATAACCACTATTTGCAAAAAGCATCAACAATGTACCAGTTCAGGCAGCAATGATTACAACAACATTTCAGAAGCTTTGAGCCAGGGAGAGCTCATATACTATTTGCAGAGGAGTACCAGAGTGTAGAAGAAGACAAACACTATTTGATATAAAACATGGCATCAGTGGCATCAGGCAACACATTCACTTTAAAGGTGAAGTCAGCGATTCTGGAGAATGTTTGTTGTCATAATCACAAAGTCAGAGGATATCTCCTCAATATGCTGGCTGTCCGTACTGTCTATGTGTACTTAAAAAAAAAATCTGGTGTTACTAGGGTTGCAAAGGGGTGGAAAGTTTCCGGTAAATTACCGGAAAGTTTCCGGAAACTTTCCACGGGAACTTTCGCTCGGGAATTTTGGGAATATTCAAAATTGGAAATTATAGGAATTAACTAAATGTCGGTAATTTAAATGATTTTTTTTTCATATCCAAACATAAATCTAAACATTTAAACACTATGTTTGGTCATAGGCAGACATCCATGCAAAATAATACAATTAAAAAACATTAGATTTGAACAGATTTATTTGTAAAAAGAATTTTCAAGTTTTGATTATTTTATGAACAATCAATAATTTCACTGAACAACAAAAAGATGTATGTTGAGTTAAATATTACTCATCTGTCTGACCCCACCCATTCAATGAATAAAGTAAATTGCCCCCCCACCATGTGATGGAGGAATGCACAGTGCATGTAGGGGACGTGGCCTCAGTACCCCTGCAGTAGGATGTGTGCTATGTGCAATTTGCCAAGTGTACTTGCATAAAATCTGGTTGTTTTAGTCAAGATTATGCTAAAATATATTTTCCCCAACTATATTTAAAATCACTGTTTAAGCCTCTGTAAGCCTGGGGCCGTATTCACAAAACATTTTAAGGCTAAGAGTAGGTCCTAACGTGCTGATTTAGGAGTAACTCTCAAAAATAAGGGGCGTTTCACTCCTAATTTTAGGACTCCTAACTTTTTAAGATAAGTGTAATTCACAAAGCATTTTAGCGCTAAAACTAGCTCCTAAATCTATGAAAAGCTAGGAGTCCTCGAGAGGACTCCTAAGTCACTAAGAGTAAATCACAGACAACCATTTGATGGTGTTTTGGAGAGATTTAATGCTAGTGAGCTTTATAAAAGGTACCTTTAATAGCTGTAAGGGTTTAATGATCTTAGTAAAGCTATATTTAGAAAGTATAGACACATTTATATTTATTATATTGTTATAAAAAAATATTTATTAAGTTAATTTTCCTCCAGTTGCTTTGGGTTTATGATGCACTGAAAGTTACTGTTGGTGTCACGTTTGGGTTTAATTTCGTACTAGAGTAGGCCTATATGTGGCGCTTCGCAGCATCTCCTCCGTTCCACAGATCCGCTACTGTATAGTTGCGCGTCTCGCCTTTTTCCTTCCGCATGTTCTTTACGATTTCGCCGGCTGTTGTTTCTAAATTGTGAATTTCCTGGTTTGTTGCTGTCTGACTATTGCTGCATAGTCCGCCATTGAGAGAAATACAG
This sequence comes from Ammodytes marinus, assembly GCF_949987685.1. Lineage (NCBI taxonomy): Eukaryota > Metazoa > Chordata > Actinopteri > Uranoscopiformes > Ammodytidae > Ammodytes > Ammodytes marinus. The sequence goes on along the minus strand of NC_137234.1, from coordinate 23,076,795 downwards.
TGAGCGTGCATGGCGTGCAGCTGTTCAATGAGGATATTTTTCCGATTCAAATCATTGTAAAATTTAAAATGAATAGACCTATGTGGCGCTATTGTAGGTTAATTGTGAACAAATGTGTGGGAAACCCTGCAGTATCTTGGTTTCATGTTAAATCAGTGTCACTTGTCATTAATTGTATATAAAAACTCTTTACTTTAATGCAGCGACACGATATGGATATCTCCCACAGTGTTTCCATCATAAATTCACTCTTAGCTCTCATTCCCTCTCAGCCAATCACTGTGGGCATAGAAGGTATGAACATGACATCATCCATAGCAACAGGGTCAACACCGCCCTCTAGTCTTAGCTAAGGAGTCCCTCCCATTCCTTAGTAAAAGTTGGTCTTATCAGCTTTGTGAATAGGTTTTAAGAAATTACTCCTTACTAAGAACTTTTAGTGCTCCTTAGGAGTACTCTTAGCGCTAAGATAAAATGTTTTGTGAATACGGCCCCTGGTCTAGTAAAAATCAATAAATTATATCAAGTTGGGTGTCTCAATAAACTTTTTTTAAATCTGATTTGAAATTAAATGTTCATAATAAATATATTAAAACTTAGTTGAAAAAACTGCTTTTTACAGTCTAGAACATTTGCCTGGACTGAAATAACATAGTTAGGAGAATGTAATGCATTTGGGTAGCTTTAAATTTAGTAAATTCCCGTTTATTCCCGTTAATTCCCAAAATTCCCATAAATTCCCGTTAATTCCCATGGAAAGTTTCCAACTTTGAAAATTCCCGGAATTTTGCAACCCTAGGTGTTACACAGCATAGGCTCTGTACACGGTTAGGCTATGTAAACAGAGCAGGGCTGTCACCTTTTTATTTAAAATTCGAATATTCTTTCGGGTGGGGTGAAAAGTTCATATTTGAACTGTAATTTCCCATTCGATATGTGTGCTGCAGTCTCATAAGCATTTCAGACCATTCAAAGTAGTTTCCCTTGTGATCCAGCAGAGGATGCTTTCTAACTTTTCTATCAGTTTGACCTATTGTATACCCTCTTGACCTATCAGTGAACCAAGCTCATGTTAATCATGATGTTAATCTGCTGCTTTGCGACCAAAAGGGACAATAGTGAGCAGTGGACGATGACCAATAAATATGAGCAGAAGCGTGTGAAGGTATTTTGGGTTCTTCACCATGGATGGTAAAGTCACGAAGATCTGTCGTACTTTTCAAAGATGTCAATTTGCTTCCCCGCTAGCTTAGACGAGCGGAGCAGTGGCCAGTGTACAGCCTGTACAGCCCCGTGTGAGTACATAATATGCAACACACAAATTCTGACGTGTTGTGTTTAGGGAAGCAAGCGAGCGTGAGTGTGTGCGTTTGTGTGTGGGGGGGAGATATATTTTGAATATATTCGAACAAATTACGAGTGTTTAAAATTCGAACTTCATTTTTGGAAAAAGTGACAGCCCTAAAACAAGTTAACATGTTAACAACAGAGGCTCAATACAGCTGGCAATATGCCTGTTTACAGAGCTTAGGCTGTGTGTTAACAATGGATTTTTTTCCAGCTATCACTTAGTAGGGAGAGGAAGTCCTTTTGAGAGGAGATATGAACTGATTTTTACAAAGGTGATTTTGATAACAAGTGTTCTCCAGAACACTCAGTTGCTTACATGGAGAAGCATAAACGAATAAGACTTCAACAGGACTTATAAAATCCATGTAAAAACCTTTATTCGATCTACTTCGCACAAAAATCTGCACATTAACAGACAAGCGAAGTCGGATAAGCCTAACACCTGGATAACTCGTTCATAGTCGGCATTCTACCTGCATGTATACAGGATCGCATATCGGAGTTTGCGTTCGGCGCTTGCTCGAGAAATAAAAAGTAGTGTTGTTGCCGGAAAGGAACCGGAAGTGGCTTTATAACTACTTGTTGAAAGGGCTACAGTGGCACCTAGGGTAGCGTAGTCAGCCATGCTTCGGCCATTTATCCGATTCGCTAAAAGGCCACGTTTACTCAGACAAGTGACGTGGTCCGTTCAAGTGTCAAAATCGGTATATGGCCTAATCTTATCTAGCTGTCCCATGGAAACGCACTGACTGGCTCCACCTGTATTGCAAAGGACCTGGCAATGTCACATCAGGATGATGTTTCATAGCAGCAAACGCAAGAAAGAATCGAGATGCATATTCATCAGCAACAACATTAATCAATGCTCAAGTTTGGGGTGGTCTAAAATAAAATGACCACACCAGCCAATTAAAGTTTGTTCACTGGTGTATAGAGTGAAGACACTAAGATTGTGCGTTCCAATATCTTACACTGGTAATTTGCTCTCTATTTAGCTATATGCTAAAGAACTGAGGAATGGATCACTGCCAGATATCAAATTATTTCAGAAAAGTGCTGAAAATTCAAGACTTCAACAAATAATATTTTATTCAGCAAATTTAAATCCAGCCTATAGGCCTACATTTCACATAACATTTCCCGGCATGAATCATTCGCACATCATTGAAATATTTTCAGAAACCTATGGTTCTCAAAAACAACAGACATCCTTTTCTCATTTTCCCATTTCTGCATGCGGCGAGTCAACCATGAAACATTGTTGTTACCAGAGAAGAGGTCATGAGGACACATCTGGCCAATGACAAACTCATATAAACACAGCATGTCTACATTTGTGTCTATCACAGACGGCATCCACACGCATTTTTTGTAGAATGAGACAGTCTGACCTCTTTTGGTAATCACATACTACAGCTGAGCTCACTCTTAACAGCTAATACACAATTTTTTATTTTTTGTTTGTTTTAGCATTTACATTTCATAGAGTCTTTAAGAGTTACTGGCTGTATATGACACTAACTGTGTGTTTATATGCAGTCGACTTTCTAATCAATCTCCAATCCCATTACATAAAATGAACTAAAGGTTTAATTCTGAACTACTTCCACCCTACACCCCTGAGACGAAGGGGGGGAACAGCATTGATTTAATTAACTTGAATTAATGGGCTACCATCAAGATACAGACACCCTGAAATACACGGTGTGAACACACTACACACTGTTCACAAAGAAAATGCAGAGGCTGGACTTTACCTAATTATGGACAATGCTTTGCGATTCATGCTGTCCATTTGATATGAATAGTTGAGTTTTAATTTATGTTTAAGTGACAAATTATCAAGTAAAGTTCATCTGAAAGTAAAGGTTTTGTGTGTGTGTGTGTGTGTGTGTGTGTGTGTGTGTGTGTGTGTGTGTGTGTGTGTGTGTGTGTGTGTGTGTTTGTGTGTGTGTGTGTGTGTGTAATATTATGAGTGTTATAGCAGCAGGAGAAATGTTTCAGAGATTAATGTGTTTTCATGCCTATTTAAGCTTGACGGATATTCTAATGACCAACAAATGGATTAATTATTAACAAAGACAACATTAAATGTTGTAATTCTACAAAAATGTAAAGGTTCGGTTAGTTCCAGGTCTTACAATGAGTATTTTTTATGACTTAACTCTCACTGTGTCTGTCTTTCTCTCTTCTTTGACATATTTCATCCATCCACCAAGTGCCCTTCTAGTAAATCACTTCAGCTAACCTGCTACTTGAACTGTATGCACTTGGGTCCACCGTCCAATACCCGTTACCCTACTCCTAGCATCTGCAACAGTAATGAAATCAAACTAGTCAAGGTCAGGTCAGGTGACATATTTATTCACATATTATGTCAGACTAAATACAAACTGGAATTTACAGTGTTTTCTTTAATCCAACTTTAAATATTTCCAATAAAATGTTCTCTTACCATGGTAAAGATAACAGGACACAGAAAACTTTATAGGACCTGTTCTTGTTTCACTGGAGAGAACAGGTGTGTAGTATGAAAGAGAGGGGTTTGTGTGTGTGTGTGTGTGCACTAATACACTCCCCCTGTTTTCACAGGGGGTGTATTAGTGTGACTGTGAGCCAGGCAGAGGGGGAGAGATTATAGATGTGTAGTTCTAACCGCTTTAGAATGGGCAGCATTAAATGCTGAGACTCACAGGAACCATCTCTTTCATCTGCAGAGAGCCCTGGACCAGAATCTGTAAAGAGCTAGGAGGCTGTAATGGACACTTAACATTCTGCATTTGGCCTTGTTAGTAGTGCAACCACTGACTCACTAGCATCAAATGACCACACAATGTCTCCATGTGAATCTCTAAAACTGCTGGATTTCATTACATAGGAATATGGTGTTATCATTACCACAGTAATGAATGTCTTTTAATTTGTTACACAAAGAACCATACAGTTATAACCCAAATTGATCTATAAGGGTGCAGTTCTGCAGCAGTACTTGTGAGAGAGCACTAATTGGAAAATACCTAAAGGAATTTATCACTACCAAAATGTAGACATAATCTACAGTGCAAAACATAAACACACATTACTTAGAAGCAGGTGATGCTACACAAATATTCCTTCCTTCTGTGCCACTTTCTCTCTGCCAAACTCTGTTTGCGTTTGTCTCTTACACACACTGCATTTTAAATGTATATTTTATTTCCCTGCATTGCCCGCTGTAGGACCACAGCAGCACGACACAGAGGACTACCCTGCATCTTAACCACTTTAGACAACCACGGTACGATGTCTGCAGTAAGTACACACAATGTATACTTTATTAAGTATATGTTTTTAAAGTGAGCACTGTTTTCTTAAAGGACAGATTTATCCTATATTTTTTCATTAAGCTTCAGTTGCTTTAAATTTGCATATCATTAGCCATGTTACTCTTATGCTGGTACCGTACCACCGTATCCACAAAGGAATTTGCACTTAGTAGTCGTCACCCTCTCTGTGTGCGCGTGTCATTACAACCTCTCGTCTGATCGACCCATCGGCTGCTCTGTGTGCGTGTGTCTGCGCGTTGCAGCCCTAGAATAGAAAATGCCCTAGAATAATCTAAAATGACCCTTAAAATCAGGTCCTGTCACATAGCAGAATAAACATGGATATTATCACCCAGCATCTGATAAAGGTTATTTTGGCTCGTTAGTGGTATAGCTGGATTGTTTTCTCAAGTGTAACTGCTGGAGGAATGTCTGATCCAATGTCACAATACTGATACATAACCCGCCAATAGTCCTTGTGTGCGTTTTATCAAATGCGATACATTTTTTATTTTTTTTTCAACTCATCACTGTCAACTTTCCTTTATGCCTGCACATCACTGTGATGGTGTTCTACTTTGTCAATCTGGTATCTGTCCATCATATTCTGTTTTTAGTTTTCTTTGCATTGCATTTCCAACAGAACTGTTCTGAATTATAGTTCTCTTCTTTAAAATAATTCAGCTCACATTTGTTGATTATGAACAGGTAATGAAACTTTTTAATTAAATGTCATCATGTGGGAAGGATGGCAATCATACATTGGGAGGTCTAGCCTTAGGAGCCATTAGCATTTATAATGCACCCCTAAGACTTATTTATTTTTTACCTTGTGTCATAGTTTGGCTCTGACTGGCAATGGTCTTCTTTTCACACAGTTATTAAAGCAGAAGTAAGTGGTTGGGTCATTTAAGCTAATTGCCTGTCGTCACCACATCAACATGCAGCTGTCTTTGTGCAGCGAGTTTTCTAGCATCACCTCAGATCCGTTAGTACGATATAACATGGTTAAAACAATAAAACCAACACTTGGAACGCAATTGTAGACACCGGGTAAACATTCAGCTCTCTGTAACTCTTGCTCATTGCAGAGAGACTTTTTAGCGTTCTCTCTCCTGATTGGATAAATGGTTGTAGGATACATGAAAGGTTTCTCTGTGAGTGACTCAGAGACCTGTGTATGCTGTATGAATAAAGAATGATGTAACATTTTTACAGTAAAAAAAAAAATGTATTACTTCTGCTTAAGCATAAGTATGTTGAAACATTAACAGGGAAATTTCACTCTTTTTTAGGGAGACTTAATTCCATCGCTCCATTCTTATTCTCCATTAGGGGAAAAGGGTGTGTTCCCAACCATAGACAAGTCAGGTATGTTTGTAGCCTACATTGGATAACCCACAAAGGAATCAATCATTGATGACATGTATAATCTATGTTATTTAATGATAAAACAACAGTAAAATAATCAAAGCTTAAGCTCACCACAGTTTTAATTATACTGGTAATAACATAAGATTGAGTTTAAAAAAAAGGCAATAAAACAAAGAGGAACAATTTAATTTGATAAGAAGAGAGTAAATAAATAATAACAGTGACTCCTCACCTTGCCTCCTAAAGATATCTCCATACAGGCTAAGTAGTTAATGCATTTGGATGTGAGTTCACATTCCTGGATTTACTCTCTGACCGTTACAAAATCTGGCTTTGACACATTTCAATGCAGTATTGACGCACATCAGAAAGCTCGTTTTAGATTTTAAATAAAGATTGCCTTGACATTCTGAAATTGTGTCGCTACTAGAGTAGGGAAGAGCAAAATACTACTTAACAATGCATCTGTTTCATCAATATGTACAACTAAATTAATCTTACAGGTAGCCTACACCCAGCTAAAACTAATAGCTACATACAAATAAAACAGCCTACAGTGTTTGTAATAAAATTAAGGTAGGATTTATTGCAGGGCCGATATATTTTACTGGATAAGTTTAGGTTATGTGTACATTTTGAACTAGGTACTAAATGAATAGGCAGCGCTATGGTGATATCATTTTTGCAGTTCAATGAGCATTATTTGACTTCATTTTACTGCTTCACACATTAACTGACATTCTTGATTTAGAGTGAAATGTTAACCCATGTGATTAAATGTCATGACATACACACATATCACACACAAGGCTGTCAAAAGTGAAGGGCAGGATCTATCTTTCCAGCCCTACTTCTTCCGCCTCACTCACACTGTGTATGTGTATATAAACTCAACTGTCACTTTATAAGGTACAGTGGTTACATTTCTTGTTAACACATATAACTGCTCAGCCAATCACATAACAGCAACTCAATGCATTTAGGCATGTAGACCTGGACAGGACAACTTATTGAAGTTAAAACCGAGTGGTTTGAGTATTTCAGAAACTGCTGATCTACTGGGATTTTCACGCAATACCATCTCTGGGGCTTACAGAGAATGGCCCAAAAAAGAAAAAATATACAGTGAGTGGCATTTGTGTGAAAGAAAATGCCTTGTTGATGTCAGAGGTCAGAGGAGGATGGGCAGACTGGTTTGAGATGATAGAAAGGCAACAGTAACTCAATAAACACTCGCTACAACATGGGTATGCAGAATACTATCTCTGAACGCACAACACGTCCAGCCTTGAAGCAGATGGGCTACAGCAGCAGGAGACCCCACTGGGTGCCACTCCTGTCAGCTAAGAACAGGAAACTGAGGCTACAATTCGCACAGGCTCACCAAAATTGGACAATAGAAGATTGGAAAAGTCTTGCCTGGTCTGATGAGTCTCGATTTCAGTTGCAAAAGTGAAAGCATGAATCCATCTTGCCTCGGTTGCATCAACCATGCCACGTTAAAAGTTACTTAAATCCCCTTTCTTCCCAATTCTGATGCTCAGTTTTAACTTCAGCACGTTGTCTTGACCACATCTACATGCCTAAATGCATTGAGTTGCTGCCAAGTGATTGGAAGATCAGATTTTTGTTTTTATAAAAAAAATTAACAGTTGTACCTTATAAAGTGGTCGGCGAGTGTATATATTGGCTAACCTCTAGTAAATATTAATTGTTTGGTTTAATTAATTTTTTCATTTTTTAATTCATGACCATCCAAATACACTGTCCCAAAAAAGTTTGCAGATGTGATTACAAATTGAGATGGGACATCCCTTCAATGAGTGTTGTGGGCTAGTAGAGGCTAGCCACTGGGTATGAGGCTAAAAATAGCAACATGAGGATGTGGAAGGCAAACGTCAAATGCTTATTGTATAAACTAATTAAATTGCAACTGATTTGCAAATCACAAAATGTACATGATGATGAGCAATTAGTACCATTATTGTAATGGTACTAATATAGGTCATGATCGCCATACTTATTAAACTAAACATTAATGAAAGAGCGTTCTATGAAAGAAAAAAAAGCTGTTACAACAACTAGAAAATAATAAGCAACAAATAGATGGCAAAAAGCACCACTACCACTAAATAACTAGTGTCCTTCTTCATCTGTAAAGAGCAATAAGAGGTCGACACTGGGATCTCCATAGCTGTGACCGTGGAGGCTGTGACCCTGGAGACTGCTAAACAAAGGTTCACAATGCTAGCAGCCAAAGTAAGGAAACACAGCAGAGAAACACATGCCAAAATGTTAAAGGCACTGATTAGACCTTCTATAGGTAAATACCAGGCTGTAATATTTAAACAGAAACACATTGTACTACCAAGAATGGGATACACGTCCAAAGGGAACTAAGCACCTAAAACAAGGACACACACTTCAATAACATACCAACCCTTTTCATTTTCTGTAAATAAATAAAGATTGACAATGTAGTCCTACTAAGGGCCATAACGAGAAGCAAGAAGAGTATAAGTCTGATAATAAAGAGTAGTGGAAATTACTATTTAAGTTAGGTTTTCACTCCTCTGAGTTGAGCAATATATCATATATCATTGATATGTTGAATGACATATGTTGATTCCAGCTGACCGAACAGATGGAATTGTTTGCTAAAGCAACTTTAGTATGTTCTACTGCCAAGACAATGGGACACATCGCCTAATAATGGTTTGGACTCGCTAATAGCTCCCTGAATTGCGGCGAAATAGTGGCCGCAATGTGCCCCGTTTTAGCACCGTATCCACAAAGAAATGTGCACTAAGTACATTCCGCCGCAAAGGCGCTAACACACCTGCTAAGTGTGGCAGCTGGATCCAGTTTGCACTCGTTTTGCGTTTAAGTGAACAGCCCTGCTGCCGTCAAGGGGGACACACCTGTACAGTTGTCCCGGGCCAAGGATGTGGGTACACGGAGAGAAAAAATAAAACAAACTTCTCTTACAAGGAAAAGACGAAGACGCTTATTTCCTAAATATTTTTTTTTAAAGGATCTCAACAGAGACATTCATATCCCACTTCATGCAAAATGTAAGTATTTTTCCACACGGAGATGCAGGAGAAAGGGTCGCGGATCCATCTAATTTACTTGATGCTCAGTGGTATTAATAACAATAAGTAAATCTTGTCCCGGTCACGGGGAAGACACGCAGCAGGCAGTAACCCAGGCAGAACTGCTTTACGCATGGTTCATGAAGACAATCGGCCAGGTTTTGATGGTGATGAATGTTCTTTAATCTGCTTCACATCCACACAGGCCGGCGGTTGCACCCAGATCACAGATTTATATAAAGTGAAAGAGAGAGGGAGACAGAGAGACAGGGAGTAAATTGCGCAACTTTAGTACACAGGGTAATTGCTCCACTAAAACAGCCTGTTGCAATTTGCACTGGCAGGATAAGGTGCTATTTGCAACGAGGCATTTTTTAATAAGACGGCAGCAATTTTGCACTGGATTTAGAATATTCCCTCATTTAAATACATGCAAATGGGACAGGTGCACCAAGGACACTGTCTGCTCTGCAGGGCAGTTCCAGTGCAGTCCGCGCGCTCTTCCGCCAATTTTTTTCTCTCATTTGCACCGGTTTAGCGGCACAATCCTTCAGTGGATGAGGCCCAACGTATTTGGTTAGATTTGGACTGAAGACAACAGGCTTAATCACGTAAGTCCATTGCATTTCCCAATCATTAGTTTTGGGTATGCATCCTCACAATAGTAATAGAGGTAATAGACAAAACTAACAATCAACAGTCTAACGTTTCTCAATGCCATGTCTCTACACTTAACACTTGACCTTTCTATCAACCCTGTTTCTTCAACTTTTAAACAACATTACAAATACATTTATCTGGTTTTGTCTTTAAGATCCTCTTTTAAATTGATAAATTGAAAATATCCTCCACATCACTGCAAAAGTATAGAAGTTCAAAATATTGGAATTTAGACATAAGCGTCCGGGAACTGAAAAAACAAAAAAGGACTGTGGGTTTTGCTCCTCTTGCGTGAGGCCTGCTCCTCCCTTCTCTCTTGTTGAAAAGGACAAGTGTTGCCTGCTGTGATCTTTGCATTGTGAATCATTCTCCTGATCCAGGCAGCAGGAGGTGTGTAATCCTTCTTCAGGCTGACTATTCTAGTGTAATCTCCTGCTCACTCAGAGTACACAAGTTACTTTTGACTGCTCCATAAAAGATTCAGACTGTCAGAGTTTGGCCATCTGTCATCTGCTTCTATGTTTGTTTGTCAGACTTTCGGACTCTCTGCCAGTTTGCCCATATATTGGACCAAAGTGAACCCTTGCAATTTAAACCGATGATCTTTTGAGCATCTTTCCATTACATAAGCACCTTAAGGGAAGTCCCTTTGAAAGGGAATTAGGACTTAAGGGCATGTGTGCACGTCTGTGTGTGAGTGTGAATGCATGTGCGTGCTCATATATATGTGTGTAGGTGTGTGTGTGTGTGTGTGTGTGTGTGTGTGTGTGTGTGTATGTGTGTGTGTGTGTTTGTGTGTGTGCGTGCGTGTGTGTGTGTGCGACGTGTGTGCTCAATGTGTCTTAGCTGCACTGAAAACCATTTGTATTCACAGCCTACGATTCAGGACCTAAGGGGAATATTCAGTTTTCTTTTCAACTGCTCTCCTTTTATTTCCTGTCTTTATTCCTAGCATACAGAGCCTTGCTTAGATACAATGGGTCATTTCAGCCAACAACAATGAGGTAATCAACAAAAACAAACTCAAAAAAGCCTCTTGCCTTTGCCATGAATGTCTGGACAAAGAATCAAATGAGAGGCTCAAACTTAGCCACATACTGAAAGCCAAGTGAGTATCTGAGCCTGACTATGAAGTGACTGATAAAAGTTTGATCTTAATCTTTCTAAACCATTTGTAGAGGATGCCTCCAGGGTAAATGTGAGAAAGTTTGACAAAGAGGCAGATTGGTAATACAGAAAGTAATGCTCTGTTGTAACAATACAATATGTCACATGGGAACTCTCTAACAGTGTGATTATATGTTTGTTGCCGACAGGGATACAAAGAGCACAGGGAGGGATATATGGAGAGAGTATACATTGGGTTAGGGATATGTTAAACTAATAACACTTTATTTCATTCCACAGCAAATAAAGTGTAACATGTTTCCTCCTCTATGCGTTTATGTGCAGTTCCAGGCAATCACTTTCTATTCATTTTTACCCATGACCTGTAAAGGGCCTATTATTTTTACTTTTACAGTAAAGTATGAAGAAATCACTTTGAAACAGAACAATTCATTAACAATGGCTCTTATTGTATATCCCAGGCAATTACTCAAACAAAGCAGAATAGCTTTTGCTGAGTCCACATGAATTACATTAGCAGAGGTTGATACATTTATAAAATAGACCTATTTAGGATCTGGCAATTGCCCTGCTTCATAGAACCTTCTGCAACTAACACATACAGACAACCCCACTTCAGTATGGTCACAGGGATTTTGCAAAGGAAGAGCAGTTCATACTGAATGTTGAAAATGGGGAAATTAAGGGAAGAAAGATCACTGTCACAGTCTAATGATTCCAGTGGCTGCAATACTACAGAGATACAGGCTACATCCGGGAAACTCCTGTGGAAAGACTTTATAAAGAGGAATATAGAATAGGATCTCTAATTCTGCCCTGGCACAAAGCAACAACAAGACAGAGGTTGGTGTAGTATCTTGATTGTCTTATCTGCCTTTCTGTGAATTCACAATGCCTCTCATTGCATCCTTAATGCCGGATCTCTTCTCTTTCTCTTTCTCTTTCTCTTTCTCTCTCTCTCTCTCTCCCCTCCCTCTCTCCCCTCCCTCTCTCGCTCTCACCCTAAGTGGTCAGTTGTCAAAGTCAGCTGAAGCGCAGTTAATGAAGAGGTAGATTTATTAACGAAACATCATAGAAATAGGCGGGGGGAAGCAGAACCCCCAGAAGCCAGCAAGTAAAAAACAGCCACTAAGTGTTCATACCAAAAAAAGAAAGAGAGGGTAAAGAGAGGGATAGGATGAAGAAAGGATGATAAAGAAAAAGGAAAAAAGAAAATAACCGAAGATGTTTAAGAGAAATACAGCAAAATCCATGAAGCAGACAGAGGAAAGGTAGAAAGCACCCAGCCAGAGCGGAAGGGGGAGAGGCAGGTTCCCTCTCTTTTATCCTCTCCCCAGCAGTGGCTACAGAACAAGCTCTTACCGTCTGTTGTAAGTCTGGGATTCCAATGCGGATGACCACGGTGTTGCCTGTCGGCTCCTCCATGGGTGCACTTGAGCTGTGGCTCTGCTCTGCACCGGGACAGATAGCCAAACCACCGACAGGAATGGGAACGCTGCTGTCCTCTTCCCGGGAGCTGCTGCTGTCAGTGCTGGCCCCCTGGCTGCCGTTTGCTGCGTGCGTGTGAGAATGTGTGAGTGTGTGCGAGTGTGTGTGTGTGTGCTGCTGCTGCTGCTGGTCCTGCCGTGGAGGGCTGGGTGGCTCATGTTTGCCGGCTGCCGGACGCAGAGGCATGCTCTGTGTTAAGGGCTCGGTCTATGCCTCTCTCTCTCTCTCTCCCCAGCCACACACACAAGCAAGCACACACACTCACACCGATGGCTCTCACTCACACTAAACGCACACACCGCTTGCAGCGTGCATCATTCGCCTGGGAAAGAAAAGAAGAGGGAGGGAGAACGAGGCAGGGAAGGAGGGTGGCAGAGAGAGGGAATGGGCAAAGAGGTGGGGGTGAAGATTACAGTTGAAGGGTAAAAACAATGAAAGACAATAAGTACCAAGGGAACTTATAAAGATTTAAGGAATTAAATTTTTTTAGTTGTAAAATTTTAACAGGACAGATCATCGAAATACAAATTTGTTAAAAAGTGGCACATTTAGTCTTTCAAATATTTTGATTTTTAGCATTAAATGTGTGTGAACAGTATTTACCAGCAGCACCATTACCAAATTAATGTGACGAGTCAAACAAAAAGGCTTGTTTTCATATGCTAGATTCATCAAATTAAATCAAACTCACATCGCCGGGACTGCATAAAAATTAACTCTGCACAAGGTCATGTTACAATGTTCATAGTGTGTGTACCACACACACTCTTGTTGTAGTGTACTAACACAATGGTGACATCGTGAGAGGGGGGGTTCAGATCAATGTTGGGCCGGATTTGGCCTTCATGCTCACTTTATCTAACTGTGGGGCCGGGTGTTGCTGTTCAAATGGCTCCCTGGTAAACCCAGTGACATATAGAGAGAGCAAGAGGCAATCCAACAAGATGAGGTTTTCATGGGAGTTATTCTTATTGAGGGGGTCCGGATATCATTTACTTTTTCACCACACACACTCAGGATTGTGATTAAGGACAGGAAAGCAAATAATTTTGATCTGACCTTGATTTCCATCTTAGTGACTTGTAAAACAGGCCTCACAAACAATTTTATAGCGATAAGATTGGGTCATATCTAGACATTGACAATGTGTCCACCATGGAACATTATGATGGACGATGTCAATGAAGCTGGAGAAGGGGGAATTATGTGTCAGACTTGCTATCTATATCCATTTAAATACAAATGTAATTTTAATGTATATATTCTAAAAGGATTTGCCTACTTGTGTGATTAACAGTAGCCTAATAATTAACGGTTAATGTACAGAAACTGCTCAGGGCAAGCCGAAAGATAGCATACAGTGAGCAAATTTCTCTTTTTTGTGAGAAAGTCTTACCTAGTTGGGATATGAAAAATAACTGTAGGCTATGCAAGCTACGCGCATACTGTAATAAAAAGGTCTCAAAGGGCTTCGGACTTGCCGAAGTTCACACACAGATACCTCAGTGTGTCACCGTCTGAGTTACAAAATGTTTAAACAAATACATAGACAGTTTCAAGAGGCAACTTCTACGTTGTATAATACTTCAGGATACCTTCACTGCTGTAAAAAAAAATTTAAGTTTTTAAGGGACGGTAGGGGGCTGCCTTCCACTAATGGACAAACGTTAGCCCAGTCATTTTTGACCTGGCTCATCCCGATGGAGATTGGAGAAAGTCCGGACTGATTTGAGGGACAGAAATAAATGTGAAGCTCACGAAATCAGGCTATTCTGCTGCTCTGGATCTCTGTCTCTAATTTATGGAGACAAAGTCCCCATTAGTAACAGTTTACATATATATATTAGTGCTGTCAGTTTAACGCGTTATTAACGGCGTTAACGCAAACCCATTTTAACGGCGTCAATTATTTTATCGCGTGATTAACGCTCTTTATGGTCTAGCAAACGTTGTGGTTTTTTCTCATGCTGTTGCATCAACTAGTAATGTTTGAACAACTGAAACACCACAAACTATACATATGGCTCGCAGGTAAGTTACTGTTAATTCAAACGGAACATGTCCTACAGCGTAATTTCACATTAAAATCATTTAACTGGCAAAACGACTACACATCAAGTCAATTCTGACTTTTATTTTGAAGCAGAAACCGGAACCTAGCACTTCCTAGCTCAGCTGCGCGACCTTCACTAGTCTTCCGTGTGTGACTGGGACTTTGCGGAAAAAGAACAGTAAAGAAAGCTTGTCATTTGCAAAAGTCTTACTTATAACCCTGCGCGCACACCAAAACCTCCATGAATGTTAGTGGCAGCCGGCAGTCATTAATTTTCACTTTATTTTTCACTACGAAGGGCGACTGCCTCGGCTGCAGCAGCGCCATAGCAACCACCCCACATACACAGGCGTATAGTGTGTCCACTCCACACACTGTCTGAAATAAGCCGTGGATGAAAGACTCCCAAAACATTTAGGCCTACAACAACCAGTTTAATTTAGCCTAAATACTAATTGGTTTTATATAGCCTATGTTGTTTTATGGTTTGGTTTTTAAATTAAAAAATAAGTTCCAATTATGTTTGTGTATGCCGTTCTAAGGGTGTGAGATCTAGGCCTACATTGTGGGCTATTTGCACTGAATTGCACATTATGATATTTTAGAAGAAATACACTGAATTACAAGGGTGTAGAGAATGGGTGTGATAACTATAAGAGCATTAAAATGAGAAAAAATAATGGGACAAAAAGAAATCAAGGGACTTTTAGGCTAGAATAGGTAAAAATGCGATTAATCGCGAGTTAACTATTACATTGATGCGATTAATCGCGATTAAATATTTTAATCGTTTGACAGCACTAATATATATATTTCTTTTTATAAACTGAACAATTAAGTACTGGGTTAATGGAGAAAGCAAGATAAAGGCCACCATTAAATAGGCTCAACAAATTATCAGACAACCAGATGGTATTGTGAAATTTTGCCAAGAGAAGACATGGAAGGCTGATGGCAAGACCTGGAAATACTATCTAACTAATAACCATTCTGGCTACAGGCTTCAAGCCAATATAGCCTATGTGGTATGACTGAATGTGAATTCGATAGAAAAGAGAGGAGTGAGACAAACATACTAGGGATGTCTGCAAGTGGTTCTTCTTTACAAATTATGTCCCGTTTCATTATATCAAAAAAGCTTTGGATCCCTGCGGAGAGCTTAAAAAGAAGTTTAAATGTAGATCTTGCTGCAATCCTAAATGTTTAACGACCTAGTGAAAAGACTTAAATGACAGCAGGGTCTTAGAGTGGTTACCAATGTGCTAATTTTGAGGCACATGTTTTCTTTTAGGTGAGGTAAACACAAATTATTAATTAATATATTTAGCAATACAAATTTTACCCCAATGCATTCTTCAAAGAAAAAGTGAAATTTAATTATTATGTCACATTTTGTCTTCCCTAGGAAGATTGTAAGCTGCGGCTGTATGTTGTATTCACCCAGCAGAATGTGACTGCACAACAGGGGCTAGCATGTGAATGTCACTCCTGGGCACTCTTCAGTGTGTAATCCCATTAGCATTGGAGAAAGAGCATGGCAGGTATCCCTAATACATTAGCGGATTTAGCAGATCACTCTGCCTGAACTTTGGCCTTCAGGGCAAGGAAAATTGACAACCCTTTCTCAGACCTTGTAGTATCACTCAATATTCACATTTTATTGAGTAATTATGTCCCGTTACAATACTAGCCAAACAGGTTTCCTTGTACTATAAACTAGACATCGGACGATTAATCGGCACACTTAGGACATTCACAAACTTTCATAATCTCAAATTTTGCAAATTGGGCTCCAGTGTTGATGGCAAAGCAGCCTCCACCAGTAAAGTACACAACTGTTTTGCATGTCGATGTGTAATTTATACAATGTATTTAAATTAAGGTTCTATTTCATTCTTACTGACCGCCAGAGGCAGTGCTTAACACTGGATGTTATCCTTCGCGCATGCGCAGGTCGAGTATATAATATAAACAAAGTCACGTGTGACCGGGGATGACGTCGGGACGCCCGTCTATATAAGTCCACGTCACTTCCCAAAATGTCCCTTGTATCTTCTCGCTGTAGCGAATACAGGTTTAGAGTAAGAAATAAGCTTGAATAAGAGCAATATTAGCCGGTGACTCCTTGCTGGTAGCCCTGCAACCTCAGGGTTGGAGCCACGGATTCGTCCTCCAAGGGCTGCAATTAGTCACACACGGCTATGTTCTGATCGCGGGCGTACCGGTGTTTTTCCGCTGGTGAGTTCGGCTCGCAGAGAACGCTCGGCTGACACAGCGCCTTCCCCAGCGGAAGCTGCGGAAAAGGTAAGTATCTCTAGGTGTTAGCTGTTAAGTAAGTTAAGGGGATCCGGTTTTCGGCCTTCCGCTTAATCTTACGTCTTGTTTTTTGTTTGCCCTCGCAGGGATCTGCAAGGCTGCATCAGAGATTGCCAGTACCGGCGTTTGCTGCCTTGTGTGGCAACTTTTTGTTTCAGTTAATTAAAGGCTCCCTGACGGGTGTGTTCGCTCGTTAAAGCATGTACTCCCTTGGTTGAAATTAAGAGCAGAAGCTCCCCAGTATGGTTAAGGCTATTGGGTAAAAGATTAGAAAAAAGAGATAAAAAGATAAATTAAATAAATTATGATTTAATTTTGAAGTAAACTTGAAAAGAAAGAAGAAAACTACCTTTAAAAGAAAAAAAGGGATTTTCTAGTTTCAGTTGGCTTACTATGGAGCGGTTTGCTGCTCTTTTGTTGCATTATTATTACTAATGGGTGGTTTCGCTCTGTAGTAACTGATTCACTCTGGAAAGAGACTATTTTGGGATAGCAGTGAGAATAATTGCATTAATCCTCAATATCACACAGCCTATCCACGGGTTGAGCGGTGTGGTAGTATTCTACCCCCCACACCTCCCACCACCATGTTAGGCTCACATGGTTGCCGCACTTGCATGGCTCCACTGCAAACTACAGATGGACATGATGAATGCCCCGCATGCCTCGGTGTGGTCCACCTGCGGGAGGGGCTGTCTGACAATCAGTGCATGAACTGCAGTTTCATGCCACATGGGCTAAAGGTGGCGAGACTAGCAGAGGTGGAAGGACCTCAGGTTGAAGGTGAGCTTCCCCTGCCTGGGAAAGAACCAGAGGTACGAGTACGCTCCCCACCCAGGGCGGCCCCGCCTAGGAAGAGGACTAAGAAGACTGACCGTTATGCTGCCAAAGTGGACAAGCTAGTGTCAGAGTTTGCTGAGATTAAGGGTTTGCTCTTTAACCTTCAGCCAGTCAGGTTGGCGTCACCCCAAGGGTCTATCCCTCAGGCGGAGGCTCCAACCACACCAGAAGGGGATGAAGATGCCCTGTCTACGAGGGCCTCCTGTAGCCAGTTCTACGAAGACAGGCCGGGACAGGATGAAGTAGAGGCTTCTAACCAGGCTTCTGAAGACGACTCCCAGATTGCAGGAAGTGGGTCTAGGGCAGGCTCAGAGGCTCCCCTGGCCACGGTTAAGCCAGTGATCCGAATGGCACTGGCACGGTTAGGGTTGGATGAGGCTCCAGCAGCAAGCGCTCCAGCTAGTGCATTCTTTAGGCGGGTCCCGCCACAAGAGAATTTTTCTGTGCCTCCCTCCCGGCCATATATTGAGGAGCTTCACAGATGCTGGCCAGACCCCAGATCTCTATCTCATCACACCAGTGACGGCAGGGCTTTGGCTTCGATGCAGAATGCCGGCAAGCATGGACTTGACCGAATGCCAGCCGTAGAGCCGACCATTGCCTCCCTCATTGTAGCACCGGAGGAGGTGTTGAGGCCGAATGCTCGCTGTCCCAGGCCACAGTGTCGCATTACGGATGACCTGCTAACAAAGTGCTATGACACAGCGGCACGTATGGGCCGCATTGGGAACTCGTTTTCACATTTGATACTGGCCTTGTCGCAGTCCTTGCAAGCGTCCAGTGCAGAGGCTTCAGTGCAGAGTCTAAGTGATACGTCGTTGCAGGCTTTTGCCTTCATGACCAGAGAACTGGGTAGGCTGATGTCGACGCTTACGTTGGCGCGCCGCCAGGTATGGCTGGCCCAGGCCCCATTATCAGAGCCATGCCGAAGAATCCTCCGCACTCTCCCCGTAGTTCCGGGGGAGCTGTTTGGCCCGGCAGCACAACAGGCCCTGAATCGTGGCATTCAGGCTAACCAGACACGGCAGCAGTTCGCTAGCCTTCGGGGACCTACACCCCAACCAAGGCAGCAGTCTCCACAAGGTAATGGCACCAATCGTCCTCTGCCGCCAGCGCGTCCTGGTGGTTATCCCAGGACCTCACCTGCTCCTGAGCGATCCTATCAACCCCGCCGTGCTCCCACACGGCCAGCACCCCAGGCACAGAGGGGGCGGGGGTCAGGGTTTCGTCCCCCCAGGGTCCCAAGAGGACGTGGGGGCAGACCCTGAGGGCTCAGGGCCGGCCGTCGGACGCTTCTCCCAGCAGCACCTCAACTGCTGGGAAAGTTGCACTACAGACCCTTGGGTGGTGGCCACGCTAACCCAAGGGTACAATCTCCAATTCCGACGCCGGCCCCCAGTTTTCAGGGGGATCAGACTGACTTCAGTCAGCGATCCCACAAGGCGACAAGCCCTCAGCCAAGAAGTATCCACCCTCCTGGAGAAGAAGGCCATCGAGATCGTAGATCCTCGGACACAGCAAGGTGGGTTTTACTCAGTGTATTTTTTAATTCCAAAAAAAGAGGGCGGGTTTCGCCCTATACTGGACTTACGAGGGCTGAACAGTTTTCTGAAAGTATTGCCTTTTCACATGTTAAAGACAGCAGAAGTGCTCCAGGCCGTGACACGGCAAAGCTGGTTCACGTCAATAGATTTAAAGGACGCGTATTTTCACGTCCCAATTGCACCACATCACAGGCCATACCTGCGCTTCGCATTCGAAGGGCGGGCCTACCAGTTCAGGGTCCTCCCATTTGGGTTATCGCTAGCCCCAAGGATCTTCACCAGGTGCATGCGTGCGGTACTCGCACCAATGCAAGCCACCGGAATGCAAATCTTCCCTTATCTGGACGATTGGCTTATTTGCGCTCCGACCCGGGAACGGGCGGAGCAGGACACCACGGCCCTCCTAGGCCATGTGGGAAGGTTGGGTCTTACAGTCAATTATGGCAAAAGCTGTCTGATACCCAGCCAAGAGGTACTGTTCCTTGGCATTACCCTGGACTCCGTCCAGATGCTTGCTTGCCCGTCTCCGCGGCGGGTAGAAGCAATACTACAGCTCCTCCTGCGTTTTCGGGAGGACAGGAGGGTAAGGTACAGCCTTTGTCTCAGGCTGTTGGGGATGTTGACGTCAGTAACGGCAATAGTACCCCTGGGCCTCCTCCACTTGCGGCCGTTCCAAGTATGGACCAATGGCCTCCTCTTAGACCCGAGGTTGCACGGATCCAGGAAAATCAGGCTGTCCAGTCAATGCCTCCTGGCATTGCGACCCTGGAGACGCAGGGCATATCTTGCCAAAGGGGTCACACTGGGTTCGATCCCCTCACGCCGCGAGGTGGTGGTGACCGATGCTTCGCCCTCTGGCTGGGGGGCAGTATGGCAGCACAGGGCGGTGAGAGGGCTCTGGAGTGTGCAGCACATGACACAGCACATCAATGTGCTCGAGCTCCGTGCTATGTATTTAGCGCTCCGCAGATTCCTGCCTTTTTTGAGAGGCAGACATGTTCTGGTACGAAGCGACAACAAGTCAGCTGTCTACAATGTGAACCATCAAGGGGGCACAAGGTCGGCTCAGTCGTTACAGGTTGCACAGCAACTCCTGGTATGGGCTCTCCCTTACTTTTCCAGCCTCAGGGCTATGTACCTTCCAGGGCCACAGAACACGGTGGCAGACTTTCTTTCACGCCAGAAACCTCCGTCGGGGGAGTGGAGACTCCACCCAGAGGTGGTAGAGGCAATATGGAGCAAATATGGCACAGCAGAGGTGGACCTGTTTGCGTCAGAGTCCACAACACACTGCCCTCTCTGGTTCTCTCTGGCAGAGAAGAGTCCGATGGGACAGGATGCCTTGGCACATCCATGGCCACGTCAGCTCCTTTATGCCTTCCCACCATTTCCACTGATAGGGTTGACCCTACACAGAGTTCAGAAGGGGAACTACAGACTTCTGCTGGTTGCCCCAAACTGGCCAGGGAGACCCTGGTTTCCAGTAATGTACAGGCTGCTGGATGGAGATCCATGGTGCCTGCCAAGGAGACAGGACCTGCTCTCTCAGCTGGGGGGCCACATCTGGCACCCCAAACCAGAATGCCTGCAGCTATGGGTTTGGCCCTTGAGGGGCCCGAGCCACTTCTGATGGCATGCGACCAGGAGGTAGTTCAGACCATCATAGACTCAAGAGCTCCCTCCACCAGGGCACTTTATGCTAACAGGTGGAAGATATTTGCGGAGTGGTGTAAGGCTCAGAGAGAGGTACCGGAGAGTTCCTCAGTGCCAATGATACTGCGGTTTTTGCAGTCCTTACTGGAGAGGAAGCTATCTGCTTCCACGTTAAGGGTCTATGTGGCTGCTATTTCATCCAGGCACATTAAGGTTGATAACCAGACGGTGGGATCTCATTCTTTGGTGACCCGATTTCTTAAAGGAGCCCAGCGGAGGAACCCCCCACTGGTTGTCAAGGTTCCCTCATGGGACCTGCCTCTGGTGCTGGGAGCCCTCTGTCTCCCCCCATTTGAGCCCCTGGATCAGGCGCCACTGAAATGGCTGTCAGCAAAGGCTGCCTTTCTTCTAGCGATTGCATCAGCCAAGCGTGTTGGTGAGCTTCATGCATTGTCAGTGAGTGAACAGTGCATACGCTGGAACTCAGATGGCACAGGGGTGGCACTGTGGCCTAACCCGTCATTTTTCCCAAAGAGGCTGCCTTCGGCCTTCTATAATCAGGTCATACAGCTAGCAGCTTATGGCCCCTCACACCCATCGGATGAGGAAGCTAGTTCAGCAGAACTACTCTGCCCGGTGAGAGCCTTGAGATGTTACATACAGGAAACTGCTGGTTTTCGCCAGTCTGATGGCCTGTTTGTCTGCTACGGGGGCCCGAGAAAGGGGCAAGCACTGTCCAGACAGAGGCTTTCCAAGTGGGTGGTGGAGGTAATTGAGGAGGCATACAAGTCAAGAGGACTGCCTTTGCCTCCTAACGTCAGAGGCCATTCCACCAGGAGTGTCTCCACTTCCTGGGCAGCACTAAGAGGAGTGCCTCTAAGTGACATTTGTGCAGCGGCCTCCTGGGCTTCAGCGTGCACATTTGCCCGATTTTACAGGGTCAATGTAGCTGCTCGCCACGCAGTGGCTGCAGCTGTTTTCCAGGAACCCTCAGGCCCTTCCTAATAGGTGGGTACAGGATTCCTCGTGACTACGTTGGTAATAGTCATCCAGTGTTAAGCACTGCCTCTGGCGGTCAGTAAGAATGAAATAGAACGAGAGTTACGTATGTAACTACGGTTCTATGAATTCTGGATGACCGCCAGAGTTCTCTGTCACTCGGAATCTTGCGAGAAGATTCTGAAGGGACATTTTGGGAAGTGACGTGGACTTATATAGACGGGCGTCCCGACGTCATCCCCGGTCACACGTGACTTTGTTTATATTATATACTCGACCTGCGCATGCGCGAAGGATAACATCCAGTGTTAAGCACTGCCTCTGGCGGTCATCCAGAATTCATAGAACCGTAGTTACATACGTAACTCTCGTTTACTTTGAAACGGCTGATTAAACAACTTTATGTCATTCTGCCTTAAGAAACCACTATCAGCCCAGACAATACATTACCAACATTTCCCAACAAATATACATTTTGCACCTAGTTTAAAACATGTTAACTAAATATTATTATATACATTTTGCAATTAGTTTCAAACAACATATTAACTAAATATTAGGGCTTGTCAAGCGATTAAAAAAATGTATCTAATTAATTACAAGCTCTATTATTAATTAATCTAAATTAATCGCATATTTTTATGACACTTTTATACCTGTTTATAAACAGCTGTATAGCCTGCTACAGTTTGTTTCTCTCTCTCTCTCGGAACTTCTGTCTCCACAACAGACAGCGCTGCACTGCCACAGATGCCTATGCCGATTCATTCACCATCGTCGTAGCCTACTCATAGGCAAAAATATTGACACACACACACACACACACACACACACACACACACACACACACGGGGCGGGTGTTCGTTTAAATTGAGACACACGGAGGAAAATTGAGAGATACTTTTGAACCTACAATGCACAGACACTGCGGAGAATAAAGTAAGATGTCTTCCTACCTTCATGCTTATTTGCCCGAAGCATCCCATAAACCGTCCATAGAGCCCTCGGCCCCGCCCGTTCCCCTGCTTCTCTCTTTACTTTTCTCCCTTTCACCCGTGCGGGCTGTGTATGCAAGCTACAGGTGCAGCTGCGCACCACTTTTGCACCGGGTCAAAGGGCATTATAGAAGTGCGATTAATCTACGTTAATTTTTTTAATCGCGTTAATTTGACAGCCCTACTAAATATTATTATTTTTCTTTTGTATTTGATTATATCAGCAGTCAAAATGACTGAGTTCACTGCTCATTATTCAGGGACAAGACTATATGAGGATTGAAATGAGTACAGTTAAAAATGAAATACATAAACTGGTGACAGATGAATGAATAAACCCGGCCGTTATCAGAAAATAGCTTTACAAACAATTGCATTGACCAAGAGAACTATCTTCTCTGTCCTTCAGGATTCCTTTGAATTCTCCCAAGGTGACCAGCTCCGGCAGCTTCAGCTTCTTTTGCACAGTGTTCCAGGCAGAAGGTGCAGCATATTCAAAGGCCTTTTTCCCTAACTCAGTTCTAGCTCTGGGTACCAACATCTGTAACACATCCCTAGAACGCATACCATAGCTACATTTGTTTGTGGACATGTAAACACATAGATATGAAGGGACCAGCCCAATAAGACACTTATAAACAAAAAACAACCAGTGTGAGAGTCTGCGTACATATAGTGATGGACATTTTGCAGTGGCATACAGGGTAAAATGGTGGACACGATTTCCACAGCCAGTTAAAAATCGCATAGCACAGTGGTAGACGGTATCCAATTTCTTGAAGTACTGGTCAGGGGCGTTTATGAACAGCAGGTCACCGTAATCTAACAACGGTAAAAAGGTCGCAGTGAACAAACGTTTCCTGGCCTGCAATGAGAAGCATGATTTATTTCTAAAAAAGAAACCTAATTTAATTTTTAATTTGGAGACCAGTTTTTCAATATGAAGTTTAAAAGACAATTTTTCATCAATAATAAAACCCAGGTATTTGTACGAATTGACCCTTTCAATTTCGATCCCATGACTAGTTAAAAGCTTTGGCAACACTTTTGGTAGAGGTTTTCCATTTGAAAAAAGCATTAATTTAGTTTTATCTGTATTTAAAACCAATTTAAATGTTGTCAGCTGTGACTGCAGAACGTCCAAAGCAGACTGCAGGAAATGAAAAGTGTCTGCCACTGACGGGGATGAACAATAAATAATAGTGTCATCTGCATAAAAATGACAGGCAGCATTCGTTATTGTGTCACACAGATTGTTTACATAAATAGAAAACAACAATGGCCCTAATATAGAACCCTGGGGCACGCCCTTTGATACAGGGAGAGAGGAGGACGAGGACCCAGCAAACTGGACACATTGCGTTCTTACTGAAAAATAATTAGAAACCAGTGTACAGCCTGCCTAGATAAACCAACTTTGAGTAGTCTATCTACCAAGGTTTCATGGTCCACAGTATCAAACGCCTTGGAAAGATCAATAAAAACAGCAGCACAATACTTTTTACAATCCAGTGATTCAATTATATAATTAACAACTTTTAAGGTGCTGTGTCGTTTTCTAAAACCTGACTGGTGTTGGGTTAAATAGTATTCACGTCTAAAAAGTATTTCAGTTGGTCACTGACACACTTTTCAAGGACTTTAGCTTAAACACATAGTTTAGAAATAGGCCTGTAATTGTTTAAAACAGTAGGATCACCTCCTTTCAACAAAGGCAGGACATAGGCAGATTTCTAAATGTTAGGAATCTCATTATTAGAAAATGTCAGATTAAAAATATGGGTAAGAGGTTCTGCTAGTGGGGGCGCACTTAGCTCAGTTGGTAGGGCGTCCCCCCCATGGTCCTCAGCCAGCAGCGGACCCGGGTTCGATTCCAGCCCGCGGTCGTTCTCTGCATGTCACTCCCCTCTCTGCCCCATTTCAACTCTGTCTCTACACTGTCAATAAAAGCATAAAAATGCCAAAAATAAAATATGTCTTAAGAGGTTCTGCTATGAAGTCTACAGCCAACTTCAAAAATAATGGCTCAAGCGTGTCAGGACCTGCAGATTTAGCAGGGCCAAATGCTTTACGGCTCTATGGACCTCAATTACGTCCAGTGGAACAATATTAAAAGATTGAACAAAATCATTATTTGGGAGTGGAGATGGAGAAGTATTCTACATATTATTAGAGTCTGGATGTAAAGACTCAAATTGAGAACCGGAGGAGAAAAAATGTTCATTGAAGCAATTTCTAATTTATCAGTCAGCCTACATGAATCCTTTACACTACATGTTGGTAGGTCGTTTGTGGCCACATTTCCAAAAGAAGATTTGATGGTTTTCCAGAATTGTTTAGGATCATTTAAGTCGCTAGTGGTTTTTAAGATGTAGTATTCAGATTTAACCTGTTTGACAAGAGAGGCAAAGCGGGTTCGCAGCTGTCTGAAAATCAGCCAGTCAGCCTGAGAGTTGGATTTTCTGGCCTTAGCCCAGGCAATATCCCTTTCTTGTTGAAGACTAGACAGCTGAGAGGAAAACCAAGGATTGTCTCGAACTTTAACTAAAAATGTGCGGAAAGGGGCATGTTTATTAATAATATTGCCGAAAGCATCATGAAAGTATTTCCATCCCAGTTCTACATCATTGAAAAGAGAGATCCTGGACCAATCAAAGTCCCACAGATCATGGTGAAAAGCTTGCTCGCAAAAATGTTTTAAATCTTGTTTAAAAATTATTTGTGACCTTGATTTTGGGAGCTTGGCTTGCCTCACTACGGCTATAGCACAATGGTCACTCATATCATTAGCAAAAATGCCTACATCTGAATATTTATGAGGAGTGTTTGTTAAAAAAGATCTCTCTGGACATTTAATATTTGGACGAGTTGGGCTATCGATTAACTGAGTAAGATTAAATGAATCACAGATTGATTTAAAACTGTCAGAGGCAGAGGATAATCAGTCCCAGTTAAAATCCCCAGTGAGGAGAATCTCATTAAATTCTAATGTTACTAGTTGTTTATTTAATGACAGGGCCTCACTGGTTGCTGAGGGGGGTGTATAACAACCAGCAATGGTGATAGCATGGCCTTTAAGAAGTTCCAACTTCAAGGCAAGAAACTCAAATTATTTGTTCAGAGATACAGATGAAAGAAGGGTAGTCTGAAATTTGTTTTATATGAAAATGCCAATGCCAATGCCAAACCTAGGATGGTCACAACGAAAAACATTGTAAAATAAACAGCTGCTGGCTCTGAGCCAGCTTATTTAGATCGCCGTAAAAGGAGCCGCCGTAAACACTCAACTTTTTTTCAGCGTGCACACACGACCGAAAGGTAGCGAATGATGATTAGATCTTAGCTGATTTTGCAAAACCTGTTCAAGATTAGTAAACCTAGTATGCCTTTAACTGCAGCGTAAATAACAGCAGATCATACAATCAGACGTATTAAGTTCTGAGAATGTGGCAAAAGGATCTCAGATGGCTGGCCAATGAGCTATAACGATTTCCCTAGATAACTGGGGCAGGGCCAAAGAAGAATTTCATCCTACTTGCATCATTCATGGATAAGCTTCGTGGGCAACAGCACATGAAGATATCTACATAAAGGGAACAAGTTATCTGGTTGGACAAATGGCAGGAGAAAAAGAAGGGGACGGAGTTGGAGATAATTGGGATTAATATGCTATATATATATATATATATATATATATATATATATATATATATATATATATATATTAGGGCTGTAAAGCGATTAAAAGAATTAACCTAATTAATTACAGGCTCTGTGATTAATTAATCTAAATTAATCGCATACTTATATGACACTTTTATGCCTGTTTATAAACAACTGTATAGGCTACCGTTCGTCTCTCTCTCTCTCTCTCTCTCTCTCTCTCTCGCGTAACTTCTGTCTCCTCCTCTCAGCCAGGTTACAACATTAAATAAATGTAGGAACTACTAGCGCCGAAAAAAAAACACAAAAAAACAAGCAGGCTAAATGACTGTCTATCTCCCACAACAGACAGCGCTGCACTGCCACAGGTGCGGTGCGCATAGCCTATGCCGACTCATTCACCGTCCTTCTCATAGCCAAAAATATTGACACACACACACACACACACATACACATACACACACACACACACAAAGGAGGAAAAAAGACAGGCATATGCTTGGAAGAGTGAGAGGGGGCGGGTGTCCATTTGAAGGAGACGATCGCAGCTAGCAAACAAAAGTGAGACACAGAGGAAGATTGAGAGATACTGTTTTGAACCTATTGTTAATTAGGCACCCACTAAATCAATAATGCACAGACACTGCGGAGAATAACATAAGACGTATTCCTACCTTCATGCTTATTTGCCCGGAGCTTCCCATAAAACGTCCCTCTCTATGCTTCTTTCTTTACTCTTTAATCCCGTGCAGGCCGTGTCAGCAAGCTACAGGTGCAGCTCCGCTATCGCCTCACCTCTTTTGCACCGGGTCAAAGGGCAATATAGAAGTGCGATTAATCTGCGTTAATTTTTTTAATCGCATTAATTTTTCTGTGATTAATGAATCGAAATGAACGCATTAATTTGACAGCCCTAATATATATATATATATATACTGTATATATACCGTATATACACTGTGGTTCAATTTCTTGTTAACACATATAACTTATCAGCCAATCACATGGCAGCAACTCAATGCATTTAGGTATGTAGACCTGGACGGGACAACTTGTTGAAGTTCAAACCGAGCAACAAAATGGGGAAGAAAGGGGGTTTAAGTGACTTTGAACGTGGCAATGTTGATGGTATTTCAGAAACTGCTGATCTACTGGGATTTTCACGCACGACCAGCTCTATGGTTTACAGAGAATGGCCCGAAAAGGAAATAAAAACAGTGAGCGGCAGTTGTGTGGACGAAAATGCCTTGTTTATGTCAGAGGTCAGAGGATAATGTCCATACTGGTTCAAGATTATAGAAAGGCAACAGTAACTCAAATAACCACTGGTTACAACCAGGGTAAGCAGAATACCATCTCTGAACGCAAAACACGACCAACCTTGAAGCAGATTGGCTACAGCAGCAGAAGACGCCAGCGAATGCCACTCCTGTCAGCTAAGAACAGGAAACTGAGGCAAATGCACAGGCTCACCAAAATTCGAAAACAAAAGATTGGAAAAATATTGCCTGATCTGATGAGTCTCGATTTCAGTTGCGGAGGTTGGTAAGGTCAGACATTTGCGTAAACAACATTCAAGCATGGATCCATCCTGTCGTGCACCATTAACAATGCCATTTTCAAAACTTAAACCCCTTCCCCATTCCACTCCATTCTCGGTTTGAACTTCAGCACGTTGTCATGATCATGTCTACACACCTAAATGCATTCAATTGCTGCCAGGTGATTGGCTGATTAGCAATTTGTTTTTATAAGCCATTAAACAGGTGTACCTAATAAAGTGGCCGATGGGTGTGTATATACAGTGTATATAGATATAATGTAGGGGTGGGACAACACCAATTTTTCATGTCCGATACCGATCTTGCAACCTTGATTATCTGCCAATACCGATACCAATCCGATACTATTACCATATTGTCTTCTTCCCGATCTTGAAATAAAATATTAATAATGCATTGTTTTAGATGCACTTGACCTATTGACAACGTAGCCATTTAAAACATCATACTCAACTGTGAAACAAATAATCTACTCCACTGAAGGAAGAAATACATAGCCAACTGTCATGATCCCGTTTGGGCTCCTTGGCCTTATATGTGTTTTCCCTTTTCACCTGTTTTCTGTGTGCTGAGCTAATTGCAGGGGTGGAGCCAGGTGTGCTGGAGTCAATCAACAACATTCACAGCTGCCTTCAATCCTCATCAACTGCTCTACTTATACCCGGGCCTACCTTCTAGACACTGCCAGATTGTAGCTTCTGTTCTCACACAGTCAGTTCACTCTCTCGCTCACCTGTTTTCAGCCATGCTCTGTTGCACGTTTTCCTGGTTAACCCTTGTTTCTCTGCCACAGTTCTCCCGGCCTGACTCCAGCCACCAGCTCCAGCCCTAGCTCTCCAGCACTACTCCTCGGACCCCTCCTGCCTGCCCGCTCTAGCCTGCTTCCACTCAGCCCCCTGGACTTGCCCCGTTGCTCTCTCCCTGGACCCCCATGCCAGCCAGTTTCCCTCCCCGGATCACGGTCCTAACACCCTGCTGGTTTTCTCCTGAAATAAATCTTCTTTTACTTACACTGTCTCTGCGCCTGTGTCCTCCAGACCCAACCGTAACACCAACAATATAACTCAGTTATGCAACACTGCCGTTTTATTTCTTACATAACTTTAAAAACATTTTATGTTCAACACCATTCAAAAAATGTAAATGAAATTCAAAGTGCAACTTTGTGCAAATGTTTAACCTGCAAAGTATCACAGAAATTAGAATTCCAGTGATACGTTTTCCATATCAAAACACAAGTTAAAATGTAAACCATTTACTGAATAGTAATAAAATGAACATAGAAATAATAGCTTCTCCAGTATAGAATGTACAGTGGAACACAG
This sequence comes from Ammodytes marinus, assembly GCF_949987685.1. NCBI lineage: Eukaryota > Metazoa > Chordata > Actinopteri > Uranoscopiformes > Ammodytidae > Ammodytes > Ammodytes marinus. The sequence goes on along the minus strand of NC_137234.1, from coordinate 23,047,445 downwards.
TATGGAAGACTTGTCAACTCAAGGCAATCTTGGCTACACTAGAAATATACCCATTTAATTGGTCGAAAGACTCTCCCACAGTATCATTGGAAAGGAAACTAATATGCCGTTTAGACCAGTCTAGGATCAAAGAGTTTGGATTTATTGCGCACAAGTCCCTGAAAAGAAGCACACTTTCCAGTGTTTCAACTGCCCAATGAAATAGTTGGACCTTGAATCAGGCCTTTATAAAGGACATTGGCAAACCTAGAACTGGATAATAACTCAATAATTTGATTTCAATATTAATATAATTGCATAGTGACAAAATGTACCTGCATCTCTAACCATTTGTTAAGTATAGTATGCTGGTATATTACACCTGTTTAGATACTTGGATAGCAACAGAGCTCAACTAAACATTTTGGAGCTATAACTGTGCCTATGGGTCAACAACACTGCAGTCCGAATTCTCTGTCTAACTCCAATTGCTGGGGAACATTACGAGAATGGACTAGAATTATAAAGAGGCTAACTCCCCTGCCTCAGCTAACAGCTACTGCCTCCTCTCCCTTCTGCTTAGATCTCTTTCACTACATCCCCTCTCACCCCATCTCTTGCGCTCCAGCCTACTGAAAACAAAGTGAATAATTCATGACTATACAGAGCAGCGTGTGCATGGATCCAGTGCAATGTATGCATGTAACTGAAACATCCACTAGGCTTTTAAAGCACTCGGCATAGAGCTGTACATGAGGACATTCAAAAACTGAACTGAAAACTACTGCCAGCCATCAGCCTGCACTACCTGCTCCCCTCTTAGACTTCCACACTGTGGGGGGGAAAGGAAGCTGGGAATGAGGGAGGGAGAAAGATAAAGGTAAGCAGTCGGCTGAGGTAGCATGAAGCAGGCAGGGTCGGAGAGGATGTGACTGAGACCTTCAGTGGGCAAAGAAAAAAAGTAGAGGGAACGGAAGCGTGGAAGAAAGAGGGAGGGCAGCAGAGTGACAACAGAAAAGGAAGGTGGGAAAGCCAGCCAGAGGGGGAGGGAGAGCGTTACATACAGTCAGCTTTGACAAACCAGCCACATAGCCCTGGAGTAAATGTGATAACTGTTCACAGACCCCATCACAGTCTGCTTCACGCTCCTCTACACCTGGTAAAGCAAATGTCATGGCCACTCATAAACTGAAGTCACCCTGGCCCATATTTACTCACACACATACACGCACACATGCATACATTCTGTCTCTGTCCCTTAGACATTTTATTCATTTAAAGTAAAATAATTCATTGATGAGGCATGAAACAAAAGGGAGAATGTGGTTTAGGCTGTCCGGTATGGTGTGCTGTTGTACCTGTTGCAATTTTAGGCAAAAAATTTGCTGATTTGTCCATAAAGAGATAGTTAAGTATTTTTGAAGTGTGGTTGTATGAAATTATTTTGCATAGCTGGTCTGTTACCTTATGGAGATGGCTGTCAGGAAGGTCATTCTAGGGAGTTTGGAAGAGAAGTTGCTGTGGCAGAAGTTGGAGTTGTACTGTTGCAGAGGGGGCCAGTAGAAAATAATTGTTTTCTGCAAATAATTTTAGTTCATCAGTAGGGGAGAACGGGGTAAGTAGGCACACTTTTTACTCTACTGAGAATTGCTCATCACCTAAACATCTTTCGATAGTCATTCCTACATTACATTGAAGCTTAAAGTGTTGGCTTGAAATGTGTACCCCTCACTTTTTCTATCTTATTGTAATAAAGAAGAAATTAATCATCAAAGACACCCTAACACATTGTGACAATCAACCCCATCAAGGGGTCGGTTGTCATACACTATGGGGTTGTTTGTCACAATGTTATCTTAATGGGAATAATCTTGAAAAGAAGGAAAGAAAGTAGAACTAAATTTGAAAATGCAATTGCATTGTCAAGTTGACAAATAGGCCTATATACCTTACTGTAGCCTTGGCAGCTTGTCTAGTTTGGGATGCACTGGGTTGTTTTGATTTTGTTGCCCTTTTTTCCTTTGCATGCTAGCTGCCTTTTCCTGCTCTATTCTTTCCTTCTCTGGGGTGTCAGTGAGGATACAGCTTGACAATTTATTTCGTTATTGGGTTCCTTTTCTGGCTGTAGCCTTTGGATAACTTGTGACAACCAACCCCCCCAAAAATGTGACGACCAACCCCAACTTGAATTTTTTGCTAGCATCAATGCCAACAACCATCTGACAACTAATTAGCTTGCTAACCACAATCTAAACTATAGTTTACCCTTCACACTTTTTATGGGTAACAAGTGTTTTGTTATAAACCCATTATGTAAAAGCCTAGAAGAAAAATACTGAGGAGCTAAATATTTTCAATTTGACATGAAAAACACAAACAGTCCTCTCACCTCAAATTCAGCAGTCTAACTCCAAGGAAGACTATGTAGGTGACCTCTTATCCCAATTCTGGATATTTACATACCAAAATTTCACAGACAGCGCCTTCTGGTTCCGAGATATAACGATTGTGACAACCAACCCGTGTGACAAATTACCCCGTTCTCCCCTAAATGTGGGATTTTCTCACCGTTGAATTGCGGGCTGATTGATGCACTGCACGGATGTTAATTGGCAACGTGATACATGGCCGAAATAAGCGCAAACAACTGCACAAATAAGTCTGCCAGTGCTGTGTAGCGTATCAGTCCGCAAATCAAAATTTCGTATACAATTAAACGGATATTATTTTTAAGGTAACCATTTATATACTGTATGTGGCAAAAAAGTGTTTTTCTGCTGGCCCCCTCTGCAACAGTACAATGCTGACTTCTGCTACAGCGACGTCTCAAACAAACTCTTTAAAATGACTGTGCTGACCGCACAATGTGCACAATAATGTCACTTTTGCCTCACTAAAATGTGTGGTGGTGTGTTTATCTGCACAGTATTCCTCTCTTTGGCTGTATTTTACAGTTGGTAGTGTTTTGTAAACAGAAGATTCAGGACTAAGCTCCACCTAAGCTCCTCCCTGCTACCTCACGCAAACAACCCCACCCCCATTAACTGTTATATATAAATTGTAAGCGTTGTCTGTCTTGGCCCTCTCTTTCTGTTGGGATGTGCAGGAGCAGTGGTGCCATCTCCCTGCATCAGGAGAAGTATTTTGAAACAAGCATGTCTTTTTAAGTTGCTACCAGGTTGAACCAACAATGGACCATCAGGGGAAATCCTTATAGTGTTGGTCTATGAGGAGGGTTCCCTACAACAATTGCTGAGTGGTCTCCTAGGACAGCATAGAGAATTGTTAAGGGTGCACCTAGGGTTGCAAAATTCCGGGAATTTTCAAAGTTGGAAACTTTCCATGGGAATTAACGGGAATGTATGGGAATTAACGGGAATTTTGGGAATTAACGGGAATAAACGGGAATTTACTAAATTGCATTTGACTTTATTTATTGAATGGGTGGGGTCAGACAGATGCGTAATATTTTACTCAACATTCATCTTTTTGTTGTTCAGTGAAATTATTGATTGTTCATAAAATAATCAAAACTTGATAAAGTTCTTCTTACAAATAAATCTGTTCAAATGTAATGTTTTTTGATTGTATTATTTTGCATGGATGTTTGCCTATGACCAAACATAGTGTTTAAATGTTTAGATTTATGTTTGGATATGAAAAGAAATCATTTAAATTACCGCCATTTAGTTCATTCCTATAATTTATCATTTTGAATATTCCCAAAATTCCCGAGCAAAAGTTCCCGTGGAAAGTTTCCGGAAACTTTCCAGTAATTTACCAGAAACTTTCCACCCCTTTGCAACCCTAGGTGCACCAGAGTTTAGTTGGATGACTCTATGAGCTGGAAGGGTGTAGATGAGGGATTAAAAGCAAGGTTGTCAAAACAGATGTGGCTTCTCTCTGAGCTCTCATATAATGATGATTGTTAACAACATGGCTCAATGCCTTTGGCATCATCTGGCTATGCTAACAACTCCTATTAGTCATCTGATGGATACTTAGAGGAGGCTAGTGGATTTCCTTTGGTTTCCCTGACTCCCATGTTTAGTTTGTTGAACAAATAAACAATTTTGTGCATAGTTCATAATGTCTTGTAGTAATGTGCCGATTTAAGGGACAATCGGCAATAGTTTCTTTCTTAAGCTGATGATATCGAAGAGTCTGAGTGCCCAGTGAAAAAGAGACAGACAGAGATCGAGAGAGACAAAAGGAAAGAGAGTTTAACTTTATAGTTTTGTGTTTTAACTAAAACTTATCATCACTGACTTTAGGCTGACTATATTTCTCTGTCTTATTTAAATTTATTTAAACCTTTATTTTTCCAGATAAAACATTAAGAACAGTTTCTTATTTACAATATTGATCTGGTCCAAGAGGCCCCACTAGGAGTAAAGGTACAAATAACAAATACACAAGCATGACTCACTTAGACAAATATAAAACGGATGTACAAATGCACAGCCTATGTACAGTAACAAAACAGAAAACACAAAAGCACTAAAAACTAGTCGGGACGGGCGTAGAGGTCTGGACAGGGTGTAATAAATAAGAAACAACACAAAAATTAAACGAATGTATGCATGTGTGCGTGCGAGCGAGCGAGCATGTGTATGCGAGCGGATGCATGTGTCTGGATGAGGAAAAAAAAAAAAAAAAAAAAGATGAAGATGAAGATGAAGATGAAGATGAAGATGTGTCAATTATATATTGTGTGTGAAGGGTGTATGTAAGTGAGAAACAGTGGAATCAACAGGAGCAGGGTGGGTCTACTAAAACAATGTTAAGTTTCTGCTTGAAGGCAGACTGTGAAGTAAACGCTGTAAGTTTGAGGGTGTCTTGTATAATTCTTTTTATTTTGTTTTTTTGTAACAATAAGCAAACAAACAAACAAACAACACCAAACAGTACATACAAACTAAGAAAGGAGAGAAAAAAAAGAAAGAAAATGGACAGATGTGTATGTTGTTCATTATTTGATCTTCTTGACACCCTCTGAAAACATACAGAGAAATGCATCCTTAAAGATTTTAAACCTATATATAAAATAAATAAAATACTTTTACATTAAGTTATTCATCGCATGATCACACACACACACACACACACACACGTAACATTCAAAGACACACACAAACACAAAAAGAAAAATCCATGTCCTGTGATCTCCACCGTAGTCCCCCCCTCCCTTCTTAGCAATGCTACAAGCTTTCTTTCTCATAGTGCCTCGTAGATGTGTTTCCATACTTCATTAAATTGTTTTGTTTTGTTATTGTCCTCGGATAATGTATTTTCTATGGTCAGATAATATTTCATAAGTTCTTTCCAGTTCTTTAATGTAGGGGCCTCTGCATCTTTCCAGTATTTTAAAATTAGTTTCTTGTAAACAAGGGAAGAAAACATAATTAGCCATCCCATAGGGTACCTTACACCCTCGGGATTCTGAAAAATGCAGAGCTGGACTGAGAACTGCATTTTTGTTTTACAAATGGTTGATATCCAGTCTTGGATTTCATTCCATTCTTTGTTCACTTTCATACAATGCCAAAAGGCGTGTATGAGAGAGTCTTGAGAGCCACACTTCACACACTGGTCAGAGGAGTCAGCATAAAACTTATGTAATTTATCTCTAGTATAATATATTCTTGTCATGAGTTTATATTGTATTAACCTGAGATTTTCATTTGTGGTAATTTTATTTGTAAGATACAAGCATTTCTTCCATTTTATATTGGCTTCTTTGAATTGGAGTTCTTTATTCCATTGTTCACAGAGCTTATGCAATGAGTAGTGTTTAGATTCTTCCTTCAAGAGAATATTATATATGCTACCAATTAACTGTTTCTTTTTTCCTTTTTTAAACATAACCTCCTCAAATGGTCCTGGAACCAAATCATATTGTAAATTAAAGTTTTCCATTATCCAGTTTTTTAGCTGTAAATATCTAAACGATTCTTGGTTTGACAGTTTGAATTTATTCTGAAGCTCTGTGAATGGTTGAACCCTATTGTGCAAAATTAGATCTGACAATTGATTAATTCCCCTTGTACTCCAAGTACTCCAATTGAGCTCGTCATTCTGGATTTTAATTGATGGGTTATTCCAAAATTCTGTGTTCCTAGGGATACTAATCTGCGCTCCAAGTATTTTTCCAATTTTGTTCCATGATTTTAAAGTACTATTTGTAACAAAGTTTGATACTTTTATATTGCGTTTTGTAAACAAAGCTGTGAACAGGTTTTGGGGTTTTAGTTGGTTACTTTCTATATCAATCCAGGGTTCTTCAGCTGTATTATTGATTATCCGATCTATGTAAAACATCTGTGATGCATAGAAGTACAGTTCTAAATTTGGAAGTTTAAGACCACCTTCTGTTCTTACATTTTGAAGAAGAGTTCTACTCAGTCGATGTGCTTTATTGGACCAGACAAACAAGGTGAGTAAAGAGTTTAGTTGTGTGAAGAATTGTTTTGGAGGGATTAAAGGTATTGTTTGGAAGATAAAGAGAAATTTTGGTAACCACATCATTTTAAAAAGATTTATCCTTCCAATTATATTTATGGGCAGGTCTGACCATTTCTTAATACTAATTTTTAATTCATTTATTAGAGAGATAAAGTTATCTTTGTGTTTGAGGGTGTCTTGAATGTTGTTCCAGTCAAAAGCTGCTGCAAAATGAAAGGAGTTTCGGCCGAAGGTAGTCCTGGTGAGTGGGTTAGTGAGTTTGATAAGCTCAGATGATCTTGTGCGGTAGGTGCTTCTGGAGAGATGGAGAAGGGAGGAATGGTAAGACGGGGTCTTGCCCAGGAGTGTCTTATAAATAAACTGGAGCCAATGTCGGAGTCGGCGGGTTTGGAGGGAGGGCCAGTCCACCAGTTTGAAAAGTTCACAGTGGTGTGTATGAAAGGGAGCATTGGTGGCAAAGCGGATAGCTGAATGGTGAAGAACGTCCAGTTTGTGTAGCGCTGTTTTTGAAGCCATTTTATAGATTGTATCACCATAGTCAAGGATGGGCAGGATGGTCATTTTTACAAGTGTAAGTTTAGCAGAGCGTGTGAAGGATGCTTTGTTCCGGAAGAGAAAGGCCAATCTGGCTTTCACTTTAGTCTGAATATTGTTGATATGGACGGAGAATGAAAGGAAAGAGTCCAGCCAAAGCCCTAGATATTTGTAGGACTTGACAAACTCCAGTTCGGAGTTGTCAGGGCAAAGGATCTTGGGTGGGCTGGAAGTGTTGTTTTTCTGATCGAAAAGAATGCATTTGGTCTTTTTATAGTTGAGCCGTAGATGGAGGTTGTGGAAAGAGTGCTCAATAGAAGTGAGACTGTCCTGAAGAGTGGAGGCTGCGGAGCAGAGAGAAGGGCCAGATGCGTACAGGATAGTGTCATCAGCATAAAGGTGGATCCTGGAGCTGCCTGCAGCCTTGGCCACATTGTTAATATAGATGGAAAAGAGCATAGGCCCCAAGATTGAACCCTGAGGCACCCCTTTAGTAATAACTAGTGGCTCCGACAGAATGTTCTCTGTCTTGACCTGTTGGATTCGGTTAGTCAGGTAGCTGGCAAACCAGTTGCAACAGGTGGGGGATAAACCAATGCTAGAGAGCCTACTCAAAAGGGTCATGTGATCAACTGAATCAAATGCCTTGGCTAGGTCTATAAAGTTGGCAATACCTGTCTACTTACTTGCATGTCTCACGCTGACTGCTGCCGGTTCGTGAGGCTCGAGCTGATCAGCTGTGTGTCGGAGCTGAACATGTGTTTGTATGTATGCTTGTGTATGCGTTGTGTAGTACAGATGTTTCGTTAAAGTATCAACAGACACAGATACACAATATCTCTCTCTGATACACACACACACCAGTGTTCATTTTGGCAGCACATTCTGATTTAGTCTTAGTCTTTTGAATATCACACCATTTAGTCTTAGTCCTATTCTAGTAATCTGAAATCTTTTAGTCTTAGTCTAGTCTTAGTCTACTAAATATAAGCAGATTTTAGTTGACTAAATCTACAGCGGACTTCGTCGACTAAGTGTTTTTCTTCATTGAATGGTATTAAGTTTTGAATATGCAATACACATACAGATGTAATGGTTGTAATACAAAACATGTATTCTATTTCATTCGTAATAATCTCACATACAATCAGTGTACCTGACTGGATAGGGGGGAGAGGGGGCTTTAAGAGCCTGTGCCCAGGGGCCCATTATCTCATGATCCGTATATGAACCAACTGGATTTCACAATCTTTTTTCTTTTTGCGGGGAGCATGCACAAGCATCATTTATAAAAAATAGAAAATAAAGAAAATTAAAAAAATAAGTGGGGGGCCCCACACTAGGTCTTGAAACGGGCCCCGAGATCGTTAAGGCCGCCCCTGGGCAGCAGCAGCAGCACGCAGTTTACGTGCTGATAAAAGTGAGCAACAGCGCTTTCCTTTAAGCAACACTGCTGCCGCTGTGTGTGTTCGGACTTCTTTTGCATCAAAGCCTTTTTGATAATAAAATTAGAGGTTTTAATTGAACGCTGTCCATGCGTCGGAGTTGATTGTAACTTACTCGGGTGAAAACAGAAACTAATGGAGGGAGGCGGCAGTTTCACAGTTAATTTCCTATATACAGTCATATGAAAAAGTTTGGGAACCCCTCTCAGCCGGCAACATTGCACTGATTTGTTGAACCATGTACAGACAATCTGCAGCCAGATGTTCTTGCAGGTCTTTGGAGGTGATCTTTGGGTTGTGTGCAACCATTCTCACAATCCGCCGCATATGCCGCTCTTGTACTTTTCTTGGTCTGCTAGACCTGGGTTTAACTGCAACTGTGCCTGTGTCCTTCCATTCCCTGACAACGTTCCTTACAGTAGAAATTGACAATTGAAACCTTTGGGAAAGCTTCTTGTAGCCTTCCCCTAAACCATGATAATGAATAATCTTTGTTTTTAAGATATTTTGGGAGCAGTTTTGATGGTCCCATTCTGTCTCACTTCAGCAGAGAGTCAAAGAGAAGTGCAACTTGCATTTAGGCACCTAAAATACATTTTCTCATGATTAAACAGACATTTCTATGAGGTTCAAGGCTTAACAACATAATCCAACCAACTTTGTGTTTAAAGTCATCAGTTTTACATGCTGTTACAGGCATTAAAATCAACAAAACCACAAGGGTACCCATATTTTTGCACAGCCAGTTTTTCACATTTTATTTTATTTCACACAACCAAATACTGCTTTTCAAAAAATCTTTGTTTGGAAAACATCCCAGTAGTTAGCTGTTCCTGGTAAATTAAAGACATACCACTTTTATCTTTTTTTTGTGAAAGCAGAGTCAATTATAATGCCGGCTGAGAGGGGTTCCCAAACTTTTTCATATGACTGTAGTTGCGCAGTCAGTTTGGGGACATGGCTCTATGTGTTCAAGCTCGAGACACAGCCTACTACAAACAGATCGCGGAACTTAGCCGTTCCCCTAGACAACGTTAACGGGCAGAATATCCCTGACTATCATTTTGTCCATCAAACCACAGAGTTTTTCTGCACAGCGGCTCACTCCACCCGCTCACACTGGCGTGTTCTCCCGTCGATTTTCACTGACACAGGGTTGCATTCGCTGCTTTGCACTGCTTCTTCCCAACTTGTCCCACAGTTCTGATTGGATCTGTTCTCCATTCGTCCCGCCCTAACAGTTTCGTCTCGTTCCTATTCGTAGACTACAGTGTTAGTTGTATTCGTCTCAGTCTTCGTCATCATATCTGCCTTTTTATTTAGTTTTTATTTAGTTTTCGAGCATGAAAAAGGTTCGTTGACGAATATTTTTCGTCATAGTCTTAGTCTACGAAATTAACACTGACACACACACACACACAAAGTCTGCTCACACGGATTAGCCACTCTGTGTAAACAAAACACTGCCTGACCTATCCGACGCCCCGGGCCACATGCAGAGGCCCCATATGGAAAATTAGCCATGCGCTAAAAGCTTTTGGAATCAATACTCTACAGTAGCTGCACCACATCCCAAAGCCCCTCTTGATCCAGCTCGCATTGGGCAGATAAAGCAAGCAGATGTGCTCTCTCTCTCTCTCTCTCTCTCTCTCTCTCTCTCTCTCTCTCTCTCTCTCTCTCTCTCTCTCTCTCTCTCTCTCTCTCTCTCTCTCACACACACACCTGACATAACTGAAAGCTACAATAGTATTTTGAAGCTCATAGCAGGGTAATCATAATATTTTGCCGTTTATGAGTTATAATATCAATATTTGTTTTGATTTGGTTGACAGGGTAGAAATCCTGCTTGGCAAGCTAATTCACTATGGCTTTTTCAATTTGTCACCCCTGCAGACAGGACTGGAAATGTGACAAACTGACACAGAGACACATTTCAATGTTATTATGGAGAACCTATTGCTTTTTCTTGCCTATATTGCAAAGAGTACATTTGAGGACATGGTTATTTCTATACTCTGTCAAATGAGATTTTGTACTGCGTCCAGGCAAAGCATCCCTAGCACTGATGTGACATTTTTGAAAATGCTTTGTAGTACCACATGTTTCAACAGACAACAACATACAGGGATGCGCACATGACTAGTCAGTTAAACATTTAAACGTCCGCTGCCCCACTAGTCGGCATCAGAAATACTAGAGGATTAGTAGTTAATTGTGCAAAACGTGCACTTGAACATTACATTTGTGAGAATGCACATTTAAATGGTAAAAGCTGTAGTTTTATTTAATGTCTCCATTTGTTGGCTGGACTGCGGGGCGAGGCCAATCCTAATAACGCGATTGTCGCTGAGTGAGTGAGTGAGTGAGAGGGGGACTAAATTCATCGATAGGCTAGAAATTAATTACTCTTTGGTCGTTATCCTTTAGAAATGAACATGCGCCAGTGGATTGCTGACAGTCCAAAACACAGACAGAGGTGCTAATAGACACATGCGTATTAATATGTAAAATCATGCAATATTCAAGAAACAAGTAGAAAACAATTAATGAGACATACAGTAAATGATTGCAAAATAAACAATGTTGCTCTGGATGTTATCCATTACTTCTGGAAAAAAGTTCTGAATACGTTTTTTGGAAGGTATTATATTTGTAGGGAGGGATACAAAGAAAAGTAGAAAAAAATGGTGTGGTATAAAATCATGTAAAAAAATATTTTTCGGAACAGCAGACATTTTTCTCCTCCTATCTCCACTGGTATAGCTTCCTATTTTTTTCTCACACAACTCCATGCTTTCTGTTTTCCTGCTTATTCATTCTATATTAAAAAACACAGAAAGTTGTGGATGTACAGTATCTGTTGATCTCTGTGTTTCCAGTGTTTCTGCTGGATTGGCAGTTGGCTCTTTGATGCAGCCTGCCCATTAATAATCAATGGGGCTCCCCATGAGAGAACTTCATAAAGCCTGTCAGCCAATTAAGACCTGTTTCATACCATGCACTGCATTTTCTCTCCACAAACCACTACAGATCTTTAAAAGCAGGCTAGGCATGCTGGGAAGGTCAAGAATGTCTGAATGACTGTACCAGGCTTTACCTAATGCCCCCAAATATATGCTACACTGGGGAATCAGGGTATGAGCCTTTTAGCACAAAATGACACAAGGCTATATGCAGTTTCAACCCATTATAATTCCCAGTTGTTGGCAGTTTGTTTTCCATTTGGTGGTGTTAGACAGATGACTAAAATGTCTGTGGTGGATTCTGAAATATCAAGCTGAGTATCAAGTGGACATGTTAAAAGAGCTACATCATGATTATGAACAGTATTTATTCAGGGTATACTACATTTTATAGTTATCCCCCTATGTCCTTTCATCCTTAAATTACATGTTCATAAATTGACTTATATTCTTCCTTATTTTGAGCACATATTAACTACCTTGTATTTGAGAACCAACGTTTTTGAACTAGTTACAATCAACATTTCCTTTAACTTAATGCAAAGCATGAGTGGCCTTAGATTGAGATACATACAGTACACATGTTTTGGTTCGCAGTGAAACCAAATAGCCCAATTAGTTTTAAACACAAAAATTAAACCATGTTAAGAATTTAAAAATGTAGTGAACAAATTAATATATTGGGGAGCACCATGGTAGCTGAGTGGTTACCGTGCATATGCATACCATACAATCGCTACGCTGCTGAATATAATAAATATCCCAGATGGTCAATAAGACATCACGCAGTATCCTGCTTAGTTAACTACAAGAAGAGCACCTCCTGCAATGAGCCAAACAAACATATCTAACATGATGAGCATGATGGTACTGACTACACAATATCGTCCTGTCTGCTAAATGGTTAGCTGTAGCTGTAGTTAGCCTAGGCTGTGTATTGACACTGGATTTAAATTTCAGCATGCCCCAAAAAATTATGAGATCATAGAAACTCACACTGGTTTTATATATACCCTGCTGAATACTCAAAATAAAATGTCCATTTCCAAAAAGAAAGTGCAATATGTAGTTATGGGTAAGCAATACTACAGCTATTTTAATCTGAATGTGCATGGATGCATTATAGTGGAGAGAAGAAACTCCAAAAAAAAACATTACATATCATTAAAATACTTTCTTTCAAAGCCTCCCTTTTCTATTAGTTTCTGTAGAGTTATCCAGATGAATCCCTGAAGTAATGCAGTGGTCATAGGGATACATAATCATATATTTGAATACAATCGTATGATCTCCTGATTAAAGGACTGAAGGGACATATGTTTTGTAACAGAACAAAGTATGGCCAACAATTACAGCAACAGTTAATTATGCACAATAGGGTATATACTGTATCTGTGACATGAGACACTGTTGAAGCAGCAATAATCATAATGGAATAATAATGGAGGGGTTAATATTCATGTGTCTTTTGCAAGACATAATATTTGCCTCCAACTACAATGTGCGTGGCATCCTCCCTCCAGAAGATCATATATATTTCACGCTGTTTACTCCTTTGCTGCCATTAAACCCTACAGTATTCTATCCTTTATTTGTGCTTGTATGAACCCTTCTCCATGCAATAGAAAAAAACTACAGGCTTCATAATAAGGGGAAATTAACACAGAGGGACGGGATTGGGAACAAGAAAAGTGGTTCTCTCTACACTATTCAATAGCACATAAAGATCAACCTATCTGATCCTTTTCAACAAGGGATATATAAACCAACTATTCCTGAGCTATGACTATTGATCTGACTCTCTCATCTGCGAGAGAAGCATACTGTACGTATGTAGGTCACAATCCAACCAGTAGCAGTTTGCCACATCAGACTGGAGAGCTGATCTGTGATGTCATGCAAGGAAACGTCTCTCAGAAGTCAGACAGTATTGTGAGTGTTTGTGTTTGAGTGTATGTTTTGAAACAATAAAGTTGGGACGAGTCAAAAAAAAAAAAAAAGAGAACTATTTCAACCAACAAACACGTTTTGTTTAGTCTTGGCAGGTTAAAAAAGAGCACATATTTATTGACCGAGAAAATACAACAAGCTATGTTTAATGCATTGCTAGGCAACCCCAACAATCTGACTATCAAACAGATAAGAACATCTTTAAAAAGGTGCTAATTTGAGTAACTATTTGAACAGCAATGGAAATAAAATGGAGGAGATATACAGTCATATGAAAAAGTTTGGGAACCCCTCTCAGCCGGCATTATAATTGACTCTGCTTTCACACAAAAAAGATAAAAGTGGTATGTCTTTAATTTACCATGAACAGCTAAGTACTGGGATGTTTTCCAAACAAAGATTTTTTGAAAAGCAGTATTTAGTTTTATGAAATTAAATAAAATGTGAAAAACTGGCTGCGCAAAAATATGGGAACCCTTGTGGTCTTGCTGATTTTAATGCATGTAACAGCATGTAAAACTGAGGACTTTAAACACAAAATTGGTTGGATTATGTTGTTAAGCCTTGAACCTCATATAAAGGTCTGTTTAATCATGATAAAAGGTATTTTAGGTGCCTAAATGCAAGTTCCACTTCTCTTTGACTCTCTGCAGAAGTGAGACAGAATGCGATTATCAAAACAGCTCCCAAAATATCTTAAAAACAAAGATTATACATTGTCATGGTTTAGGGGAAGGCTACAACAAGCTTTCCCAAAGTTTTCAATTGTCAATTTCTACTGTAAGGAACGTTGTCAGGGAATGGAAGGACACAGGCACAGTTGCAGTTAAACCCAGGTCTAGCAGACCAAGAAAAGTACAAAAGCGGCATATGTGGCGGATTGTGAGAATGGTTGCACACAACCCAAAGATCACCTCCAAAGACCTGCAAGAACATCTGGCTGCAGATTGTGTATCTGTACATGGTTCTACAATTCAGTGCAATTTGCACCAAAACATCTGTATGGCCGGGTGATGAGAAGGAAGCCCTTTCTGCGCCCACGCCACAGATACAGTTGCATGGAGTATGCAAAAGCTCTGATTTAGACAAGCCAGCTTCATATTGGATGAAAAGCTTTGGACTGATGAGACAAAAATTAAGTTATTTGGTCTTTATCAAAAGCAGATGTTTTGGTGCAAATTGCGCTGAATTGTTGAACGATGTACAGATACACAATCTGTTCTTGCAGGTCTTTGGAGGTGATCTGTGGGTTGTGTGCAACCATTCTCACAATCCTCCACCTATGCCGCTCCTGTTTTTTTCTTGGTCTGCCATGCCTGGGTTTAACTGCCACTATGCCTGTGTCCTTCAATTTCCTGACAACGTTCCCTACAGTAGAAATTGACAATTGAAACCTTTGGGAAAGCTTGTTGTAGCCTTCCCCTAAACCATGACAATGAACAATCTTTGTTTTTCAGATCTTTTGGGAGCTGTTTTGATGATCCCATTCTGTCTTACTTCAGCAGAGAGTCAAAGAGAAGTGCAACTTGCATTTAGGCACCTAAAATACATTTTCTCATGATTAAACAGACATTTCTATGAGGTTAAAGGCTTAACAACATAATCCAACCAACTTTGTGTTTAAAGTCATCAGTTTTACATGCTGTTACAGGCATTAAAATCAACAAAACCACAAGGGTTCCTATATTTTTGCACAGCCAGTTTTTCACATTTTATTTTATTTCATACAACCAAATACTGCTTTTCAAAAAATCTTTGTTTGGAAAACATCCCAGTACTTAGCTGTTCCTGGTAAATTAAAGACATACCACTTTTACATTTTTTTTTGTGAAAGCAGAGTCAATTATAATGCCGGCTGAGAGGGGTTCCCAAACTTTTTCATATGACTGTACTTCACTTGAATGAGATGGTGGGTGGAAAGAAAGATGTGAAGAGTATGGGGTGAACTTCAGGTGAACTGTGGCCCAGCACAGAAACCTGGATGAACTCAAATAGGCTGTGAGTTATTATGCTGTTTACTCAATGTTTCAGGATGTGTGTCTTAAACCCACATGGACTAACAGACAACAGTGTAACCAACCACTCCTGCAATTAGGCTGCCTAATCGGATACACATAACCATGGTGTGCTGGCCGGTTGCAAGTGTCAAATGCACTAATGAACACATGAATGCCAACTTTAACTAGGTACATTTGAGCTTAAAGTGTGTCAGTGTAGCCAAGTACCAAAAAATGACTTGCATGTAAATAAAACACACTCATTAGAAAGAGGTCTTCGCTGCTAGATTCTCAAGCAGTTGAAGTAAGTGTCTGCAGATAGATTATTCAGTCCTTGCAGCAGCTCATATTTCCCACTGTTCATCTCTCTCAGCTTTGCTCGTATAAAAAAATAAAAGTAAAGCAGTATTTCAGCTCCAGCCCATCTCCATCACTATGAGTAATGGGAGGAGAAGATCATTACAATTAACTAATACGCAGTTCCTCCATAAGGATGTTTGCTGCTAAATGTCTTAGCCTCATGTCCAGAATAAATCAACTCGATTTCAACAATTAATTTTATAACGTTTGTAAAGAAAACAATAATTATTTGCTAGATTGCAATATGTTATTGAAAATATATTGTAGAAAAAACAAATGAGAGGGCATTAAGTGCTAAGGGGTGGTACTGTTGTAATGAATGGAAGAATATTGATTTTGGAAACTCAGCATGCTAAACTTTACACTACTATCATTTGAGCACAGCAATGTCATACTACAACTTTGGAACACAACACTGGTGCCTGAAACCCTGCAATGTTTCTAGGTCTTCCATCCATTGCCTGATGTATCACAATTATTTTGCATACAAATAGAGTAGATGCCAGTGACATCATGAGGAGGTAAAAAAAGGAAATGAATAACGTAACTGTGAAGAGCTGTGTTGATTGGTCCATGAAAAAATGTAATATCTAATGTAGGTCTGCCCACTGAGAACCGATGATTCAAATCATCAGTCAGACCCCCCCGCAAAGTTGAGCCATACAATTTAGATATTCACCAGATTCATTTATTTGTGCGCAGTATAGTGATTCCTCTATGCCAGGGCTATTCAATAGGCGGCCCGCGGGCCAGGTCCAGCCCGCGAATGAATATTTACTGGCCCCCGCCTTGACTACCGACCGACCCAATGCTTGTGCCCCTGGTAGCACAGGGGCACAAGCATTATTTATTTAAAAAAAAATAATAATACAAAATTCAACTGAAACGGGTGAAACATAGTTAAGGCCGTTACTGCATTATCATTTTGGTTGTGACATTTACAGTAAATCTGACTGAGCAGAGGTCTGTGTGTGTGTGTGTGTGTGTGTGTGTGTGTGTGTGTGTGTGTGTGTGTGTGTGTGTGTGTGTGTGTGTGTGTGTGTGTGTGTGTGTGTGTGTGTGTGTGTGTGTGTGTGTGTGTGTGTGTGTGTGCGTGTGTGCGTGTATGAGGAAGGGATGGGGGGATGTTCATGTGTACCCGTGTGTACGATGTGGCTCTTTGCAGTAACACAGTAAAAAATGTGGTTCTTAGGGTGTATTCACACATGCTGTGTTTAGTTCGGTTGAAACGAACTCAGGTGCACTTCCACCTTCGGTGCGCATCTTTCAGACAGGTGTGAATACAGCAATCGCACTCGGGGGCGGACCAAACAAACGCTCCGAGACCCAGCTGAAGAGGTAGTCTCGATGCGCTTCAAAACGCACTCTGCTGCAGTTCGTTTGTGGTGTGAATTTGGCCGGACTCGATCCGACCCAATTGCAGGAAGCACTGCGCCTTTTCTTTCTTTTCTTTTTTAATAAATCGCCATCAGCTTCACATTATGGGAAAGTGTTGTTGTCGCCATTGTTAGGAAGATTAGTTGTGGTTTGACCGGGAGCCCCGAGCGAAAATATTACATTTGATAATGATGCGTGCGGATCAGCGATCAGATGAAGAGGAGCGTCTCCCGTAGCCTACAGTGCCAACAGGTTCACGCTGCGCTTTGCATGAAGTGTGTGTTTTTATTGTTCTTCCCAACGGGACCGTCAATACTGTCCCCGTGTCAGTTTGGTGCTGAACTGCGCCGAACTGACACCCAGCTGATACACAGCTTAATCAGCTGTGTTTCAGTTTGAGCCTATTCTTCACGCGAGTCGCGCGTCCAGCAGCAAAAATACAGTAAAAATGATGTTTCACATCGTAGGCTAGAAGCCACATAACGTGGCATTGTCATAGGGCTACATATTATAAACATATGAAACAACAATAATTAGATATTTTTCTTCTTTATTTATAGGCTAGATGTAGGCATTTTTATTATTTTTAACTCCATATTATATCAATGATAAATTCGCAGTTTTTACTTCGTTCTTCCTGCTTCTCTCCACCCCAGAATGTCTGTCCAATGAATGAATGACCTTAGATCACGTGTGGTTTTGCTTCGTAATGCTGGTTCACTTGCAAAAGGGGCAATATGAAAGTGGACCACACCAAACAAAAAAATCCAAATTCTATTTGGTCTGGACCAAAGCAAGTGAACTAACGGACTTTCCATGTGTGAATACACCCTTAGTCTCTGACTGGTTGGCCACCCCTGCAATAGCAATACGCTCGTGATGACACATTAAACAGCTGTTGCAACCTTCAAATCCTGGCCGTTTAATAACGTGCATAAATTATAACTTATTACAGCGATCAGGAAACTCCATGTAGGCCTACTTAAACAGGCGATGTAAAACAAACTCAGGGAAAGCACGTTTTAACCGTGTAATGATAGTTTACTGCGGCAACTTGCACGCTCACACAACTGAGGGAGAAAGAAAAGGAAACTTCACTAATATAAGCAGAGGCTCCGGCTGACTGACAGTTATCCGCACTGAACAACTCACATCTTAAAACACTATAAGAAAATAACAAACACTGTAACCTATAAACTGTGGGGCATTTTCTACAGAAATGCATTGCATTGCCATTAAAAAAAAAGTCTTACATAAAGAGCGATCAGTTTTGCATACTGCGACCGTGAAGCGAGTGTTGAACTTACGCGCGCCTCAAGATGGTCGGGCTCGTTCTCGTCACTCACAGCCCGGTGAGAAATGCTCCTCGCATTCCCAATGAGTCATAGTCAAATCAAACTCACTATATAGAGTAACTTCATACACAAAAAGTCAGCATAGAGTGCTTTATATACAAACATATTGACCCCCTCCCCTACCCATCCACAGAGCAGAACATTGCAGATTGCACAATAATGTTGTTTAAATCCATAGGGGAGACCGGGTAACACACTCTTAGTTTTTGATTAGTCAAAAACATCTTGAATAATTTGGATAATCTATTCTATGTTGTATTACTGTGCTCTACTTGTTAATATAAATTGTATTTATTTTATAAACAATAGATGTCCTAATAATACAAGAGTAGATAGGCCTACAGTAATAGCAAGTATTTTAACCCTTTAAAAGCATTCATTTAAAGATAAATTAATATACTGTGATATAATACCGTTACCGTCTATGCTTCAAATAATACCATGATATACATTTTAGACCATACCGTACAGCCCTAGTTGTAAACTAATGTTTTTTAACTGTTTTGACAATGTTTGGTGTTGTTCCGCCATTTGACTCTGACTGTGTTTGTTTGGATGGTCTAGGTGTGTGGTGCATTTCCTTTCAACATTTCATTGTATCTACTTTTCAGCCCCCATGCCCTTCACCTCAAGAGTCTTTTTTTCTAATGCCTGGCCGTCATTGTAAATAAGAATTTCCCTGGTTAAAAAAAATACATAAAAGTAGAAGCTGAGCAATAGAGAGAAGCAGCTCATCAAGCATGACTGCACAGGGAAACTGGGTGTAAAACCCATTCTCAGAACTACAGGCTGCCACAAGCCACAGAGCACTAGAAACTATTAAAGTCTTCCCGTCTCCTTGTACATTTTCTAAAAGTCTATACATATCAAACAGCCTTCCACTGGTTACTCGGACCATGACACTTACACTCCTTTACTAACAACATCTATTAGATGTAGTCCATTGATAAAAAAGATTAGACTCCTACATACATGCACACTTAATGTCTAAAAATGCTGAGATCTCACACATTGCCTGACCCAAACACACACACACACACACACACACACACACACACACACACACACACACACACACACACACACACACACACACACACACACACACACACACACACACACACACACATATGTTGATGTATTGCCTATTACACTGCATTGACAGTACTGGCAGTGGGCCCAGAGCAAAAGATAGTTTATGATGTTGGGAATAATAGGCACGGTTAAAAATAACTTTATTATCAAATGCACCTCAGAGACAATAATGATAAAGGCAAAGGGGGCAGACTCTTAAAGGAGTGCTCAGTGTGGGCTGGTTTGAAAGGGGTTACAGCCAGTGAGTGCACAGTCACAGAGTTGCCAGACACAAACTGTAACTGTTGTTAACAATAAATAGGAAATAGAGCTGAAAAAGAAGATTTCATCTAGAATAGTGAGAGGAGTACCGCCGATAAGTTGATACTGTGGTTGTTTTGCAGTAAGATGTAACATTTGCCAAGAAAAAACACAATAAACCTATTATCCTTCCATGATAAGGCGTTACGGTCAATAAATGAGGTGATTGTGGGCGATGGCAAAGTCATTTGGAAACATTTTCTTTTCAGGCTACAGGTCTGCCACCTTTGCCATCCAGTCTAATTTATTTTATGAATCTCCCATGAAGTATAGTAAATAAGTTCATCTATTGTCTGTTGTTTACAAAGAACCAGATTACTACAGATACAGTAGTTATTTCTCAGATGGACTCCTTAAAACGCTCAAAACGTTGACAGGTGCGTCGGCGGAAGATTCAGTTAAACTGTAGAAACAACTCCTGCACACTTTCTTGTTTCTCACTGATACTAATTTCTAGAAATAAGGCAACATTTTGTTCAACAGACCTTCATCAGGCACGATTAAAATTATAAACATACCATATATATCAGGGGTGTCAAACTCATTTTGGTTCGAGGGCCACATACAGCCTCTCTGATCTCAAGTGGGCCGGACCAGTACAATAATGGCAAAATAACGTACATCAACTCCAAATCTCTAGCTTTGTTTTTCAGTAATATGCTTTATCACTCAGTCTACATTTGTAACCTACATTATCACGGATCACAAGGGATCTCTGTACCCCCCAGGAAATGTCTTAGTAAAGGTTGCTGCTGGCCATGGGAATAGGAGGTGCGGCGCGTAGCGCCGCAGCAAAAATTTGGGGGGTATTTTGCTCAAAGATGCCAATACGCACTAATGAAATAAACAACTGTTTATTTGAATACACAAATACAACAGGCACTGACGTTACAGTTGTCCAATTTTGTTTACTATATGTACAGGGACACATTTTGTGCAAACATGCAGACAGTACAAAATAAAATTTAATAAAAGTGCAACTTCTACTGTTTTGATTTATTTTTAAATACAGAGGTTATTGGTTATTTTGGAATTCGTTTTTCCCAATTTAAAACATAAAAATAAAGCAGCATGGAAAATTAGGAAATAAATCTTGTAGGCCTACACTAGCATGCTCCTGCTCGTTTCGCACGTGCAGAGCCGCGGACACATCGTGCTTGCTAGTACATTAATTGTTCAGCACTAAAAATAAAAATTGTTTTATTTATTTTTTATTTTTTTGGTTTTTACTTTGCCATAAAGCACTGGAGGAAACATTAATAGCGGTGAAGCAAGATTGCCATTTACCATTTCCCACGTTGCTAAAATGTGCTTTTTTTTATTTAGGCTGCCCCCTAGCGGCTGGAGTGAGCATTTTGGTTATTTCTTTAAAAATTCATATCTCCTCACAGGAATGGGCTAGAGACTTACTTTTTTTTTTGAAATGCTCATAAATGTGTGCTCTACAAGTCGCGGGCCGGATTAAATCATCTCGCGGGCCGCATCCGGCCCGCGGGCCGTATGTTTGACACCACTGATATATATAATGCGAGGGCTGTCCCAATTTGCATAAGCCCAATAATAGGGCAGTGAATATAGCTGAGCACCTTATGAGCTGGACGCCTTGCCATTGGCTGAAAATGCAAGGGTTTCCACATACTTGGTTTATTCTGTTAGAATTATACTGAAAACAAGTGTTTAAGATATACTCGCCGGGATAGGAATAGAATATATTTTTCTCATGGCAATTATTTGATCATGCACACACCATATTTAAATATGAGAACCTTTAAACAGGTTTCCAATTGTTTAAGCTTAACGAAGTGTGGAGATGAAGAAAAAAAATACAAAAAACCCTGTTTCCAAAAAAAGTCCAAGGAACATATAGTTCCAGGAACTCCTCTTCCAGGAACTTCTTAGTTCCTGTGGCCCGTTGTTGTGTGAGTTTCCACCACGGCCTGAAGTCAGCAAGGATTATGCGAATCAGGACGATTATAGAGCAGTGAAAGTATCAGCACTACACGTCATTTTATGATGCATTTAATTAATAAAATTACATTTCATTTGGCTGACACTTCGTTCAGCTATTCTGACGTCAATGGGGAGCTCGTTCCACCATTTTGAAGCCAGGACAGCATACAGTCGGATTTAGTCGATTGACTGAGTGTCCTTCGCAGTGAGGGTACAGCAGGCAGATTGGGCAGATGCAGAGCGGAGTGGTAGAGCTAGGGTGTAAGGTTTGACCTGGATGTAAACTGGGTCTGAATGCGAGCAGCTACTCTTAGCCAGTGAAGGAAGCGGAGGAGGGGTGTTAATTAGGGCCCGAGCACAGACATGTGCGAAAGCCCTATTGTAATCGGTACGATTTTTATTATTATTCTTCCGGATCTAAAATGGGACTTTTCCCCTACTTGCCCTGGTAGAAAAGTTGTAAAACTCTGCGGGCAGGTCAGACCTGCAAAAAATTGCAATGTATCAGTGGTTCAGGATTTGTGCACAAAAATAGCGCCCCCTATGGCCAAAAACAGTTTTTCAGGAAATGCATGCTCAAAAATTGGGCTAGAAGCCTGAAATTACAGGACAACATGTAATGGCCCAAGGCGCACATAAATGCAATTGTATGTCATTAGCCAAAATCAACCGGAAGTCGGCCATGTTGGATGTAGTGCCTAAAACCGCCATAACCATCTTTTCGCATTTCGACGTAAGGCTCCTAGAGATATTGCACCAGGGACGTCAAACCACTTCTCAAATACAAAAGACCCTTGCCCGAAGTCAAATTGCGGAAAGATTTCAAAATTTTGAGAGAACCAGGGATCTTTTTGGGGTCAAAGTGTCGCGTAAATACGCACCTCACGAAACTTCAATTCATCATAGCTCAGGCTGTGTTATACCTAGCTGCACCAAATTAATAACCCAAATGTATCTTTGCAGGCCCCACAAAAAAGCCTCTTGAAGCCCCGCCCCAAAATCAACAGGAAGTCTTTAAATGTGAAATATGTGAATAGGGGCGGGGCTTAATAACACGTTGGCCATAACTCCTTAACCATAGGTCCTATCATCATCAAACTTGCTGGGTATAAGCAGAAGTCATGTGGTAGCATGTCCCTCTAAGCTTATCGCGATGAACCCATAGGGGGCGCCACAGGGGCGGGGCTTAATAACACGTTGGCCATAACTCCTTAACCATAGGTCCAATCATCATCAAACTTGCTGGGTATGTGCAGAAGTCATGTGGTAGCATGTATCTCGAAGCTTATCGCGATTAACCCATAGGGGGCGCCACAGGGGCGGGGCTATCCACAAATTGGCCATAACTCCTTAACCGTAGGTCCTATCATCATCAAACTTGCTGGGTATGTGCAGAAGTCATGTGGTAGCATGTCCCTCGAAGCTTATCGTGACGAACCCATAGGGGGCGCCGCCTATCCACAAATTTGCCATAACTCCTTAACCGTAGGTCCTATCATCATCAAACTTGCTGGGTATGTGCAGAAGTCATGTGGTAGCATGTCCCTCGAAGCTTATCGCGACCAACCCATAGGGGGCGCCGCCTATCCACAAATTGGCCATAACTCCTTAACCGTAGGTCCTATCATCATCAAACTTGCTGGGTATGTGCAGAAGTCATGTGGTAGCATGTATCTCGAAGCTTATCGCGATTAACCCATAGGGGGCGCCACAGGGGCGGGGCTATCCACAAATTGGCCATAACTCCTTAACCGTAGGTCCTATCATCATCAAACTTGCTGGGTATGTGCAGAAGTCATGTGGTAGCATGTCCCTCGAAGCTTATCGTGACGAACCCATAGGGGGCGCCGCCTATCCACAAATTGGCCATAACTCCTTAACCGTAGGTCCTATCATCATCAAACTTGCTGGGTATGTGCAGAAGTCATGTGGTAACATGTCCCTCAAAGCTTATCGCGACCAACCCATAGGGGGCGCTGCCTATCCACAAATTGGCCATAACTCCTTAACCGTAGGTCCTATCATCATCAAACTTGCTGGGTATGTGCAGAAGGCGAGCGCGTCGCCGACAATTCCGCGCTTCCGGCTTGCAGCATGTGTGGGCGAGGGCCCGGTCATCACTGCTTGCAGTTTTAATTAATGTTCTGTTTCAACCACATCAGTGTGCCTGGCTGTATATAATCAGGCACTGATTGTATTTGCGCATATAGGACTACGCTAAACTGGGGTTTTATTTTGAAAGACACACTAGAATTGTAAAAACTATAGTAGAATGTCGCCGGTATGATGTCAATATGAGGGTCAACCCTTGCACATCTCTCTGCTCAATATATGGAGAAATAATCTGTTTATCAACAGATTATTCCTATATATATTTTAGCAGACACGCTCACCAGATGAAACTAGGGATGCACCGAACATTCGGCCACCGAAAATGTTCGGCCGAAAATGGCAAAATAAGTCATTTTCGGTTTCGGCCCGAAACAGTTAAAAGGCCGAACAAAATTACCGAATATTGACAAACTAAATGACAATAAGGAAATATTTTTTTAAAAGAGCTGCGCGCTTGCAAACCAGGAAATGGAAGTAAAGAGAGACGCAACCGTGTATGCGAGTCCACGTCTGGTCGGGAGCGCGCAGCAGGAGCAGTCTGTAGGCTGCGTGCATGATTATGTCAGAGTCCAGTGTGGGAGCATTTTTTCAAACTGGATGAAACACGGCGCATTGCAATGCTTTAAGCAGCATTAAGATAAAACGCTCGTCCAAGACTGATGTTTTATCACATTAGAAACACAAAAGCCTTGCGCGAGCGAAGCAGCGATTCACCCAGTGAAACTAACGGTTGGTAAAGGTGTCATTCACAGTGACACCTCGCCGGTGAGAGCCGCAGCGCAAAAAGAATCTGGTTTGACGGCGAAAATGATAATCATATTGTCCGTTATCGCTGTGGGAGAGAGGGGGGGCACTGCGATCTGATTGCATTGCTCGAGCCTGAATACATTTCTTTATATGTCCATGGAATACATAGCCATCTCGGCAAACTGACAGCGTAACTAAATATATGTCCAGTGAGCCGCCTCCCCCCGTTAGTTTCAGTCTACAGCCGAAAAAGTTACGATCACCTCCTAAGCATGGACATCGTTTAAAGCCTCTCATTGTTATGATCATTAGGCTTTGATGCACATTCTGAAGTCTGATCATTACGGTGGGAGCTGTGGTGCAGTTTTTTAGAGCAACTCAACCTGCACTGCATTGCAAAAAAAGAAAAGAAAAAAATGGCAATAAGTCGATCTTTTTGTAGATTCTTCCTCATATAAGTCAAGGCACAAAACAATGAGTGGTTCACAATCACATTCCTAGTAAAATGTTCATTTTACTCTTAGATTTGAAGGTTTTACTGTTTAATTATTTATTTAGGGTTGATTTTTAGTTGTAGGCTATGTTTGAGGAGAACATTTGGGAGTTCATGTATGCAATGTTGAAAGAATTGGCAAAATAAATAAACAAAACTGCAAAAGCCTCTTTCGGTATTCGGTTTCGGCCATTCGGCCAACTGTTTGATTTTATTCGGTTTCGGTTTCGGCCAAGAATTTTCATTTCGGTGCATCCCTAGATGAAACTGGTGAATTGAATAGTGGCACAGGCAACGAGCACTGTGTCGCTGCTGTGGTCTGTTAACACTTGCACCAGAAGATTATTTCTCTGTATATTATAGTGGAGAACCACAGCCGTCTGGAAGAAAAATAAAAGGCGATACTCCTTAGCTGAAGTGTTGCGTCACTGCCAAGCGTGTGGTGTGGCTGCTCCATATACTTTATAGAAGACTGCTCTAATGTGTTAACAGGGGCGCTGAGAAAAAAGGCCCGTGCCCATGCACAGGGACGTTTAAGTTGTACTATGTATCTTTTATATTTTTATAACATTGCAAATGGATTAAATCAAAACCATGAAATGAGACGATCGCTAGTAGCCAAAGCCGAGTTTGAAACATTGCAGGTGAAACGCTTAGAGTAACTCGACCAATCAGAATTCTTCAGCACTATGGCCCCGCCCCAAAGGTTCATGAACCTTTGTAAAGCCCTACCCCCCGAACAGGATCTTTTTCTGGGGTAATCATCGTTAGTTTGTGTTCCTAGTTCCTGGTCAAGTTCCTGCGAGGGAAACGCAGTTTAAGACTACTGAATTGTTCTCATTCTTCATTCATACTTGACATTTCCTTGATGTTGCAATTTTCCCTGAAACAAGAACAACAAAAACAGATACACAAGCACACACAATCACACATCTGAAAAGGGGAGGGCTAATCGATAGCCTCTGGAGATGGGTTGAAGATGAAGTGTTGATTTCTCTAAAGCTATGATAATGACCTTATACCGTAAATCCACTTCTAGGTCCACTGGGATTTGTGTGCTTTTGTGTGTATGTTTTCATATACGAGTGTGCCTTGTGTGTGCGTGTGCTTGTGTGTGTGTGTGCCTGTGACTGTGTGTTTACCTGTGTGTGTCTGTGTGTAATGTGTGTGTGTGTGTGTGTGTGTGTGTGTGTGTGTGTGTGTATGCGTGTGTCAGTGTGTGTGTGTGTGTGTGTGTGTGTGTGTGTGTGTGTGTGTGTGTGTGTGTGTGTGTGTGTGTGTGTGTGCAATTGCGGTCCTTCAGCATAATAGCCAGCAGAGAAAAAGGATTTCCCTCCCTCTCCGGGCAGTGAATTAAGAGCTTTTGCATCCAGTGCCCTTTTCTGTTTCACAAAGCACTCCCAGCCTTCGGAACAAGGAAAACAGGGCTAGATTGTAGATAAAAAAAACTAGTGTGTATGCAAGAAAAAGCAAAGCATAGCTCAGTGAAACCCCATGCCCAACTATTTGGATGAGGACTGCATAAAACACTGACCTCGCTAGTTGGTCCTGCAGACATTTTTACACATAAATGCCTGAGCGTCTATGCAACACTAAAATAGTTTTGGTACCACAAATGCGACCATAAATATAAATATTGTACAACATCTAGAACTTTTGTCCATTTATATGAGAAACTCTTGTTGTGAATTCCAGTAGGTTTGAATTAGTCAGTGAGTCAGACATCGTACAATCATTGAAAAGTGTACTGTACAAGATGAATATGTATGTGTTTAATCTTTATCACAGTAGCCTTTATCAAGAAATGTAAACAATCTACAATGTTTTATTTTCCCAAGTTGTCAGTGCAGACATTAATAAAAACGTATTCACAAAAATCAGTTTTTTAATACCCTGACCATATCTGATTATCAGATTTTAGTAAACTTATTCATAATTAAACAAGAAAACTGCACAATCTCTTAGTAGTTAGAAGTCAAAATTATAATGATAAAGAATGATAATGAGTCAGGTACTGATTGCAGTGATCATCTTAGTAGTTATGACTAGTGAATAGTGCACCGATTGGCTAATTCTGGAATTTTAGGTAATTAGCTATTAGCCCATCAAACAGGGTATGTCCCCCGGACTAGTGGATTCTGTCACTACTGATGGTGAGATGATGAATAATTTAAAAGCTCTGAGGCAATGGGGGCGCTTGTGGTGTAGTGGTAAGAGTGCCCCCCCATAGGCCTCGTCGCAGAGAACCCGCGATCGACTCCGGAAAGGATGATACTCTGTTTCAGAAGGGTACATTTTTGGCCCGCATCAGACAAAGAAAACTACTAAGGAGAAGCATAATTTATTCTAATTGGGTTAAGATCTTTCCAACGCATTATTAAAACCTGGATAGATAGGGATTAACCATCATCTTTGAGGAAGAAATGTGGTCGGAAAAAATTATGGGAAATCACTTAAAACTTTTGGTGGAATCAAAATTTTAAATTTCGACAGTCGAACTCCTGGCTATTTTTAATATTGAAAGTAAGAACATTTCCACACACATAATGCAAAGAAAAAATACGGGATATGGACTGTACAGCTGTGTAGCCTTAAGACAACCTCTTCTCAATGGGGCAGGACAAAATGCTTCAATTGGCTAGGGAATAATAATATGTTATTATAATATTATTTATTATTTGTATCCTTTTGTTAAATACTCTTTTTTTTATTTGAGGAATCATTTTGTATTCATCCATCTACTTATACTCATGTCCATGTATTTTTGATAATACTAAACAAATAAATAATATTATATTATTTTTGGGAAAGTTGAGATTGCTTTCTGGTTGCCCGAATGGGAAAGTGGATTTTTGAGGGGTTGTCAATAGGCGTTTTATTCAAGTGTTTTAGAAACTGCTAAACAACCTTTTTTTTCCGACAGTTCTCAAAAAAAATAGGACTAAATTTGCAATAGAGCAGCGACCAGCAGCTCGCTCTCTCTCCCTCTTCCTCCTCTCCAGCAGCATGCGTCTGTGCTCGCAGTTTCGCTGTCTACATTACAAAAGCCAGTTCGTTGGACCACTTCATTCAAAACCCGAAATTCAAAAACGTTTGAGCTTGTCGATCGATTAACAATATGGAGGTCCAGTAGGTCCCATGATGTAAAATTACATCTCCAGTAGAGTTGTGTAATTAGGCCTATTCAGCGTATTATCCCATCACTGGTCCGCATCATAGACTCTAAAAAGTTTTGTACCTTCGACTGTCTTTTAAAAAACTCCTTCAACTCAGTCTCCGCCAGCCCCTTTGGGACAACACAGATCCCTACTGACACTCCTATACACAGACTAAGTGTTGAGGCATGTGTTAATCTTGTAACTGATCCCTCATTGATTCAGCCCAGAGGTAGACAGGGAGGGGTGAGATAGAGAGAGAAGGGGGGGGGGGGGGGGGGGGGCTGGAGGGCATGCATTCGAAATCAAGTCAATTAACTGTCAGTCTAAAAGGAAGCTTTCCTCTCTTTTACCAATATGCTAATACAAATATTGCTATATCTTCTCTCAAAGGCTTCTGTTGAAACAATTTACTATAAAAAGGACTAATAAATCGAAATTTATAATTGTTGGAAAATTAACAGATACATGTCTCTGGGGCGTAAACCAGCCTTTGATAAAAGGAAAATCGTTATGGGAATAACTAACTAACAAACTAACTAACTAACTAAGGCGGTCCTGTTGGAAAACAACTATCACAAAAGGCCACAAAAACAAAATGGCATGTAATGGGTACAAAGGCACAACGAAAAAATCTGCCATTAACTGTGTAAGTAGCATACAAACTGAAATTTGAAACAAAAAACACTGACAAAAACGTTTTTTTAACATTACATCGCGGTCTGGTAGAAACCTTTTATCTTATTTTTTTTTTATTATTATTCATAAATCAGTGATATTGTACACACTTCACATGTGTGTGTGTGTGTGTGTGTGTGTGTGTGTGTGTGTTTTTAGTTTTGTTTTGTTTTAACCACCGAAAAGCGACGATTAAAATAAAGTGTTTGGTAAACAACATTGTAGCAGTGTCTGGGGCAAAACATCTACATTAGATTTTCAAACTATGTCATAGCACAATGAATACAGAAGTGATTATCTGTCCTGTATACTGTATTAAAATTAAGGCAGCGGTGTCTGATGCTGGACTCATGGAGGTGAATCTGTAGGCCGGTTTGGCAGAGACACCACTCGAATCAGAGCAGACACTGAAACAGGTGGTGATTTTACACCAACATGGGGAAAGAAATGGCTCTTTAACATCAAACATCAGAAGATTACTTTGAGACCAGCTGGCCAGACAAAAAGGGATTGTGAGTCTGGGGAAGCAGCCAGACTGTTAAGCTGATGTGCCGGAGAAATGGCGAACCCGGTAAGATGGAAAGCAGCACTTCCATACTACTTTCTAAGATGTCTGCTTTATTATGATTCAATTGGAATGTTTTGAAAGATAGCGACTTAGCCAAATAATAAAAGGCAGCCAGAAAGAGAGGGAGAGAGAGAAGTGGGCTAACTAATATTTAAGACCAAATGCGAAATGGTATTAATCTAGGTATTAATCTATTTATCCAATTATAAATTTAAAACTCAGCCTTCGAAACTTACAGAAAAATGAACTGGTTAACAGTATATTAAAACACTTCAGAACTATTAAGCCCTCTCCTTTCTTTGGTGCTTTTTTCATTACATTATTATCTGCTCTTGCACTTGCTATCTCCTCACTCTCTGCACGCAGAAACCTAAGTGTATAACCTAACATAATTATTCAATGTTGGCAGCTGAATAACACAGAATGCTTAAGAAGATTGCAATGCCCTGGTTGATGCCTTACGGTAATGGCCGTTGTAGAACATGCATTAATTTGTTTCAACATATGCCTTTTCTCTGTGTAAAGCCCCTATCTCACTGGGCTGCAACAGTGTGCGACAAGTTGGAGACACAAAATTGCGACCAAATATGCAAATTAGCGACAATTTTCACTTGCAGTCTCACTAAGTTGGTTCCTCACGACACGTTTGCGAATGTCCTGCCCAACACTTGCCAGGAGGTCGCATTTATGTCTCGCGAGCGTCGCACGACCGTCTCATTTTTGTCTCAAATCAGTCGCAATTTAGTTTCATAAGTCGCCAACCCCTCGCAAAGTTGTCTCACATTGCTCGCACTTTCTGACTCGCGGAAACTAAATTGAGAAGGGTTTGCGACGCGTTGGAGACACCTGCGACCACTCTGAGACTGTTTTGAGACAGATTTGTCGCACACTTTTTTTTAACATGCGACTCATGCGAGGAAATTGAGACCTCCGCGAACGAGATAGGGGCTTAAGTAAAGAATGCTTATGGCCATAAATAATTTTTTCAGAAATTCTTATTTAAACCTGTTGTTCTATTTTAAATTAATGTTAACAATTGTGCCCACCTGAAAGGAAATACATATTTTTAATTGCCAAATATTTATGATTTTTCTTGATAGCCACTCTAAATTTGCTCCATGAAATAACTGTAAATAAGTGTGTTTACTCCGCACAACTAATGAAAATATCTCTGTATTTGATTCATAAAATGTAATGTGTAGAGTACATTATTATTGTATTGCTGTATTATTACATTGCAGGTTAATACACTTTGATGGACCAGTCAGTTAAATGCATCTATATTCTCGAAGTCTGAGCAATATGTTGCTGTGTTAACACATCACACCTCATTTCCATCATGTTATCATCTGCTGTGGGAGGAGGAAAGTGGTGTTGCCTCAGGTAAAGCACCTCATCAACAAGCATATATTCCACATTTACATATGATATCTGTGGAACTGACACTAAATACTCTGGCCTGTGGCTGTCAACTAAGGAAAGAGTGAAAGATATTCCTTAGCTAGGACACCTGACTTAAATGTTAAGTCAAATTAGTAGGTCAAACTTCCCTTTGGTAAACAAATAAATGAGCTAAGACATTCCAATTGTTCATGCTGATGTAAATTAACTCATCTTTTCAAGCAGTATCGTCCCTAAAGACTTTCTTTTGCCGCACCACTGCTGACATATTGCCGTCACGGATGTCTATCAAATGTATGTCTGTTGATATGAACTTTCATCCTCAAAGTGACAAACAGACACACTTGGTGTGTCAGGACAGAGCAAGCACACTTAGTGGGATAGGAGGCACACAACACTTTCTTCTCATCTCCTTACTAATGCAGCAGTGCCTGTCATTACAACAGCAGCACAGAGAATACTGGCGTTGTGTAGCTGTTGCATTCTACTGAGGGTGTTGGAACAATTTAAGCTCCACTATCATCTAAGCCTTTGGTTTTCAGCTCTGCAAAATCTGCCATTAATGTGGATGATTTGAGAGAGTTAGTAAGGGACATTAATAATAAGATTTAAATAGTGTGTAGACACTCAAAGACGCTTAAACTAAGGGGTGAGTGTGGTGAGGGGTTTCTACAATATTAGACAAACCAGACTCCCATCCTGCATCAAAAGGATACTTTGTGCTGCCAGAGAAAAAGTTGCTCTGGTCAATTCAGAACATTATCGCTGACACACACACACACAGCCAGACATACAGTACACATAAACAAACAGATTTATTATGAATAGCGTGTTTCTGTTCCCAACCCCAAGAAAGAAAAATGTGAGTTGTTGCAAATATACTGTATGTCTATTGTCTACAAAGGTGCTCAAAGTTGTTCTTTAAAAGGATTTTTACATTTACACAGCGCCCCTAAATTATTAAATAAGATCAGAAATAATCTAATCGGAAACTGAAATACAAATTGAAAATGTACAAATGCTACGTACATTCTGAAGTATCTATTGACAAATTTACAATTGTGTAGATGACTGTAACACTTTACTTAATTTCCCTACTCCCACCCATAGTACCTGCAAGATAATAAAGATAAGATCTTATCTTTTATCCTCTGTCTCACCAATTCTCCCGATAAACCAACCAAAAAAAGAAAGAATAGCAACATGAAACAGACTTGGGGGAAAATGAAGTCGTCATACATATTTAACTATGCTAAAAACATCTAATCAAATGTAAAAGCATCCTGACAGCAATCACTGCCATTTGAAACCAAAAAAAATTATTAAATGTTTTCATATTTCATGATTATTCTATAAAAACATTTACTGTATGTCGAAATTCATCAACCCCCATTGCAAGTTAGGTTTATTGGCAAAATGTTGGTGGAAAAAGCAAAGAGAAGAGATTTCTGCTGTCATCTCTGACAGTAGTTTGTAAGGTGTAGCATACTGTCCCTAGTCCTTAATGTTGTGTCACGCGGGATGGGCAGATGCGCACTCAGAACGCACTGAATGAAACCAAATAGGGCTTTTGCACGGTTGCAGTTTCCAAAAGTAATAGGAGTGATTGACTGTCCTCATGTGCAACCTGTTGTATTTGCAGAGGCTTTTATATACTTTTTTTTTTAAATTATTATTCCAATAACGTCTGTGATTCAATGGCATTACATTTCTCTTTGCGCTTGCTGTCACTCTGCCCTCCATACAAACGTGGAAACCAGTAACACATGCAAACCCTCATTTAAACCTACTGCCTCAGCACCCCTTGTCATTTACACAATTATTTTAGTTGATCACTCGCAAAACGGCCATAAACAAACATGCAATTTTTTGGAATGCTCACGCAATTTAGGACTCTTTATTTTGGATCTTAGAAGATCAACCCGACAGAGTACAATGCACTGAAGCAAACATCTAATCACAACACCAACAACCAACAAAATCTTTCTTTAGAGACACATATCATGAACTGTGCCCAATCCTCCTCTCTGACTGGAAAGGCAGGGAACTCAGAGGGCTGCTCTGAGTTAATGAATAGAAAAACCCAACCTGTCTAACTGTACTGTCTTCTGTTGAAAGCCAGGATCTGGACGCAGACACAGACAGTAAGAAGTAACAGAGGTAATATGATTACAGATGTTTATCTGGCTTTATCCCAACACACGCCACAGGATATAAATAACACGTAAACAGCTGACATACGTTTGATTCACTAATTTCAGCCCTACTTAAATACAACTTAGGATGCTAATGCCGCTAAAGAACAACAAATGGTTATTAAGGGATTTTGGAAATATGTGTTATCCATTTAATATTATAATTAGGTGATTTATGCAGGAAAACCACCTCAACTATAACCTTTTTTGAAATAATATATTGATTTATTTATGTTCCATAGCTTTTATTTGTGCTGATCCAAACACAAATGGTAAATGAGAGGGAACCTCTCTAGTGTCCTCCGACCACAGGAAATGTTGCACCACTCTTACTTATACTCCTGTAAACTATGCGGCATGAACAAATAAATAGCCACCAGCAAAAAAATTTAAAGATGCTCTGGGCATTTGTCCTTTATTTAATTGTTGCCAGTAGAGGGACAAGAAATATGGGATGAGGGGGGTCTTAAAGGTGTCTAAATCTTGCTGTGCAACAGTTAAGTCCACCGATAATGGCCGCGTTTCCCAGATTCGTTAAGAGCCTCTTTGGGCTAAGTACTTCTTTGGAGCGCTCTTAAGAACGCTGTGAAAGAAGAATGCGTTTCCCAGATTCGTTCTTAGTGAAAGTAGCTCTTTCACTAAGACGGAACTGTAAGATGGAGCTGACCCACTCTTACAACCTTCTTAGCGACCAAATCGTCAGTGATCATGCCGCGTCAGGGAAATTTATTTCCTCCACTTTTCGAATAAAATAAAACAATGCTCAATGCGGACCACTGGCGCAAGAAACATAGACTAATAGTAGAGAATCATTTTTTTAAATTAATTACACATTTACGTTTTCCACACACAGAGTTTATAGTACTACACATAAAAAAAACATCAACAACCCTGCGGCATTTCACAGATATCAAGGAAACAGATTTAATTGAACTCAGCTGAACCTCATCCAGAGCGGCTCCACCTGCTAAAAAGGCGTTGCCAAAGTCCGGGGGTGTGAGAAACCATGGCTGTAATACAACACATTCTCGCTGCGAACCAACAGCCTCGCCGTGCGCAAAGCGAGACGGTTTACATAAATGCATACGCATAAGCGTTTTTAGGAACATATCAACCTCTTCTGAGGTCCAACAACCCCAGCCCCTACCGCTTCACCACCAGTCACCAAGCACTGATCACTAAACCATAAACCCACAACCACCACATCACCCATATCAACTGTCAGGCCTGAAGGCTGAAATAAATAAACAGAACCAGCAGATGTAGGCTACATATAACGTCCTGCACACTATGATCAGGGCTCAACAATAAGGATTGCCCGACGTCCCGGGGCAAGTAAAATGCCATGTCGGGCCAGTAACTATGACAACTGGCATGCCCGACCGGGCAACTGGGAGGTTCCGCTGAAATTCTTGAATAATAAAAAAAATCATATTTTTTATTTTATTTTTTTGAATCGTCAAATACACGTAATCTATCTATGGTCTATTTTCATATTTAACTGGTGCTAATAATTACATTAACGCTAATTTGTGTACGTGTAGTGTCTGCTTCGTTGCATCTCTCCTCTCCTCTCTGCTCCGTTTTGTGAAGGGGGGGCGGGGCTCCACTGCCGATACACACACATACGCAGACTCGGCACAACACCGGTGAGCACACACACCCAGAGAGGTAGAGAAGAGAACTACACGCAGTAGGTTGATGTGACAGAAAGTCCAAAAGCCAACGAGTACATTATAAATGGAGTGAAGTCTACCCCGACCGTCTGAAAAGCAGCGAAAATATCCGCGTTTTTTAAATGCATTATGCACCCAACGTGAATCTAGTAGTAGCGAGGATGCTAACGTTAGCTCTGCTGCTAGTAGCCTACTACCAGTTAATGTGCAGTTCAACACAAACATCAGCAACAGTTATCAGAGGAACATCTCTACAGCCTGCATAGATCTCAATAAATGGGCCAGAGGTGTCTGACTTCACATACCATGAGGCAGTGGAGGCTTAAAAGTAAGCTACTGGAAAAGTGTTCAAAACAGCCTGTCCTGAGCCAAATTTAGAGATTTTGAATCAAATCACTCATACACACATTAAAATAATAGCCTTTAACTTTAAAACAGATTGTTGTAGGCCTAAAAAAATGTTTGCAGAAATAAGTTTTAAAGAATTGCTGTTGTAAAAGGAATAAGGTAAAACAAATAAAAATAAGTGCTGTTAAAGTTCTTTACATGATTTTTGTTTGCATAAAACATGTCTTGTTTGCAGTTATTGTAGGTTTAGAAACAAAAAAATTACAAATGTTCCAACTCAAATAATATTTGAATTATAGCCTCCACTTTCAGTATGATCCTTAACTCATCTATAATACTGTCCATGATTTGTTTATACATTGTCAATAAAAAGCAAATATAACAATTATTTGAACACGACTAATATAAAAAAAATTGTATAGGGGCCAGTAAAAATTGACTTTGGGCAAGTAGAATTCAGACCCACTTGCCCGACCGGGCAAGTGAAAAAAAACCTTAGCGTTGAGCCCTGATGATTATTGCTGCAGTGTCCGGGTGCTTTACCTGAAAGTCTGGCACTGGAATGTTAAGGAAGTATTGTTGCATACAGTATGTGGGAGTATAGTGTCCACGTTTCTGAGGTGACCATGTAACAAGTGGGAAATTAGCGGAAAAACATGCTGTGTTGAAAGGGCGCACAATACGCACACCTATGCTTAGATAAATTACAAATTGCCTGGGACTTTTTGTTGCTAGGTTTTATACCCTCATTTCAATGCAAAATGATCCACACAATACATGGTTGAAAAGGAAACCAAAGTAGTTTATTGAAACCACATGGGGGAGGGGTTACTCAGCGCTGTCTTTACTGGGCGTCTGCATCACCTGCAACGAAGCAGGGTTCGTACAGATGCTTGAAAGTCTGGAAAATGCTTGATTTTCAATCGAGTGTTTTCAAGGTTTGAAATGTGCTTGAAATCTGAACACTGTGCTGGAAAATGCTGGATTTTCTCTTTATTGACCAGTGTCGTAATTCATCAAATTCTTTCATTTTTTTATTCTGTAAATTAAAAAAAAAATCTGTCGCAATGTTTTCTTCGCCGCCGTCTTGTATGCACGAGTGCAGTTGCTCCCCGTGTTTTCTTTCCTGGGACACGCGCCACACCTGGCGATCGCTCCAGGAATTATCCAGAACCACGAGTCGCTGCTCATGGACCTATTGCTCCCGATACTTCCATATCAGATATCCGTTTCCATTTGGTTATGACGAGGCCCTAATAACCGACAGGCATAGGCTACTGTACGGTCTGCTTAAAGTACCTCCAGCTGTACACAATGGGGGAATCGGCACTTAGAGTTCCTGCCAAAGGTAAATCAGTTGAGAATTTTTTTTCGTTAAAACATATCGGACTATGTCACTCTGGTTGACTGTTCAATCATGTTCTTCTTTGCAAGTTACACCAAATCCCGAGTTTGTATGTGTAATTGACTTGTTGATACAAATAAATAGCATGCTAAATTGATGCTCAACACCGTTAGCAATTAGCTGACCAGCTAGTTTTCAATAATGTATTGCTCCAAATTCATGTTGTTAGCTAGATAACGTAAGCTTGGGGGTTACTTCATTGTAACGTGACGTTACACTCATGCGAGGAAATTGAGACCTCCGCGAACGTTTGGAGACAGTTTAGAGACTCCCTCGCGACTGCAGTCTCCAACTTGTCGCAAACAGTCGCAGCCCAGTGAGATACGGGCATGAGTGCCGTGACTTCCTCTTTCTGAACGCGCATTAAGGTTATACTTTGATGTGCACTGTGCATTCGAAGCGTGAGGCGAGCCCCCTCCCTGCACCTTCTCTATGTGTGTTGATAGCGTGCCAAGTTTCCGCTGATAAGAATTGTGTCCCCGCCGGCCGGTGAGCGCGCAATCGCGCATGCATCAAACATATTAACGCTTCAATTTCACTCTAGTAAATTCAGAAGTTCTTTGGATCGTTTTGTACATTGTTTTTGGTACATTTGTTTGAAAATTAGGTTTGCAAAGTTATTAATGGCTCATCCGCCAATAAAAATGCTTTTATTCTTCTGTGTAATTAACTGTATCCTATGTATTGCACATTTATAGCACTTTTCATAACACAAATTAAGGTAGCATAGAGGAGGGAGCCTACTAAAATAAAATATCTGGGTTGGTCCCCAGATGTTTTTATTTTAGTAGGTTGGTTTGCATTGGTGTTGAACTGTTCCCTACTTGTTTTCTTCTTTGAATAAAGCCTAATGCTGCTAGTAAAATACCACCAGCCACTCAACCCTCAATAGTAGACATGATATAGAATAATCACCTTTATTACAGTTTAACCAAATGTTTTAACAATAGGCTACAGGAGATATTTGAAAGCACTACACATGCATTGTAGGCTATTCAATTAAATTTGTGTCAGCGGAACCGTGAATGTTCTCCTTTTTTTCATTAAAATGAATGCAGAAAAGGCACACATTGCTTCATAAAAATTCACCAGAATGCAGGAAATT
The DNA here is from genome assembly GCF_949987685.1 of Ammodytes marinus. Taxonomy (NCBI): domain Eukaryota; kingdom Metazoa; phylum Chordata; class Actinopteri; order Uranoscopiformes; family Ammodytidae; genus Ammodytes; species Ammodytes marinus. The sequence goes on along the minus strand of NC_137234.1, from coordinate 23,009,792 downwards.
AAGTGTTTAATGCTCAAAGATTTTTGGGGGGGACCCCCAGACCTCCACTTCTAATGTGTCCACACCCAATGTTTACTTAAAATTTGTCCTACGACTTTGCAATTCATGAATTAGTTTATTTTAATAAGATTTTTGATGTTTTATCACATTTTCCAATTGTCTTTATTTCTGATTTATTATAAACAATATGTAAACTTGCAGGACACTAGCAAAAATAATTGGCTGGGAGAGAGGACACTGCAGCAGCACTGATATAGAGTGACAATATGCTCCATCTCATGTGATATTGCTCAAGTATAGTCATGTTGTTATTAACCTGATAGATGGTCATTTTTGGCATATGAACTAAACTGATAAAGGTCTCCTTAGGGCCATACTGCAATTTGGTGATTGTCCATACACATTATATTATGAACACTCCCATTTTACAGATAAGGCAATGTATGAAATCATAAGCATTTATTTATATACTGTATATATTTAAAGCTTCGGCTTCCTTGAAAAAGTTGACATTGTATCTTGAAAGTGCTGGAAAAGTGCTTGAATTTTACTCTTAAAAAGCTGTACGAACCCTGACGAAGGGAGATTGATTAGTGAAACCTTCGCACTCTTCCTTTTTGTTTGGTTCTGGGACTCCTGCCACTTCTTCCTCACAAGCACGCCTGTCACGCAGGCCACATGGGCTGGAGGGGGACATATTTTCTGCTATGGCCTGCCTAACACGGTTCTTCACCGTGATGTTCTTTTTGCCCCTTGTTCCCCCAAATAAAACTCCCTGGCGCTGCCAGACCTCGTCCACTAAGACGCCCATCTCCTCCGCGGTAAACGACGGTGCCCATTTGTTTCTTTTGCTGCCGCTTTCTTCCATTCTCACATGTGTGTGCCTATATCCACGGGGTAGGCCTATATATGCGCTAATGGGCTTGATTACTACTTGGATACACTTGTTGCCACACACACACCCGCACCCACACACCCCCCCACACACACGATACATGCGTAGCCTAATTCCACCAGTGTGGGGGAGACCACGGGCGCTGTGTGTGACTTATGCGCTGATAAAGAGGTGGGTGATCGATTCGCCTGGCATCGATTTATTCAGTTTCAGCACCACCGCGGTGGACAGCTCCCACTAAAGAGCTTCTTTCGCTTCATCTTACGGCTTCTCCAAAGATGGCACTTAAAGAGGACCTATGATGCTTTTTGACTTTTATGACCTATAAACGTTGTTATGATGATTCATAGTCATGCTTAACCATACTAAATTATCAAATAATGACTTACATGCATTTCGACATATTCCCTGCTGACCGTCTGGGGTGTCTGTGCAGAGCACTAAACACTATTCTAGCCAGTCGAGAAGTCACGTCTTCAAAGCGGTCTACCCTTTCATAATTTGTGACATCGCATAAAACTTTGTGACGTCACCACGCGGATGTTTCCATGTATGGTAATGCTGTCACTTCCCTGTTCGCGTCTGCCTCGCGCCCTTATAGGTCCATGCTCGCGCTTCCCGCCACTGAAAGTGTTCCGGAAGGAAGGTAACCAATCACAACGGAGTGGGGTTTGCAGAAGGGGGGGGAGGGTAGCGGAGATGGCCGATGCACAGGCGGAGGCAGCGGAGATGCCCGAAGCACACACACTCAAGTGTTGACAGGACGTGCTGGATCGCCAAAATAAGAGAAAGAGCTTCCCGAAAATCTACATAGTTTTTTGTGATGTGATTCGTGTCAGGTTGCTCTATAGCAGTGTAAAACAAGAAATTAAGACCAGAAAAGTAGTATAATAGGTCCTCTTTAAGAAGCCATCTGGGAAACACCCGTATCTTAGCGCTCCGTCTTAGGCAAACCCTTCTTTCGACCCTTCTTTGGTCCCAAAGAACGACCAAATCTGGGAAACGCGGTCAAGAATGAACTGCCACATTCAAATTATCCTTTTTTTTCCAAAAAAATCTCCCGCCAAAGGTTGCAATCGGAGAGATGTCCTTCTTTAGCACAGAAGACAAAACAATAAAAGCTTTGGTAAAGAGCAGCATACATTCCAGATGCACATGAAAGATACATGATACATTCCCATCATGACTATCTTTTGATAGTTTATTGTCATTTGTTGATAGAAGCTGAATTTTCTCAATGTCCTGCACATGTCCATGACATCTGTAGATGTACAAATGAGAAAAACCTCAAATATCAAAAAGTTCTCCCTCTACCAGCATGCTTGCCTCACTGTCATCTCCACTGACACACACACAGATGCACACTCCACTCCCAGTAACCACAGACACATGGTGATCTGACTCAAATCAAATCAAGGCTTAAGCAAGTGACAGCCCCTGATCCCTTAGGTCCATCACCTGTTTGAGGTCTATGAGAGAGACAAGACAGGATAGAGAGGAAGAGAAACAATGAGGCAGAGAGAGAGAGAGAGAAGTGCTGTGAGAGGCAGTTGATCTGCAATGCTGCCGGAGTCTTTGGTGTCTGCATGTCAAATGCCAGTGCACTCCATAGGAATACGATAACGAGGGCTGTGCACAGAGGGAATGCCAAATGAGATATCAAACATCTAGGAGAGCTCGTAAACACAGAGCATATCACTGAGCCATTTAATAAGAATGTATATGGATCAACTGCCTGCCTGCATTGTTCTTCAATACTCTTACTCATCTGGGTTGTGACCTCAGAGACGGAGACACAGAACATAATATCGGAATATCAGGACGTGTAATTCTCATCTTATTTTGTGCAATTGTCCTCTGACGTGTGTGCCACGAGAGAACATTTATTTCACTCATTGGTCAGAGTCATTGTTTCTGGGGCGAAGCAATAACGTAGTTCCTTAACTGCTCCTTCAATTTCCCTCCCAGATCAGATTAAATGTCTTGAAACTCACAGTGAACCTTCCATTTGATCAATATTTATTATTTAATGTTGATAATATTTGACTTAAACGCACAATATGTAATATTCCATAGGGGGCTCATGATGAAAACAATGACAAAAGGCAGTTTGATGAGATAATGGATCATGGGAACAGCTTCGGATGCAGCAGTGTATAAAAAAAAAAAGCGAGGCCAAGGTATGAACATGGTCCACGATGGTGCAAACAAAACTATACAATGCAACAAACAGTAATCCAATGCTATGAAGTTACAACTTCTATCTTTTCTTTTGTGCGGATGGACTTCCTCCCCCATAGTGTCCGCTACTCCCCGTGTTTTCAGTAGCTAATGGTTTGGCCGTGATTGGTGTGTTAATAATTTCACAGATTTTGAAAATGTATGGGAACATTTGTGATGCGACTCGAAAATATATATCATTTTGGTGATGTAATTTTGTTTTAATGCAAAATCATTACATATTTCCCCTTTTAAGGCATACTTAGCGATTGTAGCCTAGAACACTTTTTGTTCTTTGACCTTTCCGTTGTGTGTTTGAAAAAAAGTTGGGTTTTACACACAGCCACCGCTCCACTTACGGTGATCTTAATAAGCTGGCTCAGAGCCAGCAGCTGTTTATGTCATTACTAACCCCCAGCCAGAACCCCAGCCAGAACGTCGGTTTGGGGACTGGGCCGGGCAAATATTGCCACGGTTAGTATAAACATAATATAAACTTTCACTGGAGATTGCTTAGTATGCCTTTAATGTTGCAATGTAGAAAGTAGTTTTTAAAAGAAAGACATAAACCAACCAAAAAGTAAAATGGTGAGTCCACACCAAACACGAATTATCGGCTAGATGACAGGCAAACTACTGTTAAAATGCGTGTTCCCTGAAAGGAATTCGGATCGATCAGGGCTCTGTGAACATTCAGTGTGATCTAACAGATCTTGACGGCTTTCGCGTCAAAGCTTCACACTAAAAATAAGCTTGAGTTGAATATTTTCAACTCATGCGAATGCATGTTTGACGCGAATATTTGCGTGATCGCACCCAATGCACCACGCCAAGCGCGCAGCCCTAGGTGAATTTGCGTCCATTATCATCGGTACATTGAATATGTACAGTCATATGAAAAAGTTTGGGAACCCCTCTCAGCCGGCATTATAATTGACTCTGCTTTCACACAAAAAAGATAAAAGTGGTATGTCTTTAATTTACCAGGAACAGCTAACTACTGGGATGTTTTCCAAACAAAGATTTTTTGAAAAGCAGTATTTAGTTTTATGAAATTAAATAAAATGTGAAAAACTGGCTGTGCAAAAATATGGGAACCCTTGTGGTCTTGCTGATTTTAATGCATGTAACAGCATGTAAAACTGAGGACTTTAAACACAAAATTAGTTGGATTATGTTGTTAAGCCTTGAACCTCATATAAAGGTCTGTTTAATCATGATAAAGGGTATTTTAGGTGCCTAAATGCAAGTTCCACTTCTCTTTGACTCTCTGCAGAAGTGAGACAGAATGCGATCATCAAAACAGCTCCCAAAAGATCTTAAAAACAAAGATTATTCATTGTCATGGCTTAGGGGAAGGCTACAAGAAGCTTTCCCAAAAGGTTTCAATACATCAGGTCGGCAATCAGGCCACGCCCCCTTTGGGGGGAAAACAAACCGAACGTGCCATTGACTATAATGCAAAATTGCGGTCCAAAACAGCACAAAAAGAAAACGATCAGAGGTAAATAAGTTAAAATTTGACCGACCGACACAATGTCAAAATCCTTTACAAAAACTCTGCTGGCTGGATAACGTTAAAGACACTTATAAATGATTAATTTGGTCAATCTAAAACCATGTGTTTTTAGTCTCTCAGCATCAAGCTGGCGCAATGATCCGACCCATTGGCCAGAGATATCATGCCCTGATATATATCTTCATCTCACTGAGTCTCTATGTAAACTGATTACACGTGAAATAATTGTTATTTTAAGTTTTGTAGTCTGTAATATTGCTTACTATGTTAATATTATAGCGCTATGCCTTGACTAGACTGTACCAACGGTCCTAACGGCTCATTACGATAGCAAACTCCCACTGAAATGCAGAGCACGGGGGAAGCCGGGATCTTCCTGCTGTCATACAGACCTTATTTAGGGGAATTTTTGGGTGCATGGCGAAGGAATAAAACCATGATGTTTGTTTTTTACCATGTAAACCACACAACAGCTCAGGACATTGCAGATTTTAGCTATAACGGCTTATTTTGAATGATCGCGCTGTCTATGTCTATGGAGTAAGCCGTATTGTTTTCCCCCCAAAGGGGGCGTGGTCACGAGAGTTCCGTCCAAATGACGTATTGCCGACCTGATGTATTGTCAATTTCTACTGTAAGGAACGTTGTCAGGGAATGGAAGGACACAGGCACAGTTGCAGTTAAACCCAGGTCTAGCAGACCAAGAAAAGTACAAGAGCGGCATATGCGGCGGATTGTGAGAATGGTTGCACACAACCCAAAGATCACCTCCAAAGACCTGCAAGAACATCTGGCTGCAGATTGTGTATCTGTACATGGTTCTACAATTCAGTGCAATTTGCACCAAAACATCTGTATGGCCGGGTGATGAGAAGGAAGCCCTTTCTGCGCCCACGCCACAGATACAGTTGCATGGAGTTTGCGAAAGCTCATTTAGACAAGCCAGCTTCATATTGGAAGAAAATGCTTTGGACTGATGAGACAAAAATTCAGTTATTTGGTCTTTATAAAAAGCAGATGTTTTGGTGCAAATTGCGCTGAATTGTTGAACGATGTACAGATCATGGTTCCTACAGCTTAATGCAAGTTCAATTTAAGACTTTTTAATGCCACTTGAAATGAAATTTAAGACCAACAGACCAAAGGAAAAATGTATTGTCTCGGTGGTCAGACACCACAGTAACTCTGCTTTCAGCGTAGACGTCATTATCTGTATCTGTTCAACCAACAAAATAATCTGTATATGTATCTGTATTCGGATATGAAGCCGGAAATGGCCGGGGCTTATGTCTGATTTTTTTTTATTTTGCAATTATTGTCCCTTCAGTGCATCAAACTGATTTAATATTGGCATATCATTAATTATGAGATACATTTCTACCTCATACTGTACTTTTCATCCGTTTCTCTCTCTCATTATAAGTTATATGAACTGTCTGAGCCCCACTAGCCCTTTGACTGGGGGATATAATGAACATTCAGAATCTGAAAAAGAACAGTATTACATCACAGTAATTCAATTTGTCTGTTTTATTTAAATTTTTCATCTCTTGTTATTTTTAACTCAACAAAGTTTTATGATATATCGATCCGAGATCTAATCGATCTATTTTGCCCAATTTATTTCCCTCTACTCTCTCACTCACTCTGTCGCTCTATCTCTCCCTTTTTTTCTAACTTGGTTCAATGAATAATTACTTTGGATCAGGAAACAGCGTTTAGTGCTCTACAAGTGTTCAACGCACAAAGAATATACTTTTTTCAGCTTATCTCTTAGTTATAAACAGATTGTATGAACTAAACAGGCGAAGCGTCACATAGGCCTATCGAATATTTAAAGATCGATTTTGTCTATTTAATTAATAGCATTATACAGCCCGCTGCCCGCTACTAGAGAGACGTGGTCCATGTTCAGAGGTCTGAAATAAATGAAAGGCAGGAAGGGCTGACGGTGACACTGGCTGCAGAAAATTCCAGCGGAATGGAGAGAGACCACGGGTAACGGAGCCATGCATAAATGCAGCCGGTCTTTCACCTCTCCGCCGCGGCAGCGGAGATGAACAGCTGATCGGTGCCACTATAGTTAAGGCAGCACGCGCTGCGTCAATTTAGCGCTTAATAAATAAATATTTTTCCCCCGAATATAATGAGACTATCGATCGATCTCATTATCCGTGCTTTTCCGAATAGCCTACACATGTTCGGATTCGGGCTCATCCCTAGTACGCGTGCAACCGAACATTGTCTGGAGATTTGGTGCTGCTGTCCCGGTTGTTGATATCGGAGGTGGAGCATGGAGGGGTGGAGGCACGGCACGACGAGTAGAACAGAACAGGGAAATACCTGGCGTTTGTTGACAGCTTGATTTTGAGGCTTTGTGTTTCGCGCTGTGCATGTACAACGTGCCTCGTATAAATTGCCGGGTACCGGTTTCAGCCAGGCAGAAAAATCCTTGTTGGATAGCCACATTTTGTTGAATTTACACTTTTCCATGATGCGGGCCGACTGCTACTCATGCTGCTACTGCTACCTGAGCGACGTGCGTCTGCTCTGAGTCACGGCCGCAAACAAATGTTTTGTTGGTTCCGCTCCTGTCTTTATACTGTATGTCCATGTTCCGCTCTCGTGATTGCGCGACATTAAACTATTCGGCAATTTATTAAAAAAATAAAAAATGTTACGTATTATTTTTAGATTTGAGACCAATTACAGTCATACAATCCTACTTACCATGTGTTAACATTTTTAAGACCTTTGAAAGATGGATTTAAGACTGTTTAATGCTATGTAAGGCCTTATTTTTAGATTTATGAATTTAAGACTTTTTAAGGATCCGCGGGAACCCTGACAGATACACAATCTGCAGCCAGATGTTCTTGCAGGTCTTTGGAGGTGATCTGTGGGTTGTGTGCAACCATTCTCACAATCCTCCACCTATGCCGCTCCTGTTTTTTTTCTTGGTTTGCCATGCCTGGGTTTAACTGCCACTATGCCTGTGTCCTTCCATTTCCTGACAACGTTCCCTACAGTCGAAATTGACAATTGAAACCTTTGGGAAAGCTTCTTGTAGCCTTCCCCTAAACCATGACAATGAACAATCTTTGTTTTTCAGATCTTTTGGGAGCTGTTTTGATGATCCCATTCTGTCTCACTTCAGCATAGAGTCAAAGAGAAGTGCAACTTGCATTTAGGCACCTAAAATACATTTTCTCATGATTAAACAGACATGAGGTTCAAGGCTTAACAACATAATCCAACCAACTTTGTGTTTAAAGTCATCAGTTTTACATGCTGTTACAGGCATTAAAATACCACAAGGGTTCCTATATTTTTGCACAGCCAGTTTTTCACATTTTATTTTATTTCATACAACCAAATACTGCTTTTCAAAAAATCTTTGTTTGGAAAACATCCCAGTACTTAGCTGTTCCTAGTAAATTAAAACATAACACTTTTATATTTTTTTTGTGAAAGCAGAGTCAATTATAATGCCGGCTGAGAGGGGTTCCCAAACTTTTTCATATGACTGTATGTAAGTGGATGCGCCAAACACATTTGGTGTGGTCGCACCTTTAGAGGATGACTTGTGGACAAGGGTACCATAATAGTCTAGGTGAGAGATTGCACCCCTGATTTGATAACTCTTTAAAATATTAACAGACTTGCTATCCGAAATGCACAATAAAGCATCTGAAAAAAATTTGGACTCACTTTGAAGAAGAAAAAAACGACATCCTGGTCTGAATACGATGTAAAATGTCTGAGGAAATCTTGACCCTATGCCATGTGAAAAGAAGAGGCTGGTTAAAAAAGTTTAAAAAAATAAAACAGTTGCCATTTAATTTAGCACAGTTTATAACATGTCAATGTACTGCAGGAAAGGTACATTACTGTGGAATGTAATCTAAATACCAGAATCTAATCATTGGGATTTCCCTTCTCCCCCTATTTTATATTAGCAGAGACATCACAGGTGGAACTACCTGGTAATTAGCCTGGTGTTGCTCTAAGCTGCCAGTTTGACAAAGCGAGGGAGCCAGAATGTACAATAGGCCTACCAGGACAAATTAAATGCTAAACTTAAATAAGATGCAGACATTATTAATTTAATTAAAAAAAAACATTAATAAATATGTGTGATGATACGTCAGAATGACCATTGTTTAAGTAGGCCTTGTTTAAATGGGCCCAAGTTAAATAATTAGCTAGCTATAGTATGAAATGTTAATATTAGCTGCGCTTTTTGTTGGCCTACTTGGCCAACTCACTGAAAACGTATTGAAAAGAAGTACTAGGCTACTATAACAACATTGTAAAACATTATCTTCGTTTTTGTACAAAGGTCATAGTTAAATGGGTTAAATAAACACCGAAAGCTAGTTTTGTCAAGTCCAATTTTAGCTTCACGTGGCCTACTGCAGTGACTTCTAAGTTAGCCAGTTTCTTTTTTATTTTTCCTAACCAACCGTAACCAACTTGTCTGATTATGTAACTTGTCTGATTATGTTACGCAATAATATGGCCTGTATGAGCAAGTAGGCTAATGGCAAACTTTTTTAAGCTACGTTAAAAAGGTAAGCTAGCTGTGCAAATTACGAACAGAGTAGCCTACGACTTTACCTGATAAAGCAGCGGTGAAGAGTGGGTTACCTTCAGACAAAAAGCAAAAATTACTTGTCAGAAACTGGTAAGAAATGAACGCGATGAGCCCGCCATCCATGCCAGACTGGTAAAGCTGTCACCAAAATAAAAGCATCCTTGGTGATTTTTCCCATTTACGATCTATGGGACACTTTTAATTTGGCCGTTTAGGCCTACTGCACAAGATGGCATAAAAAGGGTGATATCGTTTTTTTTTTATACATGTCTAGTCTAATCCTACATTTGTAGGTAGCCTACTTTGAATTGGTTTGTTATATTTTTTACTATCAGAGTTAGGACCATGCATTCTAATAAATAGGCCTACATAATTAAATAGTTACATAGGCTATTCAAACAATATATTTGAACTACTGTATGTGACTAACTTTAAATTGGCAAAGGCCCTCCCTGCCACTGTGCACAAAGCAGGCAGCAAAAGACAAACTTCTAAACCAAATACCTTTCAGTCAGATAGAAAAAGCAACTCTGCCAAGCCACGATGCCCTACAGCAGGGGTGTCCAAACAAAATAACACATTTATCAGGACATGTAGCTGCTGATGTTTAGTTTCATAGTGTCTTCGTAAATTGTAATCCTTCTTCACGGCAACACTTTCCTTGCTAATTAAACAGACACACTTCACCTCAGAGCCGGCCGAACGGGCCCCTCTCCAATGTTAGCTCTGCCCAAATCATTGACTGTTGTTAAATGACTTCAGACACCCAGTGTTTTCTGCTATTGCCTCCAATGTCCAGCTGGGTGAAAATAGTAGCCATCCAAGTTCCTGACCCTCCTAGGGGGGTCCGTGGCTTTTTTTCTTTTATGGGACATATTTTTTTGTAATATAATGAATGCATTTAAATTATTTAAAAACTCAAAGGGCCATATTACATCATATTTTTAAAATGTGCTGCGGGCCAATCAATCAGTTTTGACACCCCTGCACTAGTGGGTTAACTAAGAAAAAAAAATAATAAAATAAATAAAAGGGCCAAATTACATTATATTTTTAAAATCGGCCGTGGGCCAATAAAAAGCGGGCGTAGTTTAGACACCCCTGCCCTACAGCATAAGATGACCAAACTGATGTGACTAAATCGGAGCAAATCCCTGCAGCAAAGTTCCAAAATCTTGCAGGAAATATTCAAAGAAAAATACTGCTTAAACATTTTAGATTGTAATTTTTCATTTGCTTGTAGTGTTAAATGATGAAGAAGCTTGCCTATTCTAACATTAGGTGTTTATTTTACTACATTTCTGCTATCGATTTGCTTTGATTTGATTAATTTATGATCCTCATTAGCAACACACCAGAGTGAGAGGTAATCTGCACCCTACAGTAGGCAGGACGCAGGGTAGCTTAAGTTTTGTTCTCATCCTGTCGTATCTTTGAAAACATCTGCAGGTCCCAAAGCTACAATGGCTTAAAAAAATAAAGTTAGAAAATACATCTCTGCATTCACTATATCGCTGTAACTTTTCTATTTTCCTGTGGTTGACATTAGTTTTTTCATAATTGTGATCTTCACTTTAAGAAGTGAAATAATATAAGGGGCCCCCGACAGCTCCACTTATTTATAGCGTCCTCATTCAACCTGTCAAATGAAAAAGACAAACTTAGAAAAACACAAATGCACGAGCCCCCTAAGAATATTGCTGAATGTTCTGTATTGTATTGAGTGCTGGAGGGGAAAACAAAACAGCACCGTCAAATGTGCACTGCATCAGTGAAAAACAAGGAAAAGGGATTTCTAAAGTTTTTACACTGTCATACGTTCTTTGTAAAAAAATAAATAAATTGCATATCCCTACTTGTGTGAATGTGTCTGTGTTAGTGTGAGTGAAAGTGAAATTGTGCAAGTGCAACCGTGTGTGATAGTGTTTAACATTGTTCGTTGTGTGTCTGAGAGCAACAAACTAAAACAAGAGAACACATGCTGAGCCAAAGATGCATCTTTGCATTTTAAGTTGATGCCAAAGTCAGCAAGTCCCAGGTGTCACCCTTGTACAGTTTTGTGCACCCATGTCTTTTCAAAGACTTTTCGAAAACAGGTAAGAGGACACTTAGGAGACAATAACAGCAACCATCTATAGATCACATGCTTCTCGATTTAGTCATACAAAACCATTCACATACAATTGTTTAATAGTAATGCAAATCCAGGAATATAGCAGCATGTTATACAATAGCATTATTTCTGTCCTCCCCTCATGAACTAATACAATGAACTCACAAGCAGGGTTCATGTACGTTATTGATATCATTAACAACACCACCCTGTAAAAAACAATGTACCCATGGCCTACACACACAGAAGGAAAGGCCGATGCCATTGCCTTACTTCCTGCCTAGCAGAGCAGAACAATGAGCATGGCTGACCTTGACTTGAAGATGTGGACGTAGGGTTATAAGAGGGTCACATATAAGGGATGGGCTTTGATCATAATTCTCCTTGGGTCTGAAGGCAGCATGTAATGCAGAAGCTATCAGAGAATATGATGGTGTTTAAACGCTATAATGACAAGACGCACCATGCCCTCTCAAACTGCTCATCGCTATTGCAATTATTGAAATGTACTCTGTGTCATATAATAGTGTATGTATCATGCCTTTAGTTCTCAGTTGAACTCTGGCTCCATGAGGCAGCAGTGGGATTGCAGAGGTTGGCTGAGTGGTTAAATGCTAAGGTCAGTATATGGAGACAGATGGCTGGGTGAACCCACTGTTAGCCTTGGCAGCAGAGCCTTTACAATATATCTGTGATGTGGCAAACTGATGTTCTGCAGCCCAATAAGACACATGGGACCACTGACACAAACAGACATAAACCCTCCTCTGTGCTGCTTTGGCAGGAGCAACCCTCTGGGCAGTCCCGCCACAGGCCACCTCCATCCCTTCCCCTCCGCTGCCTTTTCTCCTCTTATGGCTTTTCCGACTGGTGGCTGGATTGTTGCCCGGCCAGCAGTGGAAAAGCCCTTTAACAGCAATAGTAAAAGAAAGAGATGCAAAGAGAACGGAAGGACGTCAGATGGCTGTTGTGAAAAAGTCCCAAGAAGGGAGTTGACAGTGTAAATAAATGCTGAAAACACAACCAAGAGTTTCAATTAATGATCCCAATTCCTGTTATATTGATTCCTGTTGTTATTTAGTGTTTTTTATTCATTTACTGCTCGGTTTGTGGTCGTCTGTTGAGATACCATAATCATTTTCATGTTTTTAACAGTCCCACACAACTGTACCTGTTCCAAATGCAGGTTTTAATGAGTTAAGAGATAAAAGCAGTAAAACACCGATACCAGCAATAAAGGTTTATTTACATCATATCCATCATTCAGATTAGAGGGATTAGAGGTATTTTAGCACACCTTTTTCTTAGGACAGGCCCCCATCAGGGTGAGTTTTACAAAACCTTAAAGGATAAACGACTCCCGCTTACCTATGAAAGACAACCAATAATTACAATCATAAACAATTTGAGATGTTAACATATACCGACTTAGAGTACTTACTATTTCTAATCTTATTACGATAAAACATATTTGTGTTCTTACCGTAAAACGGATTAATGCAAGATTTACAAAACGTGTCATACCATTGGAGTGATAACAGATTCTAGTTGTATGTTTTAATGAGGGGGCCGACCCTTTAACCCTCTATGGCATGGCGTTGCCCTCAGGCAACAAACCACTATTTTAGTCATCACACAGGCCCTTTAATTGAAAAAAACCCAAAACGTATTTATAATATCACCTGACATGTCTCTGTCCAATGAAATGAGGGGCAAAAGTGGGT